>NW_012267224.1:18025273-18077971 GCF_000151885.1 Dipodomys ordii
GGAAGGAAGGAAGGAAGGAAGGAAGGAAGGAAGGAAGGAAGGAAGGAAGGAAGGAAGGAAGGAAGGAAGGAAGGAAGGAGATCAAAATGGACATCAAGGATTTCAGAGGCCATATACTAGGTGCTCTAATCTGTTTTCACTGTGGAGATTTTTGTTCCAAACATCGTTTCTGTAGCCATTCAGATGTTGGCCACTGCCTCCACCTCACCCAGGAAGAACTGAAAAGCTGGTGAGTCACCAACTGCTGGGACTGTGTGAGAGAATGATCAGGTGTTCACTGTGATGTCAGCTGACCGAGCATCTTCCCACTTGGAGTCTTTCCACACCTCCATTCTACTTCTCACAACCTGAGGCAGGACATACCAGGGTGCTGAGGGACACACGGTGCAATCCATCGAAAGAGAACACAAACCCAGGAAAGAGAGGCTGAGGTAAGGAATTGTTGCCTAACTATGACACCCAGCTCTGAGAGTGGAGGGAGGCACGTGACACGAGGACAGGCTGGGGGCTGTGCCCACGCCGCAGGCACACGACATCTTCCTGGTGTTACTTATCCCCCAACTGGTCAAGGATTACCAACCGCCTGGCAAGTATGAAGGGGTTGCTGCCTGTCCGGGCTGTGGTAGGGAACCAATCAGATAGGACATACAAGGGCCTTCCTGAAATCTTAACAAGGAAGCTGAACTCAAGAAGAGTCCACTTAGGAGAAGAAGAAGGGGCGTGGCCTTCTCAAGTCTGAGAAGGACCTGTTTCTACATAATTGCTGTCTTTTCCATTTCACCCACTTTGTGCGGATAGAAGATAGAGCAGCCAAAGATAGCAGATATTTGCTCAACAGAGGATGCAAACAAACAAAAATTACTCACAGTTTCCCTAAGGAAACTCTTCCTCTTCCCCCAGGGAGGAGTCACTTTGGTTGAGTGAAGGCTTCACTAGGCCAGAAGAGAGCTTGAGTCTCCAGTAACTACAGATTTCCTGCATCTCATGATTGGCAACAGCAACACCAAACAGCTAAGTTATCCAGTGAACATGGTGAGGTAGGGGCAGGTGTTATTGGAGGAAAGGATCCAGAGGAAGTCCCTGGGTAAGAAGACCTACAAGGGACAGAAGTCTTAAAGTATTATTTACTGTTTGAGGCTTGAAAGAGCACCTGCTTCTTAAAAGTCCCCAGTAAATCCTAGATGGTTTTGTTTGCATAGTGGACAAAATGGAATGCTGAAAAAAAAAAAAGACTGCAGAAAAGAAGCCACCCACAGCCGGGTGCCGGTGGCTCACGCCTGTAATCCTAACTACTCAGGAGGCTGAGATCTGAGGATCTTGGTTCAAAGCCAGCCCAAGCAGGAAAGACCGTGAGACTCCTATCTCTAATAAACCACTAGAAAACCGACAGTGGTGCTGTAGCTCAAGTGGTAGAGCATTTGCCTTGAGCTGAAGAGCTGAGGGACAGTGCCCAGGCCCAGAGTTCAAGCCCCATGACGAACAAAAAAAAGAAGAAGAAGAAGCCATTTACAATACACCAGATCACTAGGATCCACCTTGGGGAAGGAGAATTACTTTTATTGTTTAACCACTGACTTTTTTAAAGGATTAAAAACAAAAAAGATCGATTGGTTTTTGAAGTATTTAGCTTTCTTTTTCACTTTTGATCAAGACTCAGATAAAGCAATACATCAAATGCTGCCCCAGATTGAGACAATGTTATATCTCCTTGTCTCTATGGTGGTTGTCCGGGGTAGTTTTATATTACTGTTGTATCAGTAGTAGGGCTTGAACTCAGGGCCTTCAGCTCTTGCTTAACTTTTTCAATCAAGGCTTGGCGTTCTACTACCTGGGCCAAAACTCCACTACCAGCTTTTTGCTGGTTAATTGGAGATAAGAGTCTCATGGACTTTTCTGCTCAGGCTGACTTTGAACCTCGATCCTCAGCCTCCTGAATAGCTAGGATTCCAGGGGTAAGCCGCCAGAGCCTGGCAAATGCTGGAGTTTTATTTACTTATTTGTTTGCTTATAAATTTGTGGAGGCTCAAAGTCTATGTGCCAAGTGTCAACAGGGTTCATTTCTTTGAAGTCTCTCTCCTTAGTTTGGGGATGAAGACCGCTCACTCTTGAGTGTCTCTCATGGTCTTCCTCTGGTCTCTGCATCCAGATTTTCTCTTCTTACAAGGACAGCAGCCATGCTGGATCAGGGCCCACCCCTTGAGTACATCATTACCCAATAGTGTTGCAGAGATCCTGTCTCTGAATGCAGCCCTTCTAAGGCACTAGGGCTTAAGACTTTCACCTGAATTCAGGGAATGCATCCAGCCCACAATACCCTCCATGCACAGCAACTTCTCAATGTTTTTCACTAGGTCATGGCACTGTGTCTGTTTCCTTTCCTGCCTCCTTTCCAGAGATTTCCCCCTATACAATTCCTTATTTCTAGAAACAATAAAAAAACAAATCTCCTTCTCATTTTTAACTACTCAGGAGCCAGCTCTCCAGAAACATTTCTCCTGTGAAATGCAGGCTCCCAACACATGCCACAGGGTGTATTGCTTTGATTTCAGTTAATCCCCGGCGAGGTTGGGGGGGGGAGGGGACTGACACCTAAAACCTGTCTATCAAAGGACTGCTGTCTTCCATGTCTTTCTCAAGACCTTCTAATCTGTTGTGACCTTCCAGCCTCTGCCTTACCTTCAATCCAGCCCATTAAACAACACTTTGGGAATTTATCTGAGAATGCTCTGGAAGGCTTAGCGCACACAGCTACACAATACTAAGTTCCAGCACATGGCCTAAGGAGAGATGAAGATGAGAAGTGATTTGCAGCTGGAAGGCCAGAAGAGAGAAGACAGCCAGAGCGGCGTCTATGAAGCAAAGATCTGAATGAGTGGAGCTTCCTAGGAATGTGGTCTGAGTTGTGAGATCTTTGTCAAGAGTCCTTAACTCATGTGCTTCCTGATTCTTTGCCCTAGCTGAATCCTGCCTTCTGCCTGGAATAGTCTCCCTCCCCCAGCCTCAATCTACTGAAATTCTACCCACTTATGAACATTGAGTTACTAACGTTCTCACTGATGATCGGAGAGTGAAACAGTATCCACCCACCTATGTACTCTGGATATATTTCATCCTCTAAAAATCCTCATCTCTCTCTCTCTCACAGACACACACACATACACATACACACACAGACACACACACATACACACACACAAATAGCAGATGATAATGATAAATATGCATTCTAAACATCAAGCATATTTGTTTATATAATTAACTAACACATGCTAATTTCTCATATACTCTTCACTACTCTTGAAAGTGGATACTGTTCTTATTCCCATTATATAGAAAAGGAATTACAACTCACCTATATTTGTCCTCTAGCATGACAATAGGCAGGATTCAAATATAGATTTGCCTGACTACAGCATCTATGGTCTTAGCCATACACATATCTAGCTCATGAGATCAATGACAGCATCAACTGTGACCTTATCGAACTCAATGTCTCTGAATCTCAGTTTTCTTACCTGTAACATGGAACAAGATTCATTTCGTGGTATTGTTATCAGGAGTAAATGAAATCACTTGTCTAAAATATCTTATTCAGGTGAACTCTCTCTAAATAGTGGTTACTTGCTATTTTATGGTGCAAATAAATATAGAATGTAAGTCATTTAGTTTCCTTTTTCTCTTTTTTGTTTGTTTTTGCCAGCATTGGGTTTGAACTGATTGGGTTAGGGCCTCATCCTTACTAAGCAAGTGCTCTACCACTTGAGTCATGCTCTCAGCCCTTTGAATATAATCTATATAGAGTCTAAAGTGAGTCTTAGTCACCTGGTACGTTCCTCAGTTCCTATAAGAATTATTGGCTCTTAATACTTACCAACTGAATGTGTCATTATTCTCTTCCTTAATAAGCTGTGTGTGTGTGTGTGTGTGTGTGTGTGTGTGTGTGCGTGTGTGTGTGGTCCTGGGGCTTGAACTGTGCTATGCTGTCTCTGAGCTTTTTTGCTCAAGGCTAGTGCTCTACTACTTAAGCTAAGCTATACCTCCTGCTTTTTTGGTAGTTTATTGAAGCAAAGAGTCTCACTGAGTTTCCTGCCTGGGCTGGGCTAAAACCACAATTCTCAAGTCTTAGTCTCCTGAGTAGCTAGAATTATAGACATGGGCCATCAGAATCCAGCTCATTTGGCTTTTATTTTTTAAATTAAGGCTGGTGTTCTACCCCTTGAGCCATTCTTTTATTCTGGCTTTTTGCTGGTTATCTGGAAATAAGAACCTCAAGGATTTATCTATCTAGGCTGGCTTGAAATCAAGATCCTTAGCCTCCTGAGTAGCTAGGATTATAATGCCTGGCTCCTCAATAGGATTTAAGTTTCTCTGGGATGGATCATAAGCAGTGCTGTGCTAGCACCACAAAATCTTTTGTCTCCCTAAAATCTCCACCTCCAAACTATTTATGGAGAATTTTCCCTCTTCCAGTTACTTTCTAAATCCCAAGGGAATTTATTGCCCTGGTCTCCACTTTTTTGTCTGGCTCAAAGCTAAAGCTAAATAAGTTGACCAACCATATTGGTTTTAGCTCTAAAAATCCTCATTCCAAAGATTCCCTTAGTCTTGGGCAACCTAAGAAGCTAGGTACATTACAGTCACACTGAGATTGCTGAGCCAGGCACTGGTGGCTCATGCCTATAATCCTAGCAACACAGACGGCTGAGATCTGAGAATCATGGTTCAAAACCATCCCTGTGGCTGGGAAGGTGGCTCAGTGGTAGAGCACTTACCTTGCATGCCTGAGGCCCTGGGTTCGATTTCTCAGCACCACATAAGCAAAAAGAAAAAAGCCAGAAGTGGCGCTGTGGCTCAAGTGGTAGAGTGCTAGCCTTGCACACAAACAGGCTCAGGGACAGCATCTAAGCCCGTAGTTCAAGCTCTACAACAGACAAAAAAAAAAAAAAAGAAGCAAAGAAAAAGAAAAAGAAAAAGAAAAAAGATTGCTGATGATATAATAATAATAACTCTGTATTATTGAGTATTTGACACATATCAAGGTATGATAAATCCTGTCTCCCAACTCTAGAAGCTAACAATTCTATAGAAGCAGAAGTACTGTTGAGGCCTCCAAGAAATTCTTCGGAAGAGATATTAAGCTTCAGAAAAATCCAAGTATTTTTTCATAGGCTCCTTCCTTTCACCTGTGGTTTTGAAGGAGGCCCTGGTATTTGTGCTTGCTCTCTCCAAAAGTAACCGAGAGAGAAATGAAGCTTCCTGATGATTGCATTAAATCTCCTTAAGCTTCCTGATGATTGCATTAAATCTCCTTGACTCAACTACAAGTGACCTTGATTTACATAGTACCAACGGCCTGAAACCACACTGATCAATATTAGTAACAGGAAATATGTTTGTTTTATATTTATAAACATTTATAATGTATAGAATTAAATATACTTTTAATAAATATATCATTTTTATAAATGTATAACATTTATATTTAATTGTTTCAAAACACTCTTATTGCCAAATATAAATAAGTACAGAAATTAAAATTATAAACTAATTGTATTTAGTAGGTGGCAACTTAAACATTAACAACACTGAGAATTAAAGTGTTTTATTTCTAGCAGGGTGATGGTGGTTCATATTGGTGATCCTAGCTACTCAGGAGACTGAATTGTGAAATCTGGCTTTGAGGCTAGCCCAGGCAGGAAAGTCCATGAGACTCTTGTCTCCAAATAATCACCAAAAAGCCAGAAGCGAAGCTGTGGCTTAAGTGGTAGAGCAAAAGAACCTCAAGGACTATGCCAAGGTACTGAATTCAAGCCCCAGGACCTGCGCGCGCGCGCGCACACACACACACACACACACACACACACAGAGTATTTACTTTTTTGTTGTTGTTGTTGGTTGTGGGGCTTGAACTTTGGGCCTGGGCGCTGTCCCTCAGCTCTTCAGCTCAAGGCAAGAACTCTACCACTTGAGCTACATCACCACTTCTGGTTTTCTAGTGGTTTATTGGAGATAATAGTCTCATGGACTTTCCTGCCCAGGCTAGCTTTGAACCATGATCCTCATATCTCAGCCTTCTGAGTGGCTAGGATTACAGGCATGAGCCACCAGCACCCAGCTAGTATTTTATTTCTTTAAAAAAAAATTTAAGGCCAACTATCCTTTAAATTTTATTGAGAACACAGGAGAAAACTGTTACCATATTCCCAAAACACCAGAAAAAGAGATTACAATAGAAAACAATTTCCCAACTACTCTTCTTAGGGATTAACATAAATTAAGAAAATATTTCCCTTATCTTCCAGGTTAGACAAAGGCTCATCTCTGCAGAGCCTGGATGGATGATAAATTCAAAACCTCTCTACCCTTGGATGGACACAGTTTCGAGGAGGCAGGCTTGAGATGACCGCTGCTAGCCTCCAGTTCCCAGCCCTGTGAGCACTTTGGAGTCACCTGGCCGTCCTTTAAAACCACAGATGCCTGGAGGTGCCCCACCCCCAACATTTGGATTCCAGAGTAAAGCTTGGACATCTAAAGTCTTAAAGTATGAAGTGGAAAATGATAGCAAGATGCATTGTACTCATAAATGACATGTTGAACTAAAAGCCCTTTGCACAACTACAGAAAAATAATTCTAAAAATTTAATAAAAACAACTTGAGGAGGAAAAAAAAGGATCTTAAAATTTCCCCAGGTGAATCTAATACAGACCAAGAACCACAAGGCAAACTCATCTGGACAGAGCGTGATTATTAGATGGCGAGAACTTTTTACTTTTTATACTTGTGAGGAATAATGGCTATCAATATGAAATCAATACAAAGCCGTTTACTAATTAAAGACTACAAAAGGAAAAAAATAGTTTCAATTTATTAAAAAAACTGCAAAACAATAGGATATGTGTAAATGTGTAAAATGTATAATATGTGTTTGTAAATAACAAATTGATATGCATGTTGAGGTTGATAGTCAATGAAGATTTCAGCTTTATCTGTGAGGAGAGTATATTGAAACGTTACTTCACAATTAAGTTGAGTCATCAAGCAGGCAAAGGTAAGGTAGGAAAGGGGAAAATACATACAAATTAACTTAATTTTGTTCCAGAATTTGGCACGGGGACAAAAGAAGAAGCCATTCTCTCCCGAGGGAGAGGACACTGTTTGTACCTCAAGAGACTACATGTCTTGTTCTCACTCAGGTCTTATCTGTTTTGTGGGAGAGATATAAGCTGGTTGTTTTTTCTCAAGCATCATGCAGATTTTATTTCATTTATTTATGCTGGTTCTGGGACTTGAAATCAAGGCCTCGGTTAAGCCACAGCTGCACTTTCTTTCCGCTTTGTGGGCCAAGTACATTCATGGGGTGTTCCATTGAGACTAAGGGCTGTTGCTTGATACTTGAGCCAGGACTTGAATTCTGTCACTACAGTATGGGTCCTTTCTAGGACCTTCCTTTCATCTGTATCTGAGGTCACCATCCACTCCACAGGAAAATGCAGATAACCCCCATGCACACCCTAAGACCACGTGAAATCCTGAACGGTCACTTCATCCAACCTCTGAGCCTGTCCCTCAAGATTACTGCATCATTACTAGTTCTAGACTCTTCTTAGTTCCCAGCCACCTCCCGATCTTCTTCACAGGCAGGTGCTGAGCACCCAGGCCTCATCATTTTCCCTACATCAGCATTAGAAGGCAAGGTGAAACCTTTGGTTTGGTTACAGCTGGCTTCCTGGTGCTACTTACTGGGGGCATACACAGCAGATTTGATTGTTTGATAAGTATGCTGGAAATGTCACTTCAGGGTTTGGGGTGTGTGTGTGTGTGTGTGTGTGTGTGTGTGTGTGTGTGTGTGTGTGTGTGTGTGTGTGTGTGTGTGTGTGTGTGTGTATTACCTTTTGTTTTGGAGAAGAGGGTAGAATTTTTTCTGCATGTTTTACATGAAGAAAAATCAAGTTCCCAGCTGGATTCCAAAAGGAAGCATAAAATAAAAAGGTGCCACAGAAAAATCCCTACCAATGCTATGCAAAATAAACTGAGCTATGCAACTTGTGGGATGGGAGGGGGGGGAATAGGGGTAAAGGAAGGAAGGGGTGACATTGTCCAAGAGCATTGTACTTCTGACTTGATTTATGCCATTGTAATGCCTTTGTACAATCCCTTAATAATAAATAAAAATATAAAATGTAAATTAAAAAAAAACCCTTGCAGTCCTGTCAACAGGTCTACGGAAGAACCCAGGCTTGCTTTCTTTTCCAGGAAAATGACAAGTATGAGCTTTGGAAAGACGCAAAATACTTCCAAGGGACAGTCAAGCCAGCCTTCCTTTCTAGCTGCCCCTCTTCCCCAGCCCCTTGTTCCTCTTTTCTCCCCCTCTTTCTTCCTCCTTTTGTTTCTCATCTCCAGTCACCATCTGCCCTATATCGGAAAGGGGGGACCTAACCCAGACCAGCACCCTTCTCAACCTCTTATGAACCAGGAAAGAAAGAAAGAAAGAAAAACCTATTTAAAGAACTCCAATCCATGCCTGCCCGTGTCCAGAGCCCTTTCCAGAAGGACTCTTGGTGTGGACAGAGGCTAGGCATTGGCGAGAGGGGCGGGTAGTCCCCATGGGGAGCTGGAGGCAGGCTTGGGGTCAGGAGTGCATCGTTGGTTACCCTGCTGTTGAGTCAGCGCTCCTCAGACCACAGGGAGGTCAGGCCTCACTACACAAAGTGAAAGTGCTGAATTAGACTGAAACTACACCAAAAAAGCCAACCAACCCCGCTTCTCATCTAGAAGGATCTGCTCGGCGAGTCTTGTTTTGTGTTTTAAGCTGGAATTACAGTAAGTTCATTTCAGAGTGGTTGAGGCATGTGGTATTCGGAGTGATTTTACTCTTCCACTTAATTGCAAGTTACCGCACTCTCCCTCGGGCCCTCCTCCTGGCCCTGGCCTCGCCTCCCTTGCTGGCTCTCCTACAGGCTACTTCGAGGCTGGAGCAACATGCCAGTGATACCAAGGCAGGAAGGAGGTCAGTAGCCCAGGACGCACCAGGGTGGGCGTGGCTTCATCCAGTCATGAGGTCCAGAGCTGGATGGTATGCACCCTGGACAGCCCAGGAGCCCCTTGGAGGGCTCCTGCATACCCTGTGTGTGACGAGACCATCTCAGCTTCAGCCTTGGCGATAGGTTCTCATTAATCCAGAAACTTTGGCTTGCCAGCAGGACTGTTGAGAAGATGGAGCTCACAAGGTAAAATCATTTCCATAGTCCAGGCACTCCATGAATGTGGGTGCTCTTCTTGGGCCTTCATCCATTCCCCAGGTCACAGCCTGCTCAGTGTTCTGGACCCATGCCCCAATCTCTCTTTCTCCTCTGGTCTTTGCTTGTCCCATACCTACCTCTTCTTCTGGAGAGGGTCATGCTCTTCCCCATGACTCCCTTGCTGACTTTCATGCTCTGTCTAGTATCCTGGCTGACTCCCAGTTGCTGGATATACTTGTTTATGTCAAATGGTGCCGGTGCTGGTATAGACTTGGCTGGCATCTGTGCTGTCCTTGGACTACCTGTGCACTGGTGACTGCCTGCCTCCCCAGCCTGGCCTCTGCAGCCCCAGCACTCACTTCTCAAACCCAGATGTCTTGTCTCACCTCCTTCCCAACCAACTCCCCCACTCCAGGTGTGACTTCCTGCTCTGAAGCCAGATCTGCTCCAAGGTGCCCTCCATGCTGTCTAATTTGCAAAGAAGCAAAACTCAGAAACACGCCTATGTCTTGAATAGGATGAGTCTAACTATCTTTTGGGTTGTGTGAAAGGTATCTCAAGCCCTTAGAGATCCTTAGAATTGTTCTCCTATGTACCAAGCCTTCTAGAAGATGGATGGAGGGCAAAGTTAGGAGAATGATCTGAATATCATGTTAGTTAACTTCTGTGGTCCTCTGTTTCCTCATCTCAAAAGAGGACAATTATATGGACCTTGTGAGGTTTCTATGAGGTCTAAAGATCATAGATGTAATAGACTTGGTGAATTTTTAAATATCCAATACCACTCTGATACTTTCTGAGCTGTCCAGCTCCCAAGGAAAGTAAGGAGGGACCCGGTGCCATTCTCTGGTGCTACCCTATTTGTGGTCTGGCTCCCCTGACAGACTATCAGCTTCTTGAGGGCAGGTGCTATGTCTGGTTGGTTACTAAGTGGACCTGGGCCAGCTCTAGCCCAGGGCCTGGCAAAGCAGGCTTCCATGCATATATGGTGAGCACCTGCCCCCTCCCTGGTGACTCCGGCCACATGCAGCAATCAGGTCTCCGCAGTGGTGTTGAGGGAGGGGTCAGCACAGGTTGGCGGGTGATGCGTTTCTCCTCCTCCTCCCTTCAGCCAGTACCATTAAGGCAGGTAACTGCAGAGCAATACATCAAGTGCTGGTATCCCTGTGGTTTCCTCAAAGTTACACTGGGAGCCACTTCACAGGGCACAGCCTGGCAGAACTGCCACTGGCCCACCCTGACCTTTTTTTCTCCCAACTCAAATCTCTACTGTCTGACCTTGATGTTCTCTCCTTACTGTGTTCCTGAGAGTCCAAATTAGAAGCAATATTGCCTTCCAAAAGGCTACTTGGGGAGACTGGGCATGGTAGCATCCAACCTATAATCCCAGCACTCAGGAGGCAAAGGTAGAAAGATCTTGAATTTGAGGACAGCCTAGGCTGCATAGTAAGTTCTACGTCATCCTAAGGCTCTATAGCAAGACCCTGCCTCAAAATTAAAATGAAGCAAACAGCAACAAATTTAAAAAAAAAAAGAGAGATCACTTGGTGAGAAAAATGAGACTGTCATTTATTTATCATTCAGCCAATCATCCTGCAAACATTAATTGACTGCCTACCGTGTTCCAGGAACCATGCTAAATACGGAAGGGGCAGAGTCCAAGCCCTCAAAGAACTCTGAGATTCCAGAGACACAAGATAAGAGAGGATGATAATGCAGTACAGGGAAGCGGTTGGAAATCAGAGCTGTGAGAACCCCTGGGACTCGAGAGCATGACTGTGCAGAAGTGGGGTACAGTGCAACAGAGCTCTGGGGAGGAGGAATTTGGCCCCTTCAAATGATGGGCGGGGGGCGGGGGGGAGAGAACACAGCAAGCCACTGGGACGAAGGCAGTGGCAGGGGCAGGAGATCGAGGAAACAGCACAGGGAATCTGTAGACTTGAGCTCCACACTCCAGCGCATGACCTATGGCAGGCGAGTGGGAGGTGAGGTAAAATCTTTCTTCACTTTCTGCTTTACATCTGCCACAGTAAAGGCTGGAGAGGGGAGAGCATACAGCAGGGGGTCAAAGGCTGAAGGGAAAAAAAACCAACACCTGACTTGTCGAATGTTCTAGAAGCATGGTGGACTTCACCTTCCCACCTGCTTCCTTGTGGTGAGCTTCCTTCTCCAGTGTGGGAGATGGTGAAGATAGCCACTATTCATGTTAATTTTCCTAAGGGATGTAGTTGAATAAAATACAATTTTAAATGAAAATATACTTTCAGGTATTGCTTTTTCTTCTCACAGGCACAAAATATAAGTTGAAATCTTTTCCTAAATTATCTTATCTTGTTTAAAACTAAGAGCCCATAAACCTTGACTGACTTGATTCCACATATTGCAAGGTTTAATACATTAATTCATTTATTCACTCACCAAGGATCAGTTGTATAATATGTGAGATTGTGTACAAATGAAAACAGAGGGCTCCTGGTTCAAAACTTAAGAATTTCAGCTGGTTTGCTGGTGGCTCATGCCTGTAATCCTAGCTACTCAGGAGGCTGAGAGCTGGGGATCATGGTTGGAAGCCAGCCCAGGCAGGAAACTCCAAAGGATTCGTATCGCCAATTAACCACCAGAAAACTGGAAGTGTCTCTGTGGCTCCAAGTAGTAATGTGCTAGCCTTGTACAAAGGAGTTCAGGAACAGGGCCTAGGCCCTAAGTTCAAGCCTTGACAACATTGGCAACATTAAGCCAAGTCCCTGTGAGGGACACCCTGGAAGCTAACCCTGTATCCTCCAAACGATGGGCCAGGTGGTAATGAGCCAGGCACGGCCTGGTCTGCGTCCTCCCTCTGCAGCCTAGAGCAGAGGTGTGAGGTCCGCAGTGTCTGTCAACTACGATGAGAACTAAGCTAAGTCTTGGGTCATCTGAGAGCTACCTTATCTCAGAGGTCAACAAGGACCTGCCTAAAGAAATGAAAAATGAAAAATAAGGATGCTGCTCAGAATAGGAGGGAAAGTACTTCAGGCCAAAGGAAAAGCCAGTACGAGAGATTGGAGAAAAGCCTAGAGGAAAAGGCAGCCACAGCAGTGCTGTTAGTAGCTAAGGGAGGGATCAGGAAAGATGGAGATCAGGTTTTAATCTAATCTAGAGGCAGTGAAAAGGAATTGGTGATTTTTTTTAAACTTTTTTTGGTCTTCACCCAGCTGCCCAGTGAGCCAGGAGAGAAATCTACTGGGGTGTCAGTGGAAGAAAGCCAAGCTACTCTTCCTGGTTCCTCTTGAAAAGGAAGAGAAAGAACAAGAAGTTAGCCTGCAGTGGGGTCTCAGCAGGAAGCCCTGCTTGACGAGTCCTTCAGCCTTTGGTCAGGGCCATGGAGCTGACCCACGTGGGAGCTGTTGCTGCTTCCTATGCAGAGCAACAGAGCAGGAGGGAAGGAGGGGCTGGTCCTTGCTCTGCCGCCAGAACTCAGTCCCCACAGCCTGGGGGGTGGGGGTGGAGGGGGACAGCCCATGTACTCTGCACACAGGTCACCACTGCGTTCCCTGAGGCCTTCCGGTCTACACCCACTGCCCCTGTGGGCAGCTAGACCTTTATGCTTTGCCTTTCCTCCCAGACCATCAGCTGCTCGAGAACAAGAAATATGTCGTGTGTGTGTGTGTGTGTGTGTGTGTGTGTGTGTGCCTGTCCTGGGGCTTGAACTCAGAGCCTTGCACTATCCCTGAGCTTTCTTTGCTCAGAGCTAGCGCTCTACTACTTAAGCCATAGCTTCACTGGAGATAAGAATCACAAAGATTTGTCTGTCTAGACTGACTTTGAACCTACCCTGAGCTTTCTTTGCTCAAAGCTAGCGCTCTACCACTTAAGCCATAGCTCCATAGCTTCACTGGAGATAAGAATCACAAAGATTTGTCTGTCTAGACTGGCTTTGAACCTTGATTCTCAGATCTCAGCCTCTTGGGTAGCTAGGATTACAGGCAGGAGCCACGTGCACCTGCCCTATGGTCTTACTATTTTTTGAGTTCTAGTTTATCTCACTTCAGATGCATTGCTTCCAGGTTGGACTGTCCACACTCTAGAACGGTGAGAAATTAATTTCTTTTTAAATTGTCTAGTCTATAGTACGGTGTTAGGGCAGTGGGAAACATGTCCTATGTCAGTAAATTTAACAAAACAGAGTTGCACCAGGGTACTACTCCCTGGGAGGAATCTTACTTTATATCAAAGACACATAATTTCTGAGGAGCACTGATGGTTCACAACTATAATCCTAGCTAGTCAGGAGGCTCAGATCTGAGGATTGAAGTTCCTGCCCAGGCAGGAAAGTCCATGAGGCTCTTATCTCCAATTAACCACCAGAAAACTATAAGTGGCACTGTGGCTCAAAATGGTACAGTGCTAACCTGGAGTAAAAGAGCTCAGGGACAACACTCAAACCCGGATTTCAAGCCCCACAACTGACGAAAACAAAAACAGGGCTGGGAAGGTGGCTCAGTGGTAGAGCGCTTGCCTTGCATGCATGAGGCCCAGGGTTCAATTCCTCAGCACCACACAAGCAGGAAAAGGCGGAAGTGGTGCTGTGGCTCAAGTGGTAGAGTGCTAGCATTGAGCTGAAGAGCTGAGGGACAGTGCCCAGGCCCAGAGTTCAGGCCCTATGACTGACAAAACAAAAACAAAAACAAAACAAAAACCCATAACTCCTGTTAGGAAAAAAAATAAAAAACTAATGAGTTCCATCCCACTGGCTCTGAAATACATTTTCATTTTCAGTGCTAGAGTTGAACTCAGGATCTAATTCTTCAACCACATATACATGCTCCATAGTTTCACTTTATTTTTTGCTTAGTTTACTTTTAACTTAGTTTTTTCCAGGACTAGCCTCAGACTGTGATCCTCCTACCTACCACATAGCTGTGTTCCAGTGCACCAAGCTCATTGGTTGAGATGAAGGTCTTGCTAACTTTGGCCTGGACAGACTTTGAATCATGATCCTCCAATCTCTGCCTCCTAAGTAGCCAGGTTCTAGGCATGAGCCACCATCTCTAGTCCTAAAGTACACTTTTGAAGCTCCAAATTTTTCTAATTTGGGAGCTATCCACAAATGATCAAAGCATATGTCCATTGGACTATAATAACCTTAACAGACAGAACAGTGTGTTTTACAACTTTGATCTCCCACAGGGCACAGCCCACAGTAGTCATTATACAGTGGATGTGGAGATCTCTCTGGCTCTGGCTCTGTCACAAACACACACACAGAGGATGTTTTTGTACTATTAAAGGATTTTACAGGCACAGATTCAATAGTTGAAATGCACAACAGAAGTATATATAGCTGGGGACTGGTGGCTAACACCTGTAATCCTAGCTATTCAAGAGGCTGAGATCTGCGGATTTGCAGATCTAAGGAACTAAGATTGAAGTCAATATAGGCAGAAAAGTCCGTGAGACTTTTATTTCCAATCAAACACTATAAAGCTCAAAGTTGAGTTGTGGCTCAAGCAGTAGAGATATCCTTGAGCAAAAAAGCTACAGGACAGCATCCAGCCCCTGAGTTCAAGCCCCAGTACTGACATCAAGGGGGAAGGGGAGAGTACCATTGTTCTATATCAAAAAGTCATAAAGGTGGATATAATAATATTGACCACATAATAAAACCATTACCTCGTGTAATCCTTAATAGAACAGCACATAAGGAAGGAAATGATATGAAATGCTATCTATTTTAAACTTTAAAAAGAAATGTAAAACCATTTCAATGAAAATGCTATCACTGTAAAATCAATTCAGGGAGGAAATGTTTCAGGATAAGTGATTTTCAAGAAGTATAATTGTATAATCTGGCCTCTGAGGAAGAGTTGAACAAATGGAAGAATTGCCCTACTGCGATGGGGGTGGGGGTGGAGCTAGTGGATCCCGGAGAGCCTCTGGAGAGCCTTTGGAAAAGGGGGTGGAGCGTCCCAGGAGCCAGACAGCTGGGATTTTCTCAGCTGTGTTTGCAGTTTCCGCTTAGGCATTGTTCAAAGTCAATTTAACAGAAACAGATGTGATTTTCCTTTCAGCCCTTGAGTGTCTAGAATTCAAATTCCCCATCTGACAGCCTTAGGAATCCCTTCTTCCTCTCCTTGGGGGTCTCCAGACTCTCCCAGTTGCCCTCACTACCTGGTAACTCACCCCTACCCCTCCACTATTCACTTGAAAGCAAACACTTTCATCGTAGAGTTCATCTGGCCACAGAGACCAGGAGACTCAACGTGACTTCTATGAGATCACAGAGCTGTTTTAACAACCCTAACATCTCTATGTCTAGCCCAAGAGCAGTAGGTACAATCGGCTTCCTGAAGAGAGTTTTCTAAAACATTGTGTATTAGTCACTGAACTCTAGACCACTCTAAAAGGCAACTTGAAATCCCATCTGGTGCTTCGATATTGCTACTAGAGATAATTCTAAAGCTTCTTGGTCTTGACAAATGCTTATGCATGCATGCACAGAATTTTAACGTCGGTTTCACCCGCATTTGTGTTGCTTTTTGTTTTATTTGAACTGTCTTGTGTGAGCCCTTTCCCAGCTTTGCACTGAAGAGCTGTAAGGGAGAACTTTCTGTAACAGGGCTCATCTCCCATACTGTGATAATCACCACAAGTCTGGTCTCTGTCATCCAGACTGTGAGTGATATTAAAAGGGAAAAAAAGCTCACAGGTAGACACCAGTGACTCATTCCTGTCTAGCTATTCAGGAGGCTAAATCTGAGGATCGCAGTTTTAGCCCAGCCAGGCAAGAAAGTCTCTGAAACTCTTATCTCCAGTTAACCAGAAGTGGTACTGTTGCTCAAAGCTGTAGAGTGCTAGCCTAGAACAAAAACGTTCAGGAACAGCATCCAGGTCCCAAGTTCAAGCCCTAGGATTGGCATAACAACAACAAAAATGCTGATGGCTCATATCTATAATCCTACCTACTGAGATCTGAAGAATTGCTGTTCAAAACCAACCCAGGCCAAAAAAAAATCCAAAACATTCTATCTCCAAAACAACCAGAAAAATCTGTGCTGGAGGTATGGTTCAAAGGGTAGAGTATCACTGAGCAACCTGAGCAAGCATGAATCACTGATTTCAAATCTCAGGACCTAGAAAAGAAAAAAGAAAACTGAAAAAATGTAATGTTCTTATTTAAAAATTGATTCATACGGTGCACCAATGGCTCACACCTGTAATCCTAACAACTCAGAAGGCTGAGATCTGCGGATCATGGTTTGAAGCCAGCTTGGGCAGGAAAATCTATGAGACTCTTATCCTCAATGAACTACCACAAGAAAGCTGGAAGTGTGGTCGTGGCTCAAGTGGTAGTACTCAGGGACAGTGCCGAGGCCCTGAGTTCAAGCCCTAGAACCTGCACACGCCTCCTCCCCACTCCGGGAAAAAAAATCAATTCATTTATCAGGATATTTTCCTTTCCTTAGACCTTCATTTTTGGGGACTTTTTATGTACTACCTTTAAAATGAAAAAGCAAAGCAAGTTAAATGCTACGCGGTTCCCTGACCCCCAGCAGCAGGCTTTGACCTTCATGGGTCCTGAAGAGTGTGCTCCCTTCCACCTTTGCACAGATTCTCTGGGCCCAGTGAGATCTCAAGTTCTGCTCCTGCCTCTAGCACCTTTCTGTACCTGGAGACGCATGACACCTCCTTCTCATTGATTTTCACCCCTTCAAGAACCACTGAGGGTTCACACTGTGTTTGTCCACTTTGGGGTGCTATCATAAGATACCATGGGTGGAGGATTGATAAGGAATGGCAGTATGTTAGGCTCATAGTTGCAGAAGCTGAGAAGTGCAAGAGCACGCACATGCTGGGTTCGTCCCATGCTTTCTAGCATTGTAGGGTGAGGGAGAGAGCAAGGTGGGAATGGCAAGGGGAAGGAAATGAAGAGGGTAGATGGAAATGGACTCATCCTTCTGCCAGGAACCACCTCTGAGAACTGACCCACTCTGTGATCAGGGCCGTAAGTGTGAGGGGGATGCACCATCACCCCCATGCCCCCTTTTTAATGACAGTACTGTGGCTTAAACTCAGGGCCTGGGCTCTATCTCTTATCATTTTTGGCTCAAGGTTGAGCTACAGTTAATTGGACATAAGAGTCTTACAGACATTCCTGCCCAGGCTGGCTTCTAACACCGATCCTCAGAGGTCAGCCTCCCGAGTGGCTAGGATTACAGGCGTGAGCCACCAGGGCCTGGCTCCATCCTCCTAAGGGAGCTATTTCTTAACACAGATGCACCAAGGATCTCTGGGGGGCAAATTCACACCCCAGCATGGGACATGGTTCATCTCAATGTAGCCAACAATCTACGATTTAAGTGAGATGCATGTGACTTTAAAAGGTTCTAGAGAGTTCTGCTGCATATCTGCTGGATTTTACTCCCTGAATAGAAGTCATTAACCTCATAGCCCTGTACCCTCCAAAATACTAAACCAGATCAGCCCCTCCCAACCTTTTAATTTGGCACCTAAATTTAGTCGTCATTAGTTAACTGTTACAAAGAATGTAAAATTTCTGGCATATCATATATTGACAAATTTAAACTTACTACAATAGTCTCTTACATATAGCTAGGGGGTACAAATGCCTAATAGCCATCAATACAAAAAGAACACAAAAAGTCCTTTCTTGAACAACGACAAATTTGACCTTATTGTGCTTCTCTGTGAACTTGTTCCATTCCCTTCCCTGCTGAAATTTTATCTGAATATAATATAAATGTGTGCTTGTGAGTCTTTTATTGATTACCCCATAGTGTGACTTTAATTTTCTTATAAATAGGATTTCAGATATTAAAAACAGTTTCATCTAGTTTGAGGTAGTGATAATATTGCAAGATCTATTTTCAAAGAGATATAAAAATTTGAAAAACACCATATGTAAAAAATAAAATTCTGCTAGAAACTACTTAAGGAAAAGGAGCAAGGACTTTTCAAACATTGTGCTAGTATTTATGGTACTCAGTAATTCATTATATAACTGCACAATTTGAATGAATAATTTTATTAAAGAATTCAAACAGAAAATAAATAATAATGAAACTGTATTTTTCAATATGACAGGTGACTTGATCTTTTTAAAATTTTTTTAGACATGTAAACTCTAAAATTTGTTCACATATTGTAATCATATAGAAATGGATAGAAGGTGTGTTCTTTGTTTGTTTGTTGCTGTTTTTAGTCAATGTTTCTCAATTCTTCTGTGTTAAAAACCAAAGCTCTGGTACAACTCCTTGGAGGGAATCTTACTTTATATCAAAGATGCATAATTCCTGAAGGGCACTTGGTGGCTCACACCTCTAATCCTAGCTATTCAGGAGACTGAGATCTGAGAATCAAGGTTCGAAGCCAGCCCGGGTGGAAAAGTTCCCATGAGACTCTTATCTCCAATTAACCACACAAAAACTGGAAGTGGTGCTGTGGCTCAAATGGTAGAGCACTAGCCATGAGCACAAAGAGGCTCAAGGCCTGCACCCAAGCCCTGAGTTCAAGCCATGCAATCTGAAAAAAATAACAAAAATTAAAATAAAATTTTAAAAAACCAAAGCTCACATTTGATTACTATTAACACTTCTGAAGTAATGCCCTGAGATTTGGTTGGAAGAGAGCTGGAAATCCCCAAATCTTGCTGTTAGGTGCCCTTAGCAAAAGGTTTCCTACCTGGAACCTTGCTGCTGTACTCCAGGAAAGACTGGGTGTGAGAAAAGTCTGTCTTTCCTCTTGTAGGAAGAAGGTTGAAGGTGAGGGATTTCTGAGCCCCAGGCGATCGCTTAGGAAAGAGCACATGCCTAGGGACCTGGGAAATTCCCTTGAAAACATTCATGCTCACAGACGCTTAAAAGGTCTTCCCCTTCTGAGGTCCATGCAACCAGGCCAGGGCTTGAAGGTTTCTCAAGTGACTCTGTTAAGTGGGGTAATCCTTGTTTGAGGTTAAAAGGAGACCTCATTTTATAGGATGATATGTCATCCTGGTACTGGTGGCTCATGCCTATAGTCCTAGATACTTAGGGGGCTGAGATCTGAGGATCATGTGGTTCATTGGCAGCCTGGGCAGGAAAGTCTATGTCACTTTTGTCTCCAATCAACTACAAAAAAAAAAAAAATGAAGAAGCAAAAACAAACTGGAAGTGGAGCTGTGGCTCAAGTGGTAGAGTGCTAGCCTTGAGTAAAAAAGCTCCGAGACAGTGCCCAGGCCCTGAGTTCAAGCCCCAGGACTGGCCAAAAAAAAAAAAAAAGACACATCAATAATGAAGGTTACGAGAAGAGGAGAGGAAATGAGAGGAGAGGACAGGACAGAGAAGCATCTGCTTTAAGATAGACCCAGAAGAAGGCAGGAATCGAGAGAAGTAAGCCCAGCATGTAGGAATGCTTTCGTCATAGGATGTCTTCCAATGGGCTACTCTCTCAGCCTGAATGCAAAGGCACACCAACCCGCACACAGATGCAGCCAACGTTCCCATACATTGGGATCCATAACTTCCATCAAAGTATACTTGGAACGCTTAGTTTACTCTCTCATATCTAGTGTTTCCAGATTGCTAAGTATACCAATGTGATTTGCAAACAAATAAAACTTGCTTAAGGAGAAAAATAACATCTCAAGCCTCTATTACATGTTTGAGACATAATCAAGAATGGTTGGGCACAAGAAAAGATCATAACACCATGATCAAGAGCCAGCAGAAATAACAGACAACAGAAACAGATCTGTGGAGACTCTCATTTCAAATAAACAAGGCAGATTAGAACAACTACATTTACTATGTTCAAAGCAATAACAGACAAGGTGCAAAACTGTTATAATAATAGCTAGGAATAGTAGTACATACCTGGAATCCCAGCATTGGGAGGTTGTGGTCTTGGGATCACAAGTTTGAGGCCAGCTTAGGCTATATATTTAGTAGTTTATTTTAACTAATAAATGATAAAAATGACATTGTGTGTATGAGAGTACAACTAAGTATAGTACAGAATTGAAAAGGTAATGGCCAAAATTAAGAATTCGATGGCTAGGGGCTGGTATGTAGCTCAGTGGTAAAGCACTTGCCTAGCAAGTGCAATGTCCTGGGTTCGATCCCCAATACCAAAAAAGACAAGACAAAAGAATTCCATGGCTAGGCTTAACAGCAATAATAAATTTAAAATAAAATAATTTTTAAAAAAAAATTAGTGAGCTAAAATACAAGAATAAAATGTCCAGAATACATACAGAAGCCAAAGGTTGAAATAATAAAGACAAACAAGGCATGTAAGATTCAGTGGGAAGTTCTAATAAATACTTAGTTATGGTCATAGACACACTACCAAGTCCTGAGCAGAAAAAAGTTATATTGTAATGGAAATTTAAAAATTCCCAGAGCTGAAGACCAACGTCTGTATCTTCAAAAGGCCTATCAATCACAACTTTAAAATGTCTAGATGTTCCTAAACGGTATGTACCCAATGCTCTGCTCCTTTTCCTCCTTTCATTTTTTAAATTGTACTGTTTAGTCATTGTTTATAGACTGTTCTTGCTCAGCTGCAACCTTTGAATGCCACCTCCGCATGGACAGAGGTTAGGTCTAGCTTATTCGGCATGTGTTTCTCCTGGTCTCTGGGCTGGCACTAGTGTGAGACCAGCGAAAGGTCTAGAGGCTGGGTGGAAAGAGGTCTCACTGGCTGCTATTCACTTGTACCACAACAACAGAGTAGAAGGTGGAACACAAGCGCTAGACTGATCAGCTGATACATGAGAAAGAGTTTTTTAAATCAACTGTAAGCAGCCATGTCCTGTTGTTGCACATGCAATTTATTTCAGTTGTTTATAAGGTGTTCTATCTCTCCTACCTATGAAACATTGGTAGCTCAATCACGCCTTCTTCGTTGTTGGAATGGGAGTGTTCATCGGGATGAATCAGCAGTAACCATGAAGCTGCGATGTTGAAATCATTTACTCTTGTGTGTGTGTGTGTATGTGTGTGTGTGTGTGTGTGTGCACGCACATGCATGTGCTGGTCCTGGGGCTTGAACTCAGGGCCTGGGCACTGTCCCTGAGCTTCTTTTGCTCAAGGCTAGTACTCTCCCACTTGAGCCATAGCTCCACTTCAGCTTTCTCTGCAATTAATTAGAGAGAAGAGCTTCACAGACTTCCCTTCCCCTGGGTTGGCTTCAAACCATGATCCTTAGATCTCAGCCTCCTAAGTAGCTAGGATTACAGGAGTGAGCCACCAGCACCTGGCTTAAAATGTTTTCCTTTGGAAGTTCCAGGTGACCAAGGCAAGCTTCCAGAGGTTTACCTCAAAACTCTCAGTCAAGTGGCAGTGGAGTGAGGAACTCTGCGTGCGATTGCTCAGAGCTCACTTGTAAAAGCGTGATGGTTTCGCTGTCCATTAGAGTGTGAGTGTGACACTCCTCTCACCACGCACAATCAAGTACATCAAGAAAGGACCCACTGGTCAGCTCTGCTCTGGGATCTGCTTGTAGTTGCTACCTGGAGAGGGTTGGGGAGCCAGAGAGAGGGGTGTAAGTGTGAACTTTATACAGGGTTAAGAACAGCCAGGCAAACAGCAGATGCTTTCTAGATTGCTTAAAAGGACAACATATCACTCCAATAGCAAACTATTAAGAGTAACTAATCTACCAGCCTGGATTACAGCTGAGGACCATGTCAATCAAAACCACAGCCCAGAACATTCTCACATGCAGCTTCAGAATGGATGCTGCGGACTCAACCCACCAGATGCCAGAACTGGCATTTGTGCCTGATAAGTTGAAAGCTTGTGTTGTTTGGGTCTTTCTTTTCCTCCCATAGTCTTATCCCACCCTGGAGGAGCTGGTTACTGGGAGGAAAATAGAGATGAATCTGAATGCCTCTAAACGGGCCCTTGGGGAACCAGAAGATCCTCTTCTCTGCTCTGGGATCTTCTGCTTCTTCTGTTTTTTTTTTTTCCCTCCAACTCATGTTCCTTCTAATTATTTGCCCCTTCATCTTTGTCGTAAATACATTCTTATTGCTTTGTATCAGTTATCAGGCTTGAACCCAATGCCTGAGCACTGTCCCTGAGCTTTTATCACTTAAGGCAAGCCCCTCTACCACTTGCTCCATTTCCAGCTCTGTGTGTGTGTGTGTGTGTGTGTGTGTGCAAGCACACTCATGCACATGAACTTAATTGGAGATAAGAGTCTCACAGACTTTCCTGTCCAGACTGGCTTTTACCTGTGATCCTCAGATCTCAGGATTATAGGTATGAGCCACTGACACCCAGCTGCAAACACATTTTTTGTCAAAAAGACAGAAATCACTCTGAATATTTAGACCAGAGGAAATTTAATGTCCTGAGATAAAAGAAACTCAGAAAGCCAACCAGGGACAATGAAACAATCCTGAGGCTAGCAACAGCAAGAAGTTGCTACCACTCCCAGATGGAAGGGACAAAGCCAGGAGTGAGGTTACTAGAGTCCAGGAACCTAGATTAGCCAGAGGAAGTTGTGATCACAGCAGGCAACTGGTGAAAACTGGAGCCATGCGAGAAAGAAGGCCATTTCCACAGATACCAGGCTGGAAGACGGAGAGAGGAGGAAAGATGGCTTGACCGCTCCCTTCCTCCAGTGCTCTATCACTCTCTTGGGAGTTGGCCTCCCATTGGCCAATCCCAGCTGGATGCTGGGGCAGCAGAGGGTGGGGTGGGGTGGGGTGCCTGAAGACCTCAGCCTACAGGGTCAGGTCCATGGTACAAGCCCCGGAGAAAAGGGAGAGGGTCTCTGGCTGACCCCTCCCTTCCCAGAACCTGCATGTTTGCATGGCAAATGTCATATGCAATCACTGGAATTCTAGAAAATGCAGATAGGCAAAGAGAAAAGAGTGAGAATCATGACACTATTCCTTCTTAAAAGGTGAGGTTAAGTCACCCAGTGCCGGTGACATGGACGGCCACCTCTTTCTTCTGAGTCCTTGAGCAATCCACATTCTGGTCCTTGCTCTTTTAATAGGCCAAGCACTATAGCAATGTGACAGTATTTTTATATGTACCCTAAGAAGTGAAATTTGTCCTATCAAGGCAAAGGTGAGGAAATCAATTTTTAAAAAGGTAAGAAAGTGTTTTTTTTTCATCCAGTAAGCTGATTTGCTACTTTCTCCCCAATGAAGGTGAATCACATGATTCATCAAGTATCTTTTATCCCCTGTCCAAGCTACTAAGAAACTCAGAGGTTTATGTCATATTCAAGTCCAGCCACTTAGGGTTGGAAAGTGGCTCACGTGGTAGAGCACTTGCCTAACAGATGCACAGTTCTAAGTTTGCTCCCCAGTACCCCCCTAAAAAGAGACTATTGTCTCAAATGTTGTCATATACTTCTTCATATTGTAAATTGTATTTTTATCATATCAGCTCTATATGAGAGAGAGAGAGAGAGAAATACCTAGAGTTATTTCCCAGAGGCTTCCTGGGCATCTTTTGTGCTGTCCAGCCTGGTCCACTGTAATCCAGCTGGCCAGCACCCTCCTCCACAGCAGATGGCCACCCCGCACTCTACATCTTACACCATTTTGATGGAAACCCCATCCACCACCCAGCCAGCAAACCGCTAGGCTCTTCCTCCAGTTGGGAAGGCTGAGAATAAGGCCTGTGTGCCAATGGACTCCACGGAGTGGTTCATCAGTGAATGGGGCCCTGGCAACAGAAAGGGGTGGCACAAAGGGCCATAGGTGGGACTACTATTCAATTCTTATTCCATGGGCATTTGAGTTAGGCTGGCATAGCTTCTCCAAGCATTGCCCACGCTTCTCCCGATGGCTTAGCTTCTTTGACTCACCACTCATTTCCTCTAGAGATGCTTCTCTCACACTTTGTTTATTACAGGCTGATGGTCTGGGCATCAGGCCTAACTTCATATAATTTTCACTGTTGCTACTGCATCCCCAGTTCTATTGAGACAGTTATTACCATTGTTGTCTAAGACACCTCACCATGGCAATTACCCATCACCCCAGCCCAGCCACAGGCTCCACCCACTCTCTATTTCCAGTGTCAGGGACCGCATGAATTCCTGATTCCATCATACTGCCAAGTCGATAGCTGCCATCTAGCTAGATGATTTTAATTAGTCAAAAATTCATTATCATTTAAATCCTAAAGTAGATCTGTAGACTGAAAGAACATGGGAAATCCGCACCCCCCCCCTACACACATATCTGCTTTCTGCATTCTAGAAACCCATAAGCTACTTTGACAATTGCCCTTCCTAATTCTCTTTGAAATCATATTAGTCTGTATCCTCTTAACATATACTTGTCAAAAGTATTTCACTGGGAAGGTGGGAGACCAGAACTGACTCCTGTGGTTAGAATTGAGAGTGAGCAACCATAGGATGGATTCTGTGTGTATATATGTGCATATATGTGTGTGGTCCTTTCTTGGTTTTAGGGCAGAGCTGGGTCAGACACTTAGCATGACTTACAAATTCAGGTGTTGAAGGTAAAGGATATAATAATAACCCACTTCAGGGTGTGGACATTCGCCAATAGACACGCACTCTGGCATCTGGCCAAGGCCTGAGGTAGAGCTCTGGCCTGGGCTTGTCCATGGGTTCATGCCTTCAGCAGGTAGGGTCTTTCTACAAAATTATATCATACCCACAGTGAGACTGACTGGGAAAACAAAGCAAATGTTTTAAATGTTTAAATGCATTCCCAAGTATTCATCTTCCAAATATTTAGACTCTGAGCTGCTTGGGCTCTCAGCCCAAGCTTCCTGTGCATACTGGATAGTTCCAGCAATCTCCCCAGCATCGGCAATTCCAGAACAACTTAAAATAGCATCCTCTTGGCCAAAAACAAATTCCCAAGGTAAAGCTCCAGGAAAACAACTAAGTATTTCTATCCAAAATACTTCTTCCTAATGTCTACACGAGTAGATTCATTTTTTTTCTTCAGCCTAATAGACTCCTACTAAGGCCTTCAGGAGACCATGATGTGTCTGTGTCCATTCTGGGGGTTCAACATAAGCAAGAGTAGGAACAGAGGTTGGAGAGTAGAGAGGAGATGGGTGGGGAGAAGGAAGGAAGCAGATAGAGATAGAGAAAGAGCAAAAAAAAAATCAGCCAGAAGAAGGTATTCCTAGGCATGGAAAGCTTTGGTGCCTGGACCAAGTTTTAAAAGGTAAGTTAAAGTAAATTGAGGGTTTTTAAAGGTTTTTTTTTTCAGCTTTTTGATTTTCTTAAGGGGCAAGAGGATGGATGGAGGCTGATTTCCTTTTATATTTCAATTTCTCTAAATGCAGTCTCCTCTTTCCAAAAATATCATACAGAAACTTCCCCTTCTTCTTTTCTAAGCTTCCAGAGTTAAAGATAAATAAATAAAATCCCAGCCCAACCAAGGAGTTTATTGACTTCTGGAGAGACACCATCTCATGTTCATCTAAGAAGTTCCACAAAAGGAAAGAAATACCTTTAATATGGACATTTATTGTAGAAGGTTCCTATTTGTATTTGGTTCTGGGACCAGTTAGAATAGTAGAGTTGATTCTTACCCTTATTTAACTTTGGTCAGTTCAGTTACAACAGCAAGAGAGAATACAAGACCATCCACGAATGAATATTTGCCTGTCTCCAAGCTAAGAGACTGTATGCTTAAAACACATGCTTTGCATATTCATGACTCTAAAATCCAAGCTCCCTGTTCTGCTACCCACAACAAGGATACAGCCCTCTGCTCCAACCAAACAGAGCAACTGACGAAGATACGGCATACCAGCCTCACACCAGAGGCTCAGGACAGTTGATTATCTGTGATTTCCATTCTGGGCAGACTTTAAAATCTGGCCTTCACATCAGATAGATCGCTTAAAGTATTTCCCCCTTGGCAGAAGCAAACTGTAATGTAAATGGGGTAACTTTTCTGATATCTTTGAATTTATGCCAGAGCTAGAAACTTTACTTTCTCAAATTCCATACTCAGCAGCAAAACATATGGCAATATCCTTTGTCTTCCCCCTCTCCACCCTCTACCCCCTGTGCAAAAATGATACACTCCTGTAATCCCAGCAACTTTGGAGGTGGAAGCAAGATGGCTGGGAGTTCAAGGATAATCCAGGCAAAAGTATCAGGGAGACCCTATCCCCAAAACAAAAGGGTTGAAGATACGGCTCAAATGATAGAATGCTTGCCTAGCATAAGCAAGGTCTTGGGTTCAATCCCTAATAGCAAAAAAATAAAAAGAAAGAAAGAAAGAAAAATACCCAAGGTGTGAAGAATAGAGCCAATCACTCATTCATCAAAGATTTTCAGTGTGCTAACTACACATCAAGCACAAGATATAGCAGTGCACTCTGGTCAGACAGGAAAAGGATTCAGTCAAGCCAGCTTTCCCACAATTCTTCCTCACAGTGTACATCATCTTTTCTCCTCACCTGGAGGAGAAGTTCTTGAAGCTTCTGGAGGACACAGACAAAATGAGGGCTTTCTCTCTAAATCTATTTTCCTATCATTTTCCTGTTGCTCAGGCCCTATAAGGGTGATTCAGCTTTGGTGTTATTGTGATTAAAGCAATGATAGCTACGGTGTGGACAAACCATATGGAGCCAGATAGCTTGTATGATTACTCACACTTTCAGATTGTGCAAATGCTTCATTTTCAATGACTGTATCATTTGTAATATGGCTTTTGGGTTGTATCATCAGGCATGTAGGCCTGCTCACACTTAGTTACTGGACTTGGCACGATACTGGTTTAAACACTAATTATCCTTGTCCAATCTAACCTTGAACTTAATCACAATTCATCCCTCAGAGGTAGGGATGAACTCTATAAAATGTTTAAGTGTCTCTATTAAATCAGGCAAAGTTAAATATTCAGTCAATAAATAGACATTGGAAGAAGGCCCGTTTCCTCAATCCTTGTGTTTAATTCACTCTCCAAATGTCTAGAAGACAAAATGGAAGCACACAGTTTTTAGAAATAAAGGGAAAGATGGCAGAAAAATGGCACAACACCTGAACTGGAGTCCTAATTTTGTAGATTACTAAATATTTGATTCCATAAAAGGTACTTGCCACTTTATATTTTATATTCTCCAGGAGGTAATTCTGGATTGCATGCTATACATCCAATCAATATGACAATCTGTATTACAACAAACCAATTGTAAAAAGCTATAGTAAAGGTTTCAGCGGCTCCCACCTTTAATCCTAACTACTCAGGAGGCTAAGATTTGAGGTTGGTTTGAAGCCAGCCTGAACAGACACATCTGAGAGACTCTTATCTCCAATCAGCAAAAAGTCAAATCAGCAAAAAAAAAAAAAAAAGGTGTGGCTCAAGTGTTACTCTCAGCCTTGAGTAAAGAAGTAAAACAAGAATATAAGACCAATTCAAGCCCCAGGACTGAGAACCCCACCCCTCCCCCCAAAAAGTTCCAGGACTCATTAATGGAAGGTAAACCTGGCATTCAAATTGGAACTGATATCATACACTGATCCTTGCTACAAGAATACACTACAAAGTTTGTTTGTTTTTTTAATGCATAGAGTGGGGGGAAATTTTCTTCCCCTTGCCCCACTTTGACCGAAATGTGGAATAAATCTCTGAAATAGTTTTAGTGTTTTCTATGATTATGATGACTTTGTTAGTTAACAACATCAAAATGAAAAACAACAAAAAAAGAACATTAAAATGTTTTGCTTCATATTTTTCTTACCAGGTTAGAATGCTTTTGAGCTATTGGGTTTTAAAAATAGCATGCATTTATGCAACAATTCCACATTTCTCTCCTAAATTTTCATGCCAATGAATTTAAATATTTTTTAAAATATCATAGAACTACACATTGCTGGACTCCAGGGAATCTAGTGTGTCTCTTGCTTCCTGCCTGCTTCTGAAGCAGGCAGAAACTTGAAAACTAAAGCCACCCGCAACCTTCCAGCAAACAAAGGCAGCCATTATGTTTTCTGAACTTAGGAGCTTTCACTCTGCCAGTCAGATACAGAGAGCACTCATCTCCTTCCAACTCCCAAATCTCTTGACTTCCTCTTTCTCCTTCTCGCTGTCCAGGGCCTTTTGAAAGGAATGGCCAATAAGCCCCTTGTTCCAAACCTCTGCAGGAACAAATGGATGTTACTCTCAGCATCCCCTAAGCCATAAGTCCTTTGAGGATACAGGAAGAGGTCCACCAATCTCAAGAAGAGGATATCTGCATGCAAAGTAGGTGCCCCCACCACCTTCTTTATAAAAATGACAGCATCTCAGAGATGGTAAACAGTTTACTCATGCATGCTACATGCTCACCAAAGGCTTAAGAGATGTACTCTCCACTTAATGTTACCTTTTAAAATGGCCGTATTGTACAATAAAATCCACTACAAGGGTACTGAGACACATATTCTGTCTCTGAGCTACTAGCCACTCTATAATAAGCTAGTTGGAGGACTTGAACCCAGGCTCAACAAATTTCAAAGCTCTTACCCCTTTCCTAACAATAGACTGCCTCAGAATAAATTCCAGAAATCAAGAAATAGTCACCTGTGATCACATTGTCTACATTCTAAAATATATACAACTTGACACTGTCGGGAAAACACAAAAAGAATAAAAGAGAATGGGGAGGTCTTCTCAATCATTTCAGGTTTTAATCAATAAAAGTAATACCCCCACTCTATTCACTGAAGGGAAATATTCTTCTCCTGGGATTTTCAGTCCCCCCCACTCCCCACCCCCTACCCCCTAAGGTTTTTTCCTGGTCCTAATGGCTAGGAAGGAGGAAATGGATAAATCAAGAGAGCTATCAACAGCTGACTAGATCAACATAGAAGAGAAACCCCAAAGTAAATTGGTTGAAGTTTATAAAGCCATGGTAGTCATCTCCTTTTTAACATGTCAGCACATGTCCCAAATAGTGTCTTCTAGCCTATAATTTGCCTGTATGGTCCAACAAAGAAGGATTTACCAAAGGCACAGGGCCTTGCTATTGTTACCCCTCTTGCCAACACTCCCTTACTCCTCCTCCTACCAAGCCAGCAGAATTCACTCAAAGATGGGAGTTTAGAGTCAATACCTCTGGGCTGGCCCTGGCAATTCCAACAACCTAACAATATCACCTCATTCCCTCTGCAGAGTAAACCTTCTTAATCCATTTATAGGAACGGGGTCCTCTCTGCCAGTTACTTACTAGTTCAAAGAATGAGCTCTGCAATACAGGCATTCAAGGATGGCTTGACTGTGAATGGGAGAGTAGGGTGGGGACCTTGGTTTCCTCCTTTACCATCTGGAAGAGGAGAAGACCAGTTTAAAAACATTAATGTTGTCTAACAAGTCCACCAGAAATTGGGAGTGGCTAATCCTTGTAGGTAGACTATCATTAGTTATTCAGGAGAACAATATGGGATGTCAGTACCAGGTCAGCTGGCCCAAAACACACAAGTCAATTAGCAACCTGACAAAGATGACATGAGACGTAAGTGATACCAAAAGAAGGTGACACACCCAGTGTGGCTGGATACAGCACAAGCCTCCTGATCGCTGAACATGTTTTGAAATGACTTGTAAACTCCTTGGGTAAGCATCTCTGATGGTATTAGATGGAAAATTTTCTGAAATCACTAACCTAAAACACTATAGATGAAAAAGTAAAAGGTCCACAGTAAAGAATGACCTCAGAGTCTCTTTGAGTTCTGCATTTCTATATTTGGCTCTAGGCTGCATTAAAACCAAGGAATTTACATTTGGACTAATAAGTAGAGCTCATAAAAGTTCACCTTTGGACTGGAACTCTTTCAGTTTCAGAATGGGTGGGAAGAATATGGGTCATTTCTGATGTTTGATGACAGTGTTGAATGCTAACAAAACTACTACTTGCTATGGACAGATTTCTTTACACCCTAGAAGACAAGAGCCTAGAGCACTTTTGATAGTAAACAAGAGCAAAAGCAGTCGCAAAGTGTGACTTTGAAATTTCCTTTGGCAAACCTGCGCTGTGGATTGATTATGTGGTAGAGAGCAGTTAAGCAGGAGGAATACACTGGAGAGTAAGATGGAAGGCCTGGGCTAGGAGGAGATCCAAGGCAGAAAGTAGTAAAATCTTCCAGACAAAGGCTGAGTCCCAATTCCTTCTACTCATGGGAATTCAGGAAGGCTTCAATGAGGAGATGATATTTAGCTGAACCTTCATAAATGAATGAAAAACCCAACAACTGGAAGGGATGGTGTTTAGAGTAGAGCAAGACAGAACTCTTCAATTGAAGGGCTCAGGTATTTGGCAAGAGTGCTAGCATCCTGTCCTTGGGAGTGAGGCTAGAGGCTGGAAAGATGGGATGGGGATGTCCAATGGTCGGGAATAGTTGCTACCATGCACTTAAACTTATTGTAGGCCATAGCATTGTAAAGCTTTTACCTAATACTCTTTTTTGGGCGGGGTGGTACAGATCCTAGGGCTTGAACTCAGGGCCTGGACACTGTCCCTGAGCTTTTGTGCTCAAGGCTAGTGTTCTACCACTTGAACCAAAGCTCTATTTCTGACAGTTTGGTTTTTGTTTTGTTTTGGTTTTTGGTAATTAATTGGAGATAGGAGTCTCATGGATCTTCTTGCATGTACTGGCTTTGAACTATGATCCTCAGATCTCAGCCTCTTGAACCACCAGTGCCTGGCTATATTTAATACTTTACATCCTTATATTTGCAGAAGTTTTTTCTGGCTATTAGATAGAGCTAAATAACACAACACAAAGAAGTACTTCTATTAGTACAAATTACCTTTTGGTAAAATTTGCTTCATTGTTATTATAGAGGTGATAATACACAGGGGTTACATTTGCATGCATCAGGTAATAAATACATTTCCTTTCATACAGTGTTATCTGTTGCCTTATTCTCTCTCATTCCCTCCCTCCCATCTCTACCCACAAGTTATATAGTTCATGTTCATCAGTGTCCTGTGAGTACCACTGCTGTGCTTTTTTACCCTTTCCCCTCAGATTCCTTGCCCTCTGCCCACCCTCTCACAGATATGCACATGAATACACACAGTATATAAGGTACAGAATATAGAAACATCAGAAAAAGAAAAAATAAATTTTTTTAAAGTCCTTTGTTTCCTTATCTTTGGAGTTCTTTCAGTAAGTATACTATTTTATATACATATGAAGAGGTGCTTGGGTATTGTACCTTTGTGATTTTTCTCCTAAGACTATCCTCTTGTGGTTTCACTGTAGGTGAGTATGTAATCCTGTGTAATTAATACAAGTGATCTTTATAATTTCAGCTTTATTACCTTGGCTTTTTCTTAACCAATAAGCACAATTTTTGAGCATTTTGCGCAGTGGTCAGTTTGGATGGGAAGAAAATGAAACAAGTGACATAAAACCCAACTCCAACTAATCCAGGCACAAAATAATAGTGGCAGAGGAAAATGTATTACTCACATAAATCCAGAAGGGGTTCCAGAGTCAGTTAGTGGAGAAATTAAAAGAACATCAGCAAAGCTTCTTAGTTCTAAGCCCCTCCAGGGTGGCTGCTTTTATTCATAAGCTGAGTTTCTCCACCCGGCAACCCCAGGGGGCTCTGGGATCATCTCATCTTTCCTTACTACAGTCTTCTTCCCTACAGAGCTCAGCCCAGCCCCAGAACCAAGTTTTCTAACTTCAACCAGATGAAGGCCCATCCCTGACCTTGTCACTGTTCCTATGACAAAGCTGACTAATGGGCCTGGGCCTGAGACCCCCCCAAGGCTTCACACACTGAGAGGAGATGGGATCATTTCCCATAGAAAGATCAACAGGCAAGGCTGACAGGTAAGGTCAACAGTGACTACTGCATTCTTACGGATACAAAGATTTTAAAGGGGTGACAGTTGCACATTTATAAGAATTTCTGATGCCCAATTTGTCCCTATGTTTTCATTTGATTATTTTATGTGTGCAACACTGAGAAAATTCTGGCTCCTATCAATGAGCCTTTACAAATAGTAACTGTAAGATGCAAACCCATGTGAATTTAAAACTGGACACTAGGAATCTTCTTTAATCAAATTTGTGCCAAGTTTAGAAATAGGCTGCAAGCGTAATAGGAAATTTTATTTCAAAGTTTAGTTAACAGGCTACCGGTGTAGCTTGGTAGTAGATCACCTGCCTAGCTCATACAAGGCCCTGGATTCAATTCCCAGGAACACCTCCTTCTCCATGAAACATTTAATTGCTGGGCACTGGTGACTCATGCCTGTAATCCTAGCTACTCAAAAGGCTGAAATCTGAGGATCATGGAAGCCAGAAAAGTCCATGAGACTCTTATCTCCAGTTAACCTCCAGAAAATTGTAAGTGGAGCTGTGGCTCAAAGTGATAGAGCACTGGCTTTGAGAGAAAAAGCTCTGAGACAGCTTCTAGGCCCTGAGTTCAAGCCCCATGAACAACAACAACAAAAAGACGCAAAACAAACAAAAAAACCATTTAATTATGTAAACCATATAAACAGTTTCCTTTATTTACTGGGAAGATATTTTTTTAAACATAGCTGTAATAGCTAACCAGAAATTCTACAAAGTCATTTAATATGACACTCAGATATCACAATAATCACAGCTCCAAGTTTGACCACAGTAAAACAAATGTTTTAAATCAAAAGATGAATTTCAGCTTGTCTGCCGGTATGTTATCAACACGTGTAGTCACGTGTTAACATGCATAGTGATAGAGAAACTCCTCATTGCCAAAGTGAACTCATTCAGAGATGCACGCTGATGAAACTCTGTTATATCACAATACTATTTCCTAAGTACATGTTGGAAAACATAACTAGTGACTTCTTTTCTCCTGTGAAACAGTAGTAACAATACCTTGCCTTAAAAAGGGCAATAAAGTATCACCAGGAAAAAAATCAATTCTGGAATTGACTTCCATGACATTCCAGAAAACTTGGCAGACAGTGAAATTTAAAAATCATTAGGTCAGACCTGGCAGCTCACATTGGTAATCCCAGCTACTCAGGAGGAAATGATAAGGAGGATCTCAAGTCAAGGCCAGTCCAGGCAAAAGGTTTACAAGATCATATCTCATCCAACAAGCTGGGCACAGCAGTTAGGACATTTCTGTGACCCCAGCTATGTGGGAGACATAAATAGGAAGATCATGGTCCAAGCTGGCTTGGACAAGAATGAGACACTCTATCCAAAACATAACTAAGGTAAAAAAGGACTGGGGGATTAGCGGAGTACCTGCCTAGCAAGCATGAAACTCTGAGTTCAAACCCCAGTACTAACACACACACACACACACACACACAAACACACATACACAAACTGTTATATCAAACTGACAACATATAGGGCACAACTAACCACAACTTGAAAATACACTTGTATCCCTGCAGCTTCGAATGCTTTTCTCTGCAACTTTCTATGTCTTACTTAAAATTACATTTCAAGCCAGGCACTGTGGCTCATGCCTGTAATCCTACCTACTACCTAAGTACTACGATCATGGTTCAAAGCCAGCCCAGACAGTTATTTCCAATTAACTAGCAAAAAGCCAGAAGTGGAGCTGTGGTTCATGTGGTAGGGTGTTGGCCTTCAGTGAAAAAAAAACAAAACAAAACAGGGGCTGGGAAGGTGGCTTAGCGGTAGAGCGCTTGCCTTGCATGCATGCGGCCCTGGGTTCAATTCCTCAGCACCACATCAGCATAAAAGAAAAAAGCCAGAAGTGGCGCTGTGGCTCAAGTGGTAGAGGGCTAGCCTTGAGCTGAAAAGCTGAGAGACAGTGCCCAGGCCCAGAGTTCAGGCCCCACAACCGGACAACCCCCCCAAAAAATAAGGGCCAGCCAGGACCTGAATTTAAAGTAAATAAATAAGTGAATGAAATCAGCAAGAAATTGTGTCACTCTCTGTATCCCCACAGCTACTCTCGATCTTCTGGCCTGACCGCCTCACAGAGCCTGAAGCTTCTTCCAGGTGTCACGTGATTTCTCTCACTAAGCTTAGTGATACACACTAGCTGGTTTGAACAGTGCTTGACAAGAGGTGGGATTCCAAATGTTTGATGACTAAATATGGTTTTTTTAATAGTGTTTTATTAGCAATCAAATTAAAAATAAATAAAGTCTTTGTTTCAAAAGTTATCAAGAGCAAAGGGTTTTATATCTTTTAGTAATCACAAATGAAAACAAACATTTTATCTCCATTAGAAAAATGGGCTCCAGTTGCTATTTCAGCCAGTAGGATGTTCATGATCCTTACTCATTCATCAACTCATAAGCACCTTCTATGTGTTGTTATATGTCCGTAGCATGTGTGTTTGTTCTGTGCATGCGCACGTGCGTGCATGTGTGTGTGCTAAAAATGGGGCTTGACCTCAGGGCCTGGGCACTGTCCCTGAGATTTTTTCCCCTCAAGGCTGATGCTCTGCTATTTGAGCCACAGCTCCACCTCTGGATTTTTGGTGGTTAACTAGAGATAAGAGTCTCATGGACTTTTCTGCATGTGCTGCCTTGAACTTGAATCCACAGATCTCCACTTCCTGAGTAGCCAGAATTGCAGCTGTGAGACATCAGTGCCTGGCTCAGGAATTTTCTTTTCTTTTCTTTTCTTTTTTTAATATTAAGTGCTGTCCTGGAAATGACATTAAACACAGTCTAGTCGGGGAGGATCATTTTTTTAAAAGCAAGTCACTAAGGTCACGGGAGATGGGAGGAGGCAGAGAGATGAATATTGCATGGCATTGTTAGCTGCTTTCAGGTAGCCATGGAAAGAGATGTGCTCTGGTGACTTGGGTCAATGTGGTTCATTGTGAGGGCACAGGAGGAAGTAGCAAGAACAGGAAGCCACTTGAGCAGCTGCCTGGCGGGGCCTGGCAGAGCTAGGAATGCCATTCAGGACACAGTAGACTTCCAACCACCTATTCTTCTTGACAGCACTCTGGCACCAGGCATCTGCTGCTCCTTCTCCAGTGCTCTGCCAGGATGGTTACTCAGTTAGATTCTGAGTAGTACCTCCCCCGCCCCATACCCGCCTCTGCCTGGGCCTTCTCTACTTTATGAATCCTGCTCTTTGTTGTGACTCCACAGACCAAGTCTCCTAAGGTTTCTGTCCACTTTTGCCTAGCATTTTGGCTTAGACACCCCTGAGTCTCAAATCCAAAGTGTGTGAAAAACGCCTTGTTGGATTGGCTGGTATCACATAGGGTACACTGCGCTCTTGCCTCAGCCCCGCATTGGCCTCTGGATACTCCATGCATTGACTCAGTTGAGTTTGCTATAGCCAGGGAAGTGGGGTCCTGGTACAAACCGGGTCAGCCTGTGCCTAAGGCCCTAGGGTAGCAGCTCAGGAGGGGTGTGGCTGACGCTGCAATGTTCTACCCTAGTGTTCACCATCTTGACTTTGGCTAGATTCATCTTTCCAGATTTAGTATAAATAATCTCAGAGTTATGACAATTTTTTGAAAATGCTTTTTTTTTTTTGTTTTTGTCAGTCGTGGGGCTTGAACTCTAGGGTTGGGTGCTATCCCTGCACTTTTCAGCTCAAGGCGAGCACTCTACCACTTGAGCCACAGCGCTACTTCCAGTTTTTTGGTGGTTTATTGGAGATAAGAGTCTCATGGACTTTCCTGCCCAGGCTGGCTTTGAACCGAGATCCTCAGATCTCAGCCTCCTGAGTAGCTAGGATTACAGGTGTGAGCCACCAGCGCCCGGCTGGTTTTTTGTTTTTACTCAAGGCTGGTGCCCCACAACTTGGGCCACACCTCTACTTTTGGCTTTTTGTTGGTTAATTGAAGATAAAAAATCTCATGGTCTTTTCTGCCCAGGCTGGCTTTTTTTTTTTTTGGTCGGCCGTGGGGCCTGAACTCTGGGCCTGGGCGCTGTCCCTCAGCTCTTCAGCTCAAGGCTAGCGCTCTACCACTTGAGCCACAGCACCACTTCCGGCTTTTTTTCTTTTTGCTTATGTGGTGCTGAGGAATCGAACCCAGGGCCTCATGCATGCAAGGCAAGCACTCGACCACTGAGCCACTTTCCCAGCCCAACCACCATACTGTTTTTTACAGTGGCTCTACTGTTCAATGTTTTATAGTCAGCATTTTAAAACTTTTAACAGAAGATGAGGTCAGCACTTACCTAAGAGAGCCTGTTATGTATACTAATAACTAGATAATTCAAAAGTAAGAAAACAAACACTCAACAAGCAGCCAAAATAAATTACAGATACTATGAATTTGGTTATCTAGCCTAGAAGAAGCCATTTTACCCAGATATGCTCCCCTTCCTTCCTTTCTTTTTCTTTCTTTCTTTCTTTCTTTCCTTCTTTCTTTCTTTCTTCCTTTCTTTCTTTCTTCCTTCCTTCCTTCCTTCCTTCCTTCCCTTCTTCCTTTCTTTCTTCCTTCCTTTCTTTCTTTCTTTCTTTCTTTCTTTTGTCGATCGTGGGGTCTGAACTCTGGATCTGGGCTCTGTCCCTCAGCTCTTCAGCTCAAGACTAACGTCCTACCACTTGAGCCACAGTGCCACTTCCGGCCTTTTCTGCTTATGTGGTGCTGAGGAATTGAACCCAGGGCCTCATACACGTGAGACAAGCACTCTACCACTGAGCCACCTTCCCAGCCCCCTCTCCTCTTTCCTATAGTGTCACAATGTTAGGGAAATTAGTTCCAGCTCAGGAATGGATCTGATTGGTCTAAAGAAAGTTTCACTGCTCCTGTCAAGTACTAAGCCATGCTTACACAAGTTTTAGCAATGAAATGAGAGGGTTATCTTGTTGAGAATTCTACAAATGTTTTCCTTATCCTTTAGAAAGGAACAGATTCTCTTCCTTACACACTGTCATTTCTGCATATAACTCCTAGAATTGCCTCAACCAAGCTGCCATACCTGAGAATAAGGCCAACATCAATGATGAAACAATGGAGAGATCCTCTATGCTGATACCACTGAATTGTTGAACTGACTCACCATCCACAGCCCACCATATGTGCTTGGATCTACTTGATGACAGAACAAGCTAATTAAAACAGTTGGCTTTCCATTCATTTTTTTAAAAAAGAAAGAAAGGAAACTAGCAGGCTGCTGCTGTCTCGTGCTTATATTCCTAGCAACTCAGAGGCTGAGATCTGAGGATCATAGTTATAAGTTAGCCTGAGCAGGAAAGTCTGTGAGTCTCTTATCTCCAATTAACCAGAAAATTAGCCAGAAGTGCATATGTAGATCAAGTGATAGGGTGCTAGACTAGACCAAAGAAGCTCAAGGACAAAACCCCAGTCCTGAGTTCAAACCACAAATCTGGCACAAAAAGAAATGAAGAGAGAGAGACAGAAAGGAAGGAAGGAAGGAAGGAAGGAAGGAAGGAAGAAAGAAAGAAAGGGAGGGAGGGAGGGGGAGGGAGAGAGGGAGAAAGGGGGAGGGAGGGAGAAAAAGAAAGGAAGAAAGGAAAGAAAGAAAGAAAGAAAGGAGGGAAAAAGGGAGAGAAGGAGGGAGATAGGAAGAGAGGAAAGAAGGAAGACAGAAGAAGGAAAAGGAAAGAAACTAATTCTGCTCAAAAATCTGTTTATGATATGTGAAAACAAGTGGGGCCTGGCAGATCACATCTGTAATTCTAGCTACGCAGGAGACTGAGATCTGAGGATCTTGATTCAAAGCCAGCCCAGGAGGGAACGTCTATGAGACTCTTATCTCCAATCAAGTACCAAAAAAATCCAAAAGGGGAGCAGTAGCTTGTGGTAGAACACTAGCCTTGAGCAAAAAAGCCCAGGAACAATGGCTAGGCCTGAGCTTAAGACCTAGGACCCACATACCCCCCCCAAAAAAAACACCATGAAAACAGAAAAGTACAAAGGAGAACAAACTATAAATGACTCACAATCCTATTGGATTAGAATCCTTGGTTATATGCAACAGCTTCTGGTTGTAAGCCATCAATTCTGACCCACTTTAGCAGAAAAGGCATGTAACAGGTGTATCAAGTAGCTGACCCAAGCTGAAGCGGAGAACCAGAGGAGCCAGAGCCAAGCTCACCCCATCAGAACAGCAGCCCCACAGCCACCATGACCATTGCTACTGCTCCTGCTGTCACTACAGGGTCACTGTCACCAATCCACTGCCATGGCCTCCAGCACCACCACCAAGTTCCATTGCTGATCTTCCCACATCCAGACCTGGACTGCAGCTGGAAGAGATGAGCTGGCAGCTAAGGGCAGAATACTTACAGGTTAAGTGATGTTCCCAAAGCTGAACAAATGCAGATTAGCACCCAAGATCTGAAATCCCAGGTGTTCAAACCTAGGGCCTATGACCACACCTAACTGGCCAAGCAGCAAGCTATGAGGGGGCTTCCCACTCTCTTTCCACAGACAATAGGGACAAGGCTCTCTACTAAAATGATGCACAATAGAAATCACCCCCCTATGCAGCAGCTAATCCAGAAATCACCATAGTTAGTAAGGTTGGGGGGAAGGGGCAGTACCTTCCCACCCCAGCTTTCTCCCATGTATAATATTCTGGGTAGGACACAAACATTATTTTATGGTTCTTACTATTGCTATTTGGTTCATAGAAAACACCCAAAATTCTTACGTGAGATTTATTCTAAATTTCTTCCTAACCAGCATTAAGCCCTGCTGGTCTAACCCATGCCATTAGGCAGCTCTAGAGAAAAGAATATACTTTAAACCACATGCTACACTTATATTTTTATTAGCAACTTTTGAACATTGACTATTCTGGTGTTTTCTAGAGTCACTGTGGTTGGTTTTGAAAATCCTGTTGTGGATAGGCAAAAGGAATGGCAGCCCCCAAATCCAAATAGAAAATCTTCCCAAAGTATCAGCAACCCAATCCTAAAGAAACCCCCAGTGTGGAATCTGCTAACTGGAATCACTGGCTGATTTCACCATAACAGTGATCTATACAGAAAGAGGAAAAGCTTTTGAAGTGTAAGCAGTTTCACCAGGACAGAAAATAGATATTCAAACAAATCCTAAGTGGAAGGAAACTGTAGAACAATACCATTTTTAAACTTGCCTGCCAGTGTAACTTCTTTTTTTCTTTTTTAAAATCTAAGTAGTTATGTGCTTAGTTTGATCTTTCTCAAAGTATGGCCAGAAGTTGCTTTTTTAAAAAATTACCTTCCATATAGGCAAAGTAAGACACTCAGGCCTAGATACTGTGCTTTTGCTATTCCATTCAAAGCTAGTGTTCTATCACATGAGTGATAGCTACACTCCTGGCTTTTTGCCTTCCTGAGTTGGCTTCAAACTGCGATCCTCAGATCCCAGACTCCTGAGTAGCTAGGATTACAGTATTGAGCCACAGGGACCCATCTGAGAAGCCCTTTTAACTTAAGACTTTCTAGAAAAATGATCCTTCCTGTGTCACATCTGTCAGTCCAGGTCAAAATGTGAAGACAAGAACTAATAGATATGTGAGGATTCTTTCCATTCAGGACAAAAGATCCTGTAAGCAAGAGCTCAAAGCTTCCTGGCTGGTGGCTGGGTTCCCCCCCCCTTCCCTTTTCTCTTTGGCTAAGCCATAAAACTTAGTCTCACTATTCTTAAGATTTAAAGTAATATACTTTCTATTACATGGCTCAAGTAGCAGTCAGATTAAGAATGGGTTGGGTTTTTTTTTAATGGTTTTGACTTACAGCTCTTAAAATTCCACATCACCAAATGAATTTGTGTTATCTTTGCACAGATGTTTATCAGCTATTATTATTAGTTTTTGTGACTATCCTATTACTAAAGAAATCTGTAGATAATAGGAAATTCAGAAAGCTAAATCCAAACATACTCTTAGCCTAAGGCTGCTTGCCTTACACTCATTGCTAACCTGATCTTCTTTTCTTTTTTCCTTTTCTTCCTACCTCCAAAGCTAGTAGTGATGAAGTCCATGGTCAGAACTTTTAATCCATCTCTGCTACATTTATCCCATAGAGGAATATGGGACTCATGGGCGTCATGGGACTCAAGAGCATTATTGCAAACATTTCTTAATTGCATTTCTTACAGGACACACAAAACAGAGACATTCTACTTTTCTTCATTGGATTTTGTCATCTGTAAGGAAAGCCTGAACCTGTCAGAGACATCTTGTCTAAATCATGGACAAAAACCGATATGGAAATAACAGAATGGAAAGTTAACGAAAAGAAAAGACCCTCATGGCATTGCTAATCAGTTGAAATCACCTTGGAATAACGTTTCCTCCAAATGCCTTATTTTGTGAGATAATGCATCTTTATTGTTTAGACAAGTTATCATTTGAGTTTCTGGCACCTGAGGCAGAGGCATGCTAATTGATTATGGATATTGTATCAGTGGCCACTTCTCTCTACCACTCCCCATATGGTTGGCCTAACTTCACCATCTAACTTCACGTCTTTTTGTCCCTCTAATAAAGCCCTTGGATCTGGGCTAGGCTTGTGACATGTATTGTGTAATCGAACCGGGCAGAAGAACATTAAAATGTTCAAAACAAGCTCCTCAAGAGGCTTTGCATAATTCCTTCCTCACTTGTACAATTCAGATACCCCATACAAAAAAGCTGGGCTAGAAAATGGGGAAGAAACGTGACCAGGTTTTCCCAGCCATCTCTGCTGGGCTCTCAAACCAGTCAGCCCAGCCCTAATCAACTCCTGGCTGATCAGAACCCTGTTGTAAAGATCCAGATCAGCCTGAAAACACCAGAACTACCCAGGGATTCCAGGCTACAGTCTCCTTCCTTCCTTTCTCTTTCCTTCCTTTGTTTTTGAGAGGGGGAAGGCTGGGGTAGAGGATGAGATAGGGTTTCACTCTGTAAGGCAGGCTGACCTCAAACTCATGATCTTCCTGCCTTGTCTCCCAAGTGCTGGAATTTACAAACATGTGCCACCATGCCCAGCTCTAAATTCTAAACTGCAAAACTGAGAGTTAAAGAAGTTGTTGTCATTCTAAGCTACTGTGTTGTGGATTGTCTTATGGCAAAAGTAAACACATGGGTTATTTGTAAAAGCAGCTATGCTTTACTACATGTGTCATTATGTGATCTTTGAATATGTATTTATCTTGACATGGGAAAGAAATACACCTATTTAGTGTCAAAATTATGTTACTAGATATAAAATGATCATGAGACTCTTGCACCATTGAAGACATGGAATAACCAAAGCTATGGCTGACACCATCATTCCAAGTGCTTGACCTATTGTCAAACCTTCAAGGTCACTACCATCAGGTAGAGAAGATGATGCACTTACCTAAAGAAACTTAAATATTCAAATAGTAGCCTGTATACAGGAGAGAGAAACAGAGACGGGGAGGGAGAGAGAGAGAAAGAGAGAGAGAGAGAAATTTCGGTCCTTAAACGATGGATATGAATTGAACCATGGGAGGAGAAAGCCCAGGTGAAGAAAAGATCGTGCATATTGATACAGAGATAGGAAATACAAGTCCAATGTATCAAGAAAATCACATACCTCGAGCTCTTGTTTGTTTTTGTTTGGTTGGTTTTTTTTTTTTTTTTTTTTTTGTCGGTCGTGGGGCTTGAACTCTGGGCCTGGGCGCTGTCCCTCAGCTCTTCAGCTCAAGACAAGCGCTCTACCACTTGAGCTACAGCTACAGGAGTCTCCCAGTCTCTCCTGCCCAGGCTGGCTTTGAACCTTGATCCTCAGATCTCAGCCTCCTGAGTAGCTAGGATTACAGGTGTGAGCCACCAGCGCCCGGCTGGTTTTTTGTTTTTACTCAAGGCTGGTGCCCCACAACTTGGGCCACACCTCTACTTTTGGCTTTTTGTTGGTTAATTGAAGATAAAAAATCTCATGGTCTTTTCTGCCCAGGCTGGCTTTTTTTTTTTTTGGTCGGCCGTGGGGCTTGAACTCTGGGCCTGGGCGCTGTCCCTCAGCTCTTCAGCTCAAGGCGAGCGCTCTACCACTTGAGCTACAGCTACAGGAGTCTCACGGTCTCTCCTGCCCGGGCTGGCTTTGAACCATGATCCTCAGATCTCAGCCTCCTGAGTAGCTAGGATTATAGGCGTAAGCCACCAGCGCCCGGCCCAGGCTGGCTTAGAACCATGATCATCAGATCTCAGCCTTCTGATTAGGTAGGATTACAGGCATGGGCCAACAGCACCTGGCCTGGTAATACTTTTTAAGCATTTATACACTGAACATTCTAGATTTTTCCTTTTTACCTCTCAAATCTGCCCCTTTGTGGCATGCCCATTCAAAACAACTGCCCCAACCTAAACTTAGGGCATATCTCTGACTTCTTTCCTTCCCTGAAACTCACACCAAACCCTCACCAATTCCAGTCAGCTCTGACCATTAAGATGTGTCCAGACTCTCACTCCTTCTCACTCACCAGTCACTACCAGCTGAACAGGGTCCATCTTCTCCCACAGCCACTTTCTTATCTGCTCACTACCTCTACTTTTCACCTTCTCTTTTCTTTTTTTATTTCTGTGACAGTCTTGGGTCTTGAACTCTGGGCCTAGGCATTGTCCCTGAAGCTTTTGTGCTCAATCTTTTTTCTTTTTTCAATTCTTTCCTTTTGTTTTTGTTGTTGTTGTTGTTGTTCTGGTATTGGGGCTTGAACTTAGGGGCTTGGGTGTTGTCCCTTAGCTTTTTTTCATTCAAAGCTGGTACTCTACCACTTGACCACAGCTGGTTAATTGGAGGTAAGAGTGGCACAAGCTTTCCTGCCTGGGCTGACTTCAAACCATAATCCTCAGCTCTCATCCTCCTGAGCAACTAGGATTATAGGCATGAGCCATGGTGATGGCTCCATTTGAAATCTTACCACGCGATCTAATATACTCACAGAATTCCAAGATTAGACTAAAGACAGTTTAGGAGAGAGGACATTATCATGCCTCTACTCATCAGAATGTCAGTCTCATGAAAGGCCGGAAGTGGGGGTTCTCCACCTTTCTCCTATGCCTCGCACGTGGCAATATGTATTGCTTCCTATTTGTGGAAAGAATTAAATAATACATAACTCCAAAATTAATAAATTAAATAATCAATAAAACAAAGTTATCTAAGAACTTCCCATGCCTGATTTCAATCTGATGATTACCACCATGAATCAAGAACAATGACTCTCCTCATTTTCCATTTGAGGAAATAGAAGCAAAGAGAAGCAACTTGCATAAGCTCCCATAATGAGGGAGTGCTAGAGCAGCCTGAAGCAGAAAAATCTCTAAGGCCTGTGCTCTTCACCACTGTACACACTAAGGGAGTCATGAAAAAGGAGAGGTGGGGCCATTGGAGAATTATCCCTGAAAAAACCTGAGCCTAGGAAACTGCTCCTCAAACCATGGCCATCTGGCGCGAGCGGTGAAGACAAGCTCACGCTGAAGGCGAGCATATTTCCATGGCTTAGCCAGGTCTGCTCTTAGGCCAGCTAACCACAGCCACCCCCGCGTTCCTGAGGATACTTCCAACCACATTCAAACTCTCATTTTTCCTGCCTAGGCCTTGGGCATTGTGTCTCTGCTTTCCTACTGGGCTGAACCTTAAAGGAACCCAGGAGCCATTGTCACCTCCCTTCAACGCAAGAGCAGAGCCAGCCCAGCAGCCCCTCTCTGCAACTCCCCTCGCTCTAAAGCTCAGCACCTAGAATGCTCCCCCCAAGGAGTGTAAGTGGCGGATTTGCATGGTCATTTTCCTCCAAGCCCCCACCCCCCGCAATTTTCAGCTCCCCAGCCTGGAGAATGGGTGGGTGAAGCACTGTAGTAAGGGGACCCCATTGTATATTTGATGAATACCAGGGCTCCTCCCTCAGGAGGCTGGGAAGGAGCCTGGAGAGTGGGTGGCCCACAGACAGTACTTTTCTTTTGCTAACAACTAATCTAGAAAATGGATAATTCCCACAAACATAATCAAGTTAGCAATCCATGTGTAATTTAGCAAGATGCTTACCAGCCAAATAACAACTTTAATTGCTTGCGGGAATTGTAAAGGAAAATGTACTTAGTTCCTTTTAATAAGGTTATTTCTTGGAGACAGTTTCCTTTTTTTTTTCTTTCTTTTTAATCTTCTTCGAAAAATATAGAAGCCAATAAGACTAAGGTCAAAGTATGATCTCCGGGTCTCTGTCTAAACAGCTGTCTAGAATACATTATCACCTTATAACAGTCTAGTTACACACACATACACACACACACACACACACACACACACACACACACTTCCTCCTAGTATTTCCCAATTGTCTAGGAATCCTCCCAGCCCTTCTCCTGCAGGTCCTAGACCTGTCTAGACATCATTCATCTTATATAAGGGCAGTGCTGGACTCATTGAGTACTATTCAGTGTCCGGAGGGTGGCTTTCCCCTAACGTGTATTCCAGGCCCCGTTCACTCTTGATGTGACATCATGTGAATTCACCTCTCCAAGGCCTTTTCTAGGTCTGCAACTAGAATAAGAACAGTAAAACTATCTCATACTCAAGGACAAGATGAACTTCCTGCTCTTGGAAAGTTCATCTCCTATGGAGGAGGAAATGGATCTCAAACAAGAAAGGAAGAGAATTTCATGGAGGTTCTATTACAAAGTAAAGCTCAGCTGGGTACCAATGGCTCACCCTGGGGATCAAACAAAGAAAGTGTGGCTCAAATGGTAGAGCACCAGCCTTGCAAGAACACAGCTAAGCAAGAGTGGGAAGTTCTGAATTCAAGCCCCAGCACTGGCACAAAAAGAAAAGGAAGTAATATACAGTAATATAATAGAAATATAAGAAAGTATGTGGTATGCAATTTCAAAGAGGGTCACCAAAGAGACAACGTATACTCAGCACACTTATAAGACACTCAGCCAGAATGCCAGTCAAGCCACTCTGGAGCTCCTGAGTTGTTTCCTTCTTGCTGTTGTTGCTTGGGGTTTTTTTTGTTGCTTGCTTTTTGTTTTGTTTTGATTGCTGAGGATCAAACCCAGGGCTTTGTACATGCTAAGCAAATGCTTTACCAGAGTGCTAAAACCCAAGCTTTGGCTGTTTATTTCTATTATTAAGTTACTAAGATTGTTACACAGCAAAAGACAACCAATCCTGGAGTTTGGGATTGGGTATTTGGAGGCTTCGGTGAGCTTCACTGAGCTCATGTGAGGATTAAACAGATTAGGTGTACCAAGTGCTTAGCAAGAAGTCCAGCTTCTAGTACCCACTCAGCAAACCTTCCTATGGTTTGCTTTGATTATTTGTAGTGAAGTTAGTTTTCATCTATTTATATATGAGGACCTTAAAAAATGTAGACATGTCAGACATAGTGGCAGATGGCTGTAATCCCAAGTCTTAAAAGAATGAGGCAGGAAGATCTCAAGCTCAAGGACAGCTAGTGCTACAGGTTAAGACCCTGTGGAAAAGAGAGAAAAGGAGAGAGACAAGACAGACGAATAGACAGAGACAGGGACAAGGAGACACAAAAAGACAGGAGAAAGAAATAAGAAGAGGAAGGGGAGAAGGAGGAAGAGGAAGAAGGAGGCAGAGGAGGAGGAAGGAGGAGGAAAAGGAAATGAAGGAGGGAGAGAGGAAGAAGGAAGAAAGGGGGAGGAGGAACAGAAGGAGGTGGAGAAGGAGGAGAGGAAGAAGGAAGGAAGAAGAAAGAAGGAGGAAGAGGAGGAGGAGGAGAAAGTTGTTCAGCCATCTTCCTATACCAAACAAAACAAAAGTCAGCTAAGTGAGGCAGGTCTTGAGCTCCCCTGGTAAGTGAGTCCTTCTTTCTTCCCTTCTTGTACAACAGGGTACTGAAATGCGACTGTGTTCTGTGGACACAGATTCAGACTCTGCAGAGTCTGCTCAGGTGCCCCTGGAAGTGTAGACAGGCAGGAGACTAGAGCTGTGGATGTAGTACACCTGGGAGCTGCTATTCCTGGGACCCTAGAGAGGACCATAAACCCAGGCCAGATGAGCAGTTCTGAGTTTCTGTGGTGAAAGGAAATCCTCTTCCTTGCTAATTGCTGTTAGGAACCCAAGAGTTAGGTATTTTTCCTGCTAATCACCTCAAAGGCCTCAGGGAAAAGGAAAGAGAAAGGCAGATTGTCTTTAGGCCCTGAAGCCTATCTGTTCCAAAGGATCTAGAAGAGGCTGGTGTTCTCTTCCGCTCTGGGGCCGGGGATGCAGCCCACTTTCCTCTGCTCTTGGCCACCACACCCATCCTCTCTACCCCTAGGAGCAGCTGTGGGATGGAAAATATTCCTCCTTCCTCGTTGCATCCTTCAGAGAGAAGGTTGGGGCCCTTACTTTTATAAGTTCACAGCTCTATAAAGAAATAGTCAAGAAAGAAAATAAGTAGGAAAAATTACAAAACTGCATCATTGGGGCAGCTGCAGCCTCTGGGTTGCTCCTCATGGTGTACAGAGCAAATCCCAGGCTCCTAAAGTTCTTCAAGGATCTGCCTGAGTTCAAATCCCTCCTCAGCTTTGGTTAGCTGTGTGCCCTTGAGCAAGTTAATCTTTATGCCTTTCTTCTCTCACAGGGAAAAACATAAGACAATTGGATAGAAAACCTTCAATAAACATCATGACTGCTACCGTTATTAGCAACAACTCTGTGAACTAGTCTATGACTTCCTGTCCCACACTTGCTTTTTGTTCTTGTTGTAGTTGTTGTTGTTTTTGTTGTTGTTTGGTTGATTGGTTTTGTTCCAGTTCTGGGGCTTGAACTCAAGACCTTGTACTTTTACTTGGCTTCTTTGCTCATATGGAGCCACAGTTCTACTTCTGGCTTTTGTGTTGTTTTGTTTGGGGTAATTAATTGGCTACAACCCCCAATGCCAGACTTTTCTACCCAAGCTCAAGTGGACCTGCAATCCTCAGAACTCAGCCTCCTGAGTCCTTAGGATGACAGGTGTGAGCCACGGGGGCCCGACTTCCATGTTTGCTTACACAGCATGCTGTCACTCACGTCCATGGTTTCTTGCTCTAGTGCCCTTCCCCAAACCCAGCTCCCATGTACATCTAGCAAGCATCTTCCATGCAAACAAACCTTCTTTGGAAGCTTTCCATGACTGTGGTGTCATCACCTCAGCCGGGTACGGGTCCTCTCCTCTGCACCCCTATACCATCATCCGCAGGCCCCATGGTTATCTGAGAAGATGCATGCACTTCACCGTGAACCGCTGCGTGACAACCTGCCTCAAATGCACAGCCTTACCATGACCATTCTATTCCCAGTTCTCTGGGTCAAGAATGTGAACGCGGCTTGGCGGTACTCAGCTAACAGCTAGCCTCCATGCAGCCTGCGTGTGTCCTTTTATGGGTGCAAGGACATCTGCCTAGCATGTGCAAGGTCTTGAGTTCAAACCTCATTCAACAAAAGAAGGAGGAAGTGGAGGGGGGAAAAGGGAGGAGGAAGAGGAGGAGGAGGAGGAGAAGAATTTTAAGAGTTATTCTCTCGAGGCCCAACCTCAGAAGTCCCACAGCATTGTTCTACCACATTGGATTGGTCAACACAAGTAACAGGGCCAGCCTAGACTAAAGGGACTGTGACCATCTTGAAGCCACCAGCTCGGCTTCCTGTCCCAACAAAGTTATCAACTGGTTAAAGGCCAGGGCAGAATTCTGTTAGCCTTGGTTCCCCCGATGCCTAGCTGTAATGGTGTGTGGTGTAGCGCAGGAGCGCAACAAGTTGTGGGACAGGGCTCTTTGGCCCACAGGAAGCTCTAGAGGAGGATGAGCCATCCCAACAAAACCCCCACAGCAGCTCCTCTGGGAGCTGTCCAAAACCCCGCCCACCACCTCTGCTTCTCATCAAACCCATCTTCAGCTCATTCCTGGCACCTGGTACGTAAGCAATGCCAAAATCACTGACAGAGTACCCTTGTCTCCAACTGGCTTTCACACTGGTAACGGGCAGACGTGGACATGGTTAATAGAGTTGGAATGTTCTATGTGCCCATCTGAAGAACAGATGAAAATAGGAAGGGTATCTGTATAAACAGTTCCCACTCTAGCCCTGTGGAGACCAGGCTCACCACAACCAAGATGACTCTCAACTCTCCTTATTTGGGGGAAAAAGAAAAAAAACCCTCCTTGAAATCACAGGCAAACAGCAGTGGAGCCAATGGCTAGATCCCAAGGCTCACTCTTGAATTCCCTAGAGAAAGTCCTGTGGATTTTGCCCAGGGCAGCAGCCTGAGATTACTACATAATGCTCACCTCCCAAGGCTCAGGCTATGGGAGGTGAGGCTGCGGGTGAGTCGGCTCAGACCACCAGCGATGTGTGTGCAGACAGCATCCTGCCCTGCCTACAGCCTCCATGGGCACAGAGGTTCAACTCTTAATGAGGCAAACAAGTGAGGAAAACCTTTGAATATCTGAGGATGCAAGTTCACTTCCGTGTTCATGGATGAGGTCCTTTCCAGCTCGTAGAAGGCAGAGGCAGGAGGGTCTCAAGTTCCAGGTTAACCTGTGCCTCAGGGCAAGACCCTCCCCCCCCCAACCCCCACCCCTGAAAGGGAGAGAAACTGACTCCTCCAAGCAAAAAATGCTGCTTTGAATGACCTGGGCTTTCATAATGACACTCAAAGCCATAAGTGAGGGGAGAGGGGCAGCAGATAGAAGACACATGAGCACATACGTTTGTGTCTATGAAGAACAGAGAAAGGGCCAAAGTGGACACAGATATTCTGTCTCACAGTGAGGTTACTGCTTAATAAACTCATCATCATTTCAAAATACCACGTGTCAGCCACGTGCCGGTGGCTCAAGCCCGTCATCCTAGCTACTCAGGAGGCTGAGGATCTGAGGATAGTGGCAGGAGCGTCCATGAAACTCTTATCTCCAATAAACTACTCAAAAAAGTCGGAAGTGGTGCTGTGGCTCAAGTGGCAGAGAGTAAAAAGGCTCAGGGACAGCCCCCAGACCCAGAGTTCAAGCCCCAGGATTGGCTAAATCAATCACTCAATCAATCATATGTCAAAGATACACTTAATCCACCTAACTTGCGATGCACTATAGCTTAATAACCCATTGTACCACAGATGCTGCCGGGTTCTCTCTGTGATCGTGTGGCTGGCTAAGAGCTGCAGTTCCATGACCTTTCTCACTAGCTCCAGACCGTATCTGTGTAAGTCAGCTTTGTGTCACTGTGACACAATACCTGCAGTAATAAACTGTAAAGCAGAAAAGGTTTACTTAGGCTTATGGTTTCAGTCCATAGTTGCTTGACCCTAGTGCTCTGGGCCTGTAGTGAGTCAGAGGATGTTGACAGGAAACATGAACATGCGTTCATGTCACTTACTAATCTATATTGTAAAAAGTATTAAATATATGTATGGAACAATAAAGATTGTTGACTTGGGAAAGGGAAGGAGGATGAATATAAGAGACCAGGGGACCAAACTGAAGCCCTGTTATAATCAGCATTAATCCACTCGTCAGCATGGAACGTTCCTGATCTAGTACCTTCCCATCCAGCCCTAATTCAGAATACTTGCATTGAAGGCTAAGTTACCACCACATGCTTTTTGGAGGGACACGTTCAGACCAAAATGATATGAAATTCAGTTACCCATTTACTTGTTATTTAAAAAATAAAATCTACCTGGATTTCACTCAATAAGCAGTTGTATGAGGAGCTATGAAATTGTCATCTTTTCCCCTTCCTGTCAGTCAACAAAGTTGGTACTGTGAGTGAAGTCTCCAAAGTTCATCTTTGTTAAAAAAAAAAATAAAAGAATACACTTTTTAAAAAAGTTTACCCATTTAGGGAAAATGTTAAATCAAACAGATTAAATACGATTTCCTGTTCTAATCATGGAAAACTGGGTTATTCCTGTGCTAGAGATCAAACCCACGGCCTTGTGCTTCCTAGGAAAGTATTCTGTCATTCAGCCACACCCCAATCTTTACAATTTATTTTATTTCCGAACTTAGTAAATGGGGGAAGAGGTACAGAAAAAAAAGAAGACTAGACCACATGAGTGGAAAACCAAGAAAATACAGCCATAAATCACAGAAGCTCAGATTTTTTAGATGTAAAACAATATATTTTTGAAATATTTACTAGAGCATGTATGTGTATGAAGGAATCATGAAGTTTTAAAGCAGTTTTGTAGTATTTTTCCCCTTCTCCTAGGAAACTTTAAATTCAAAAATTAAAAAAAAAAAGAGATTGATTTAGACACGCTTACCTGGAAGGTAGCTGAGGTGTCTATCAGAGCACAGCCCTGAGCTCAAAGCCCAGGGCCTTCTCCTTCACAAGATAATAAAAATCAAATTAAAATTTAAAAAGATATATGTTTAAGGCTAAAATGAATTGATTATTAAAAATACTATCCTTAAAAAAGTACTCCAAAGACAAAGGCATGTGTCGGATAGCTGTGGATTTGCATAGCATGCCATCTCCCTGTATTTTCACCCCATAAGGGGGTCTGGCTAGCTCTCTTTGGTCTCTTTTATTTTTTTAAGGCTCTACCCTCATATCCTAATCACCTCCCAAGGGTTCCACCAGCACTTAGAATTTCAACACATAGACTCACCCATATCAGAATAGTCACTACTCTGTGTATAAGTTCCATGTCCTGCTCAGCTGTGTGATGATGGGCAAATGATTTAACTTCTCTGGGCCTCAGTTACAAAATGCAAACAATGTGAGGCTGAAATTAGATCCTGAAGGGTTCTAACTTGCGCATACGTCTCCTTTCTCCCAAGAACTGTACAGAAAAGATGAGATAGCAATCTCCCCAAAGTCTGGGCTCTAGGCAAGAGAAATTCAAGAGATCACTGAGAACACAACAGGCATAAGAGTAGAAAAGAGATTTCGATGACCAGAAGAGATGAAAGGAACAAGGTCAGAAGGGGAGCGTGACTTGGCAGCCCTTGAGTTCCCGTTCTTTATGATGGGAGACTCCATTCCCATATCTATAATAATGAGGAATGATGGTGCCAGACAAGGTATTGAGTCACTCCTCTTTTGTGCACATGTGCGCGCGAACCCACACCCCAGGAAGAATGCTTTTTTAAAAAAATATATTTTATTGTTATTGTAAAGTGATGTACATAGCAGTTACAGTCAGGTTACATAGTCAGGCAAAGAGTCCATTTCTTTTTGGACAATGTCACCCTTTCCCTCACTCTCTCCCAGAGTTTCCTTCCCACCCCCACCCACAAGTTGTATGGCTCCTTTTCAGCATGGTATCTAGTGAGCACCACCGCTGCATTTGCTCACTTATTCTATCCACAGTCCCATGGCACTCTGTAACTTCATCCTTCTAGCTTAGAAATGACCACCAATAGTGCACGGCACTTCTGCTCACTTCCCACTAGCCTCTGAATTTCTGGAAAACGAAGAGTTTTATTCATCGTGGAGCAAAGGCACCTGGCAAAGTGTGTACTACAAAGACCCTCAACACATTTCGAATTCATGAGCAGATGTAGCTGCGTTTGTAGAAGCCAGAACCCTGGAATTACCCAGCCACCCCAAGAACACCTCCATTCCACACTTCTCCCACCTCACCTACACTGTTGTCTCCAAATTCCTCCCAGAGGCACATTCTTTAACTTCTCTGACTTCATCCCCAATATTCCCTCTGTTCCCCCATGTCAAGCTGTATGCAGCTCCCAGTGGGTGAAAGTCAATTCTTGACAGGAACTGGGACAAAATGTTGCTGTCCTCCTCCAAAGGTGGCCCCTCTTCTAAGCCAGCGTCGGGGAGGCTGGCTCCGTCCTGCTCTCTGCTCAGACATAACACGCTGACTCATCTTTGCATCTTTCCAACCTCACATTCCATCCTTCAGGAAAGCTTGCCAGCTCTTCCTTTCAAATATTTAGAATCTGGTCAACCTTAGACCACGCTACCAGCATGCCTTGCTTAGATGACTGTATCCTGTTTCCCAGCTTCCAGCTTTGCCCTATTGGATTTATTTTAAAGAAAGAAAGCAACCAGAAACCAGGATGCTCCCGTCCCATTTGTGAAACGTTCTAGCAGCTCCCCGTCTGACTTTGGCAATAATCTTCAGCCTCCCCAGGCCTGCTGGGGTTGGGGCTCCTCTTCTGACTCACCTCTCACCATTTACTTTGCCTCCTCTGTCTCCTCTTGCTGGGAGGGTTCCTGGAGTCGGAGGCCAGATGCGGCCTCCTCGCCTATACTCTCCATTGTTCTTTGCAGCCGTTTCCAGTCCTGACATATCGCAGAAGCTGTTGATTTCATCGTAGGCCTTCCTCTCCCCCAGAGTGTACATTCTAAAAAAGCAAGAGTTTATTTGTTTTGTACATTTTTCTATCTCTAGCACTTAACTACAGCGGCTGAAAAGAGGTAAATGGTGGTGTCGAGTACAGAAACAAATGTCAAATCCTTTACTTATCATGAAGGAGAAGAAATGTAGATGATAAATGAGCAACATGCCGGGCGTGATGGTTCATGCCTGTAATCCCAGCATATGGGAGACTGAGGCTGGATCTCAAGCTTGAGGCCAGTCTGAGCTCCAAAATTAAGAAGGAGAAGGAGGAAGGAAGGAAGGAAGGAAGGAAGGAAGGAAGGAAGGAAGAAGGAAAAGGAAGAAAGGAAGGAAAAGGAAGGAAGGAAGAAGGAAGGAAAAGG
>NW_012267224.1:18078206-18108906 GCF_000151885.1 Dipodomys ordii
GAAGAAAGGAAGGAAAAGGAAGGAAGGAAGAAGGAAGGAAAAGGAAAGAAGGAAGGAAGGGAAGGAAGGAAGGAAAAGGAAGGAAGGAAGGAAGAGCCCCAGTCGGAAAGAGTTGCCAGGCTGGTACCTTCCTTGCAGCACAGAACACATCCTTGGAGAGGTCACAATAAGTAGTTAGAACCAGTCAATCAACACATCCTTACATAGGTCACAATAAGTAGTTAGAGCCAGACAATCAACCATGCCAAATAGCTGATTGTATTGCTTTTGCCAACTCAGAATTTAGTCGATTGCCTTGCTTCTAAAATTTGACATCGTTTTGACACAGATCCATTTGCTAGAGCAAATTCGGACCAGAACATTCCAACACCGGCAGATTTTTTTTTTCTGTTCTCTTGTGAATGTGAGGGTTTTATGCAGCCAGGTCCGGTCTGACAAAGAGTCCAGGGTTTCCTAGATGTTTGAGTGACACACCACCCCTCTCCCACCCACCCTCTCAAAACTCCCCTCCATCCAGGCTCCACAGAACCTGCAATTGCACCATTTACAATTCATTGACCTTTGAAAAAGCAAGTCACGCCCCAAGGAGCGCTGCAGACAAAAGCGTTCCCAAGCGGGGACTCTTTGTTGACACTGGTCTCTGGTTACACCCCAGGCTTGAAAAGGGAGGAAATTCTTCAAAGCCTGTGCTTTCCCCACTTTTGTGTGTCCCTAGCCCAATCCCTTCCCCCACCCCATCCTCCCTAAGCGACACACTGGAAGTTCAAAACCACAAGTGCTGCCTGGGGACAGGCATTTTCAGATCATATATTATATACTATTACATATTATATATATATATATATATATTACATATGCATATATATTATGTATGTGTCTGTGTGTATATATGTGTATATATACATATGGCGGCAGTATTTATAGGTCCTATCTTGTGTTACTTGTCTTGGCAAGGGTTTAAATAAAGCCTTACATGATTCCTCTGAAGCATACCCCATTGTGAATCCTCTTTCCCATCACAAACTTCCTTGGCCTCCTTTCTTCTTCCGTCCACTCCTGGCTCACCCTCTTTCAGCCTCCTTCCCAGGTCTGCCCTGGTGTGTCACAGGGGTCTTTGCTCTGACCCTCATCGGCTTTTCCTGCCTTTGGTGTTCTAGGCGAGAGTCAGAGGGGACAAAGGAAAAGGCCCAGAGGTTATACCATTGGCCTACCAGACGCCATTCGCTCCTACTTGGCACCTATCCTCTAGACCACTCATCCTCCACTTAGTCCTGGATCGGGGAGGGGGTGGGATGATGAAGTGGTCCTGCTCCCTTCAAAGAGAGATTCCAAAAGTAGAAGCTAGGGACTAATAGCCAAAGAACCTGTTAGATTGAGAGCAGGGGGCCAGAAACTGACTGGAAGACCCAGACTAAGCTCCTCAAGGACCAACCACTTCACTTAGTTCCCTCCAGGTTTTCTCTTTGTGTTGCTACCTTGTGGCTCCACATTTTGAATCTTGCTTACTGCCTCCTGGGTTCTGCAGCTCGATCATGTCCGCAGGTGTGTTACATTAAGCCCAGCCCTGTCCTGCTTCCGCCTCAGCCCTCATGCCAGGCTCTGACCATGCCGCCACTCCCTTCTAGCCAGGTGTGGTGGTGACACTCCTTACAGCACAGCTGTGCACAGCATCTTCTCACAGCATCTTGGAAGGCGGCTTGTTTGCTTGTGGTTTATTTTGCAGGTGCAAAGATTGAGATGACAGAGGAAGGTGGGGAAGTGACGAGGCCCGGGGCCTAGCCACTTCAGACTTCATTTCCTTCTCCACTTCCAAGGGCCACCTGTTCTCACTTGTCTCCAGAACACCATTCCCCGCCCCCCCAACCTCTTCCTCTACATGGTCACCCCTGGGTTTTAGCCACATGTCCTTTTCAAGTTCTCTAAATGTATGCATTGGTTATGTTTTTCCCCTAGATATCTCCATGCCCACATGGCACCCCAAGAACCTTAACATCACCCTAAATAAAGATTCTGAAATCATATCAGTCTGTAACTAAGTCTTGCCTCTGGCCTCTTCCCTAAAGTGAGACTTTCAACCAAGTATTTCACCTCTGAGAACCTCGGATACCTTCATTTATGAATAGGGAGTATAACTCTATGTCTCCCGAGGCCACTGAGAGGATCAAATAAAAGCACAATGTCACATAAAAGCACTATACTGCCCAGTGCCCATAGCTCATGCCTGTAATCCTAGCTACTCAGAAGGCTGAGATCTGAGGATCATGGTTCAAAGCCAGCCCAGGCAGGAATGTCTGTGAGACTCTTATCTCCAATAAATCACCAGAAAACCAGAAATGGTGGTGTGGCTCCAAGTAGTAGAACGCTAGCCTGGAGCACAAAAGCTTAGGGACAGCTCCCAGACCCAGAGTTCAAGCCTCATGACCCACCCAAAAAAAAAAAAAAAAAAAAAGCACTGTAGTTAGTGCTGTGTTTAATAGTATCTACCTTTAGTGGATCTGGATTTGCCCCAGGGTCCATGTGCTCGTGGCTTAGTCCTCAGCTGAGTGCCATCGATAGATAGTAGAGACTCTGGAGGAGGGAAACCTAGAGAGAGGTCTTCCAATTACTGGCGGGGGGAGGAGGTCCACCTTTGGAGCAGGACCCAATCTCTTCCTCTTTCTCTCATTGGCTTCCTGGTCATGAGGTCATCAGCTTTCTTTGGGCACACAGGCCCTGCCTCACCATGGGCCCCAATACAACCAGGCCAACCAACCATGAACTGAAACCTGGCACACCGAGATCCAAAACAAACCTTTCTCTCATAAGCTGGATGCATTTGTTGTAGCAGGAGGAAGCTGACACCATGAACACAATCATCATCGTGAACATCATCTACAGCTCTGGCCTCCTCATTGTGCTTTTACCCCCCCTCCCCCCCTCCCAGGGTACCTTTCATAATATAGATGTGCCCAGGAAAAGAGAAATGTAGTAAAATCTGCTGGAGGCACGTACCCCTGTCATCCAGCTATGCATAATGTGTAAATAGGAGGATTACATTCCAGACTAGCCTCACCATAAATGTGAGACCCTGTTTGGAAAATAATAAAAATGCAAAGGGTTAGGGGTTCGGCTCAGCATGTACCCCTATGGGTACATACATAGGGGTAGGGTATACAACATCTGCCCAGCAAATGAGAAGCCCTGACTTCCAACCTCAATACTGCCCCTCCCAGAAAACCTTAACATCCTACCATACACTCTCATTTCTCCCTCTCACCTCTTAAAAAAAAGTTGTAAATTCTAATCAGATTTGAGATGGAGAAACAAATCATTCCTCAGGTTAAAAAAAAAATCCAACTGCCGCACACCACACCTTCCAGAAGCAGCCCACGGTCCAACTAAGTTTATCCAATAGAGCCAAACAGAGCTCCTCCTCTCTGCAGACAGACTGAGAACCTGGATGTAGGGCTCACATTTTGGTATTACCACTTACAGGCTGAGTAACTGCAGGCAAGGAGCAGCACTTGCTGCACTTTAATATCCTCTTGATTTGAAAGAAAAAAATCTGCCCTAAAGAGTGTTTGTGAGAGTAAATCCTCGTGGGACAGTTAGCCAGTGAGTACACATCACATTCTCAACAAGTACTAGACACTCTTACTCATAGTAGTTTTTCCCTTTGCCTAGACTAGTTCCATAGGCTCTCATCAGAGCACTTCTTTCTTCCTTTCTCTAGATACCTGCAAGATAATTCTCCAATGGCACCTCTTCAATGAAGCCTTTCTGGACTGCTTGTTCTGAATTCCCACTGGGGTAAGCGAATCTCTTTTCTACAGCCCTTTTCCACTGACTATTGGCATTTATTTGCCTAGAGGTATGGTTGACTATCATATGACCATCTGGAAGAAACCAAATCTCATGCCTACTGAAAAAAATAAGAAGACAAGATCAGGATGCTGGCCCACATCTATAATCCCAGCTACTTGGGAGGCAGAGGCAGGAGGCTCAGAGTTTGAGACCCATCCAGGCAAAGTTAGCCAGAACCTACATCAAAATCACATTCAAAACACATGAGCTGGGGGCTGGGAAGGTGGCTCAGTGGTAGAGTGCTTGTCTTGCATGCCTGAGGCCCTGGGTTCGATTCCTCAGCACCACATAAGCAAAAAGAAAAAAAAATGGGCAGTAAGTGTCAAAAGACTGCTTTAAAACACACACACACACGCACACACACACACACGAGCTGGGCATGTCTCTAGTAGTGAAATGCCCACACACACACACACACAAGCTGGGCATGTCTCTAGTAGTGAAATGCTTGTCTTGCATGCCGAAGAGAAGTACCAATAGGCAATGCCTGTGCTGAAAATGCTCCAAACGTGACAGCCAAACAGGAAGTGCAAGGATTCTATGGACCTATCAGGCCTCAGTACTGTCTTTAAAACATTTAAGAACTCCCTTTTACATTATGTCATCAGCTCCACCCCTCAATTCAGAGTCTGTTTTTAAGGGAGGATGCTATTTTGGCCACACCTTTTCCCGATATTCTTCTTTTGCGATGGTTTTGCAAAGAAATTAAGTTGGTAACCTGTGTGAGTTTATCAGATCTGTTCTTCTTTACTCAGAAACCTTGGCTCTCAGTAAGGCCCAGTTGGCAAAGCACATGCTATGGAGGAAGAGCCACCAAAGCTAAGCCCAAGATGACCATCTATGCAAGGGCCCGAATTTAAAAGCTGTGGCATACACAATGCGATGTTGACTCCAAAGACTGGAACATTTTATTGCCCATTTATATAGGTTCTTGCCCTCCATCATCCCCACTAAATTAATGCTTTTCCATAATTATTTTTTAAAAAATAAAGCTGGGTACCAGTGGCTCATACCTGGAATCCTATTTAGGAGGCTGAGATCTGAGGATCACAGTTCCAGCCCAGGCAGGAAAGTCCATGAGATAATAAACTACTCAAAAATAATACTCAATAAACTACTCAAATAAAGTCAGAAATGGCACTGTGGCTCAAGTGGTAGAGCACTAACCTTGAGTAGAAGAAGTTCAGGGACAGTGCTCAGGCTCTGAATTCAAGCCCCAGGACAGAAAGGAAGAAAGAAAGGAAGAAATAAGGAAGGAAGGAAGGAAGGAAGGAAAGAAAGAAGGAGGGAGGGAGAGAGGGAAGAAGGAAGGAAGGAAAGAAGGAGGGGAGGAGAGCAGAGCCTGACACTGATGGCTCACCTGTAATCCTAGGTACTCAGAAGGCAGAGATCTGAGAATCGAGGCTTAAAGATTCCATCAGGGAAACTCTTATCTTCAATTAACTACCAAAAAGCTGGAAGTAGAGATGTGAGTCACAAAGCACCAGCCTTGATCAGAAAAGCCAAGCAAGAGCCTGAGGCCCTGAGTTCAAACCCCAGTAACAAGATATAGTTTACATATAGGAGGGAAACAGCATTTTATATTCTCTATTGTTTGTCATGGCATTAAAAAAAAAAAGGGAGAGGTGGGGAGAGAAATCTAAATTCTGCCCTTTTAGACCTGGAACTCAAAGGACAAGCACCAGCTTCCCTTGGTACCATGGGCGCCTAGGAGAAGTGGCCCTGTGCCCAGGTGGGGGAGAGCTGTTTAAAAAGAACGAACGCAAAATTGGCAGAATCTCTCCAAGGCTTTGGACATCTCAACTGCAGGAAAAACTGTAGTGTGAAAAGTTCCAGGTACTTCCAGGAACCTGAGCAGCCGGAAGTACAGAGATCTCTGCCCAGAACCTATGAACAGGGGGTCCAGTGCAGGCAGGCGCCAAGAACGCAACAAAACACAATTGATGGGAGCCAAGCTTAAAACCAGTGTGGTCGAGGGCCAAGAACGCAACAAAACGCCACTTGGGAGCCAAGCTTAAAACCATAGCCCAAACTTGAACATAGGAGAGACAGCAAATTCCACAGGATGTAGGCAGAAAAAAGATTTGCCATGTCTTTCCCTTAGGAGTTGATGTAAATCCTGAGTAGGAAAAAAAAATCACATCGTATTTACTGCTCACGGAGAACGTTTTTATGACAGAATCAGCAATTCAGAAAGGAGATTCTTCTGCCTAGAATTGAGTTTTCCAAACATTCTATCACACTCAGTCTTACCTTCATCAAAATAAACACAGATTTATTCTATACTTGAATATTTAAAGTTCAAGGATAATATGAAGCATCCAGATAGATCCTAACACTAAAACATTATCACAACTTTATATAGCAGTTTAGCCTATTTTGATCCTCAGATTGACTTGCACTGCTAGAATAAATTTTGGAGGATGTAAAATATCTTTAAAAGCCTTTACAATGCCTGGACATACCAGAGATACCTTATACAAATCACTGATTCTCATAACAATCCCAAATAGGGTACTATATGATTATTTATCATAGATGGGGACACCTGAAGATGGGGACAAAGGTAACTTTTCTAGGGTCACACCAATAATGAATGGCAGAGCTGAGATCCAAATCTTTATGAATAGGGTTGTTCCTTGTTGCATTTAGAGGGAGCCCATGTACATTGTCACAGAAAACAAGACTTAAATCTTGGTGCTAACAAAGGTGATTTGTGGTCATCAGAGAATTGCTTTTCTTTCTTTCTTCCTTCCTTCCTTCCCTTTCCTCCCTCCCTCCCTCTCTCTTCTCTTTTTTCTCTTTATTTCCCTCCCTTCCTCTCTCCTTCCCTTCCTTCCTTCCTTCCTTCCTTCCTTCCTTCCTTCCTTCCTTCCTTCCTTCCTTCCTTCCTTCATTTCCTTCCTTCCTTCTTCTTTGCCCTTGGCTTGAACTCGGAGCCTTACACTCTTACTTGGCTTTTTTGCTCAAGGCTGGCACTCTGCCAATTGAGCCACATGTCCACTTCTAGCTTTTTGCTTGTTAACTGAAAATAAGAATCTCTCAAATTTGTCTTCCAAGCCTTCTGAGCAGCTAGGATTATAGGCATGAGCCACCAGCTCTGGCCTGTATTGTTTTTCTTATATGTCAAAAGTTAAACTTGTAATTCATCACTGAATTTGTAATATTCAATGTAAAAAAATATACTCAGGTCAAAAGAGATTACTGGCACATTTTCACATCTTTTTTTCTTTTGAATGACAAAGTCTGAGAATGGAAAATGAAAAAGCATAACCCATATTTCAAACTTTCTACAATTACCAGTGACTCTTACCCTGATCACACAAGTATGAGAAACCTCTAAAGCAAAACTTCAGTTTTGAAACATATCTAATGAAATCAAAGGAATCTAGCCCCTACTGGATACTTTCTAGAAAATATCAATATATCAATAGTTTTGATAAAAACAGTATGACTCTATTTAACCTGGAAAAAATATGGCAATAACCTAATCAGATCACTTAGAGAAATAAATGCCTCTCTCTGCCCTATTCTGAGATCATAATGCTATTTAACCTGCTTTTAAACAAGTAAGAATTTTTCAACATTTTCTATCCTTTGAGCAAACATTTTTTGCTCGGCTCGATAACAATGTTTAAGAAATGCCTACTACAGAAGCATAAAAAAGAAGAAAGAGAAAGAGGGAGAGAATTAAAAGGGAAAGAGAAAGAAAGATGGAAAGAAGAGGGAAAGAGAACCAATGAAAGAAAGAAAGAGAAAGAAAGAAAGAAAAAAAGAAAGAAGGAAGGAAGGAAAGAAAGAAAGAGAGAGAGAGAGAGAAAGAAGCAGCCCTGGGCAACATTCCAGAGAAACCCTGCTTGATGTACATATACTAGCCAATCAATGTTCAATGGCTTTTGGGTAAACCTGCTGGCTCAGTCTGAGCTTGAACAGGATCTAAAAAGAACAAAGGAAAAAGTGGTAAGACATTTTCCTTCTTGTGAATCTGAGCTCACTGCAGCAAGTTTCCCAAGCTGGGAAAGTAGATGTGCACAGGGTTAACTTACCAACTCTGCCCTGGGCTCTTACTACGTTGAGTCCCTGAAATGCATGTATAATTACCCTGTTTGTCTTTTCATCCTGTAAAATGTGCATTAGCATTGGGTTTGCTTCGGACTGTATTTGTTTAAATGAATGCATTCTTTCAAATGACAGCTTGGTGCTTTCATAATGAGAATGCTCTAGATTACACAAAACTTAGTATTTTTTTCTAAAAAAAAAGGCGGGGGGGGGACTGAATGGGACAAGACCTCTTCAAAAGGTTTCTCCAGCATAGTCATAATTTGCTAAAACTATTAACTTCTCCAGCTATTTATACAAGAATTTTACCCAGCTCAGAAGTAACCAGTGTAAAATAGGATCCATTTCCTTGCAATGAAGTGAAATGGATGCACATTTTAAATATTTTATGCCTCTTTGAAACTTCTTCCTGGGATGAACATTTTTCTACTTAGAAAAATTAAAATGGTTGGACATTTTACCAGGTTGTTAAACTGTAGCTATATATTTGGCCCCAATTCTCTCCCTGGGCCTGAGGGAGGCAGGGCTGGGCGGGGCTGGCACTGGGTGTGGACTGAAAGTTTGCGTGACCTTAAATGCCCGGCTTGGAGGAAGGCCAGGAGGGCTTCCAAGGTAAAATTGTGTCCTTTCTGCGGAGGACACTGTATGGTCCCAAAACTGGACCTTCCGTGCAGAGGAGAAGCCCTAGATATTACTGCCAGGCCTGGGAGAAAACCTAGGCCCTGGGAGGGGCTAGAGGCCTGGAAATTGCCTCATCTGCCCCTCCCATCCTCTGTCTGTCAGTTTTGGTTTTGAACAAAGTCGTTTTCTGGTTCCTGGGACCAAGAGTCAGCCATTGGCTCAGGGCTTAAAATATGGACTTTGGATGGATCACAGACATACAAGAGCGGGGTGAAAGGGAAGGATTCATCATACAACTTTAATAGTTAAATGTAAATATTGAAAATATACTGTGTTGGCTGTGACATCCTCTTGGCGTTTTGTCCTCCTCCTCCTCCTCCTCCTCTTCTTCCCCTCCTCCTCCTCCTTCTCTTTCAATGTTGAAGACCTCAAAAAAAAATAGAAGAGACCCAGCTCTCTGCAAGGCTCAAGTCCAAGTAAGTCATGGTCTACTAGATAAAGGTAAGATATTTACAAAACCTTAACTGCTTTCAATGCCCATCTGCTGGGTCAACCCCCAGCACAAAACTGGTAAATCTAAAGCTCTCTCTGGCCCCACCATGCTGGCCTGCTGGGCCTCCATAAAGAGGAACAATATTCCTGAGTTCCATGTGTTTCCCTCCAGACCAGTAACAAGCACATTAAAAATACACATCATGCTGGGGGCCCGTGGCTCATGCCTATAATCTTAGCTACTCAGGAGGCTGAAATCTGAGGTCATGGATTCGAAGCCAGCGTGGGCAGAAAAGTCCCTGTGAGACTTGAATCTCCAACTAATGATTCAAAAATTGGAAGTGGAGCTGCGGCTCAAAGTGGAAAAAGGGCTAGCCTTGAGCAAGAGAGCGCAGGGACAGTGCCCAGGCCCTGAGTTCAAGCCATATGACCAATAAAGAAAAGAAAAATACACATCATTTTCTGTGAGATTAAAATAAAGACCTATTTGGTGATACTGTGCATACTCTAAAACTTGCTTTATTTAAGCAGCAAGGTTTTGTAGCTGACCGTGGATTTAGTTCATACTTTTGATTGCTGAGTAGTATTTTATCATGTGAAGTTCCCCCCTTTGTTGAATATTTCCCATTCACAACAATTGTCTGTGGACAATCTGGTACATTCTTTCAACACACTTAATCTTCTCCTTTCTAAAACTCTGACCACACATTGCTGCTTCTTATTTCGTGTACATGAAAAACAGCAGGTAACTCTTAGAATTCCACAGTCAGCACTTAGCACACATATGTAATAATTTCATAAATGAATGGACTTTGAGCTCTGACTCCAGTGTGAGAGCAGTTTTAGGCTCAACAAATTCCAGCTATTTATCTCCTTTCCTTAAAAGAAAAGCTTTATATAGTCGAAAGCAAACTAAAATCTACTTTCTTGATCTAGATTTATGGAGGTCAATATTGCTTTAAGATGTTCAAAGCCAAGGCACAAGGTGATAGAATGAAGTTTGTCCTAGGATAGAGACAGAGGTACAGACATACAGACTGAAAGACAGAGGATAGAGACAAAGAGAAAGAAAGAAACACACAGAAACAGAGAGACAGACAGACAGACAGAGACAGAAAGACAGAAAGAGAGAGGAGAGAGAGAGAGAGAGAGAGAGGAAGGGAGGGAGAGGGAGAGAGAGAGAGAGAAGGGTGTGGGAGGAGGAGGAGGAGAAGGAGGAAAAGCAGTGGGAGGAGGAGGAAGAGAGCAATGGAGCCAAAACACGCCTTGGGGTGTGGCCCTGTGGCCCAAGCTGGCTTGCAGGCCAAGCCAGGCACAAAGGATTTATTCTCTTCGCAAATGAAAGCTGGAAAAGAAGCACTTTTTCTGCTTTTCTTTGAAAATTCTCATCTTGAAAACTTTTACTTTACACTTTCAAGTTGCTCCTGTTTAAACAACAACACCAAAAAAATCTGTTTTTGTGCCTTTGGAAACTATTCTCTGACACTACATCTCCTGAAAAAGCAAACAAACAAAATCTTTGTAAAGGATAAAGTAAAAATGCAAGAAAGTGCAAAGGTCTCTGCCCCTCTCCAGGGATCCTCCAGACCGTCCACGCAGACCCTGGGTTATGTCCTAAAGAGCTGGCTAGAAACCAACAGAGCCTCACCAAAGACATTCAGCCATTATGTCCTCGGTGAGAGGAAAGTCCTGGTGTGTTTGTTGGTGGAATTTCTAAAGCTGCTGGGCAGACAGGTATTTAGGGATCTCCAAGTCCATCTGGAGCCATTTTTCATCTTGTGAAGTCATTTTAATTCTTTCCTAGTCTGAAACTCCCTGAGCCTGATTTTTTTGACTGATTCTTTTGCTCTGGACAGCCTCACCCCCACACAAATATGCTCACAGTATGCAGTTCTACCAAGGCTTTCTCTCTCTTCTTTTCCTTTCTTTTTCCCCTTTCTTTTGCTTTTCTTCCTTGCTTCTTTCTCTATCCTTCCTTTTCTTTCTTTTCCTTCTTTCCTTCCTTCTTTTTTATCTCCTTCCTTCCTACCTTCCTTCCTTCCTTCCTTTTCTGCTTTCTTCCTCTCTTTTTATCTTTCTCTCTGACTGGGTGCTGTCCCTTAGCTTTTTCACTCAAGGCTGGTACTCTACTACTCAAGCCACACCTCCACTTCCTGCTGGCTTGGAACTGTGATCTTCAGATCTCAGTCTCCTGAGTAGCTAGAATTACTGGTATGAGCCACAGGTGTCCAGCTTTTGTCAAGGATTTCAAGGACTACAAATCCTCTTGGACCTAGACAGCTCAGGCTGAAACTTAAACTAAGGTGGGACTGCCAGGAATCCAGATCTCTGTGTGTGGGCACTGGAGATCCTGTATAGTTCATCCTGACTCTGTATAGTTCATCCTGACTGACTTGGTCATTTCAGATACACTTGTATATATCATGTACACAAGAGGAAGAGGATGCCACCAATTCACCATTGTCACTGGATACAAAATACAGTCTGCAAGGTAAGTGAGGCTCATGTCACAGGACCATATTGATAGTAACATTTTCTTCTCAAAAACACCCACTCCATGCCAGCTCCAGTGGCTCACACCTGTAATCATAGCTACTCAGGAGGCTGAGATCTGAGGATCAAAGTTTGAAGCCAGTCCAGGCAGGAAAGTCTGTGAGATTCTTATCTCCAAAAAACTACCAAAAAAAAAAAAAAAGTAGGGCCATGGTTCAAATAGTAGAGTACAAAAAGAAAAAAAAACCAAAAAGTTCAGGGATAGTGTTCAAGCCCTGAGTTCAAGCCTCAGAACCAACACAAAAACAACAAACAAAAAAAATACCTATATCAGCAAGAAGTACTAGAAATAAGAGAATAAATGATCTTGCCCAGTGGGGCACTCAACTTGTTTTGTTTTTTTTGTTTTGAGTTTTTTTAAATCACATCTTGCTTTCAGTAACTCCTCCATCCTGTCAAGCTTAGTCTTCCAACTTCAAAACCTTCTACATGTCTCTTTCTCACATGTAACGTATTAACCTAAGCCTTAGAGTCAAGATTACTGTCATCACAGTGACTTGCCTTGCTTAGAGTGACTGCTATGTCATAGCAGTGCCTACATAATGCATGTACCGCATACATGCATTCAATCTTTACCCAATCTTGCCTCCATGAGAACAGTGTTCCTTTGGTGGGGAGGAGGGGAGGAGGCAAGTGGATTATTGGGGATGCAGTATGACCTCAGACTTTGCACTTGCTAGGTAGGTGCTCTACCACTTGAGGTATGTCCCCCAGTCCATTTTTGCTTTTAGTTTGTTTTTGAGATAGGGTTTCACACTAATTTTGCTTGAGCCAGATCCCAGTCATGAGTAGAGGATTACAGGTGTGAGCTTTCATGCACAGCCTTGCCTTTCCTTTTTAGAGATGAGAAATCTAAGGCCTAGAGAAAAGTAATTTGCTAGATGTTACAGAGGAAGACATTGAGAAAAGAAGGCTCAACTAGCTTCATTTGGCTGTAAACTCTTCACCTTGTTTCTGATGACTGGTGGCAAAATTCTGGCTTTTTTTTTTTACCCCAGATAATTTTATTTATTTAGTTAGTTAGTTCAGTCGTGGGTTCTGAACTCTGGGCCTGGGTGCTGTCCCTCAGTTCTTCAGCTCAAGGCTAGTACTCTACCTCTTCAGCCACAGCACCACTTCTGGCTTTTTCTGCTTATGTGGTGTTGAGGAATTGAACCCAGGGCCTCATGCATGCAAGACAAGCACTCCACCACTGAGCCATTTTCCAAGCCCCTCAAATAATTCTTTAAATGCTAGAATTCTAAGTTTATACTTGTTGTTAACCTTCTTTGATTCATAGAAGATGTGAGCAGAAGACAATCTCAGAAGCAATCTTGCATGGGTGTCACCTTTTGCAAATAAGGCAATGAGACCTGGCTAGTGTCGGGTTCTGATCCAGCAGTGGCCTTCTTGGTTCTGAAGGGGAGGAACTTCACCCTTTGAAAAGGTCCTTGCATGCTCTTCCACCACAGCTCCGAGGACAACAGAGTCTCCCGTATTTGCTGACCATTTCCACAAGGAACAGAAACTTAAGTCCAAGACACCTGAATAAGCAGAGCAAAGGATTGTCACGCTGTGCTGGCATCTATCATAAAACATGAGCATCACAAGATGGGCCTCTCCTTGCCTTTCTTCCCTGCCCACGGGAAGCAAAGATGTGTCCAGATCCACCAACTGAATGCACCAATGAAAACCATGCAAAATCAGAGCACAAGAGGTCTAAGAAACAACACCAGGACCCTGAAGCCATCTCTAAGGACGGCCATTCCATGTAATAGATGAGCCCTTTCAGGTTCAGCTCGAAGTAGCTGAAATGAAAGTGGAAATCGGTGCTCAAGACGGCCTTAGGTTTGTTATCAAGCTATGAAAGCAAGTACATTCTAAACACGTTTCAAATGTGTTTAAAACAGTCCCTAATCAGATGCACTGTTTGTGCCTGAGAAGCAAAAACAGAAAAGGAAGAAATAATCTTAAGAGCAATGCATCTCCACAGCCCGGTGGCTCATGTCTATAATCTTAGCTACTCATGAGGTTGAGATCTGAGGACTGCAGTTCAAAGCCAGCCCAGGCAGGAAAGTCCATGAGACTCTTGTCTCCAATTAAACACCATAAAACTGGAAGTGGCACTGTGGCTCAAGTAGTAAAGCGCTCGTCTTGAGCTGAAGAGCTCAGGGACAGTGCCCAAGCCCAGAGTTCAAGCCCCATGACTGACAAAAGAAAAAGAAAAGAGCAGAGGAGAGCAAAGGAGAGGAGAGGAGAGCAAAGGAGAGGAGAGGAGAGAGGAGAAGAGGAGAAAAGAGAGCAACGTATCAAGGAAACAGAGATCAGTTGAGGATATGGGCTGTGGGTCCTGACTGCTGATCCTATGGCCTTTCCCTGTATGACTATAGCCACAGCTGACAAACGCTATTCACATAAGCCCTGGGTTTGATCTCCAGCATCACCAAAAAACAAAGCTGGGCTTGGTGGTACCCGGAATCCCATCCCAGCTAGCTGAGAGGCTGAGACCCCCTTGAGTCCTAGAGTCTGAGGCCACCCTAGGCAACACAGGAAGATCCTATATCTTATTAAATATACAGAGAGAAATAATACTAGAATAAAAATTAAGCTGTATAGCATGCATTTGTACTTACTAAAGACGGCAGTTTGGGCTAGGCCTAATGATCTTAACTTTAACTTTTGTCACTTTATCACCTTGTGATGAAGGGGACACTAGCACTCCAAAGTGTTATATTTAACATATTACATAGTACACAGACAGGAAACACCAAGAGTCAATGAGCTGGACTTGTTCAAATTAACTTCGAGTCACTTCACAGACTCACGCTTCCCTGAGCTGTTTAGTAAAGTAGCTATTTTGTAAATTAGTACAGTCAAATACAAGGTGATCCATAGACATTCAATGAAAGCATATGCATACCCTCATAATCTACAAATATATGTATATCTGCACACTCAGGTATGTACATATAGAAGCATATATATGCAGGTGTGGGCATATAGGACATATAATATACTAAGACCAATCAATATCATCAGGTACAGAGACTACCCTCCAGCTGAATGTTAGTTCATGAAGCATTCACAGAATAGATCCTGAGCCCTCCCAGGGCACCTGACTTGTTTGCTCAATGTGTAAACACGTAATTATTCAACTTGCCTTCTAAAGTAACACCACACCCTGGCTATGATGCAAAACCCAGTATTACAAGATAAGCTCTGTCTCAAGTTTCTGCTCGCTGTAGTGCCTGGAGTATTTGCTCACATGCCCAGGGCCTGAAGCAGAAGTAAACAGTCAGGCCGGTGCTGTAGGGACACCTCTGTTACAACACCTACTTTCTTAGATTGTGAAAGCCAGGGATGTGGCGCAGCAGGACTTCTGTAAGAACTGCCCATCCACTCCACAGCTACAAGACTTTAAGCTTCATGCTTCCTCACTGTCCCACCAAGCCCAAGTCTCCTTTCCTCCCTTTCCAGATGCAAACTCAAGTCCTCAGCCATGCCCTGAGCTTTCTCCTGGTATCTTGGCTTCCTTCACACAAATCAACCTTTCCTTTCCAGGTCTCCAATGAGGCCTTTGCACAGTTCATTTAGCACACCTGAACTTTCGAATTCAACACAAAAGTTCTCTGTGATTCCTTCACTGCTCACATAGAACATGGTATGCTAGCCAAGAGGCTCTACTACAAGTTTGCATCTTAAATAGGTTTGATTTTATTTATTTATTTATTGACCAGTACTGGGGCTTGACTGCAGGGCCTCATGCTCTTACCTGGCTTTTTCATTCAAGGCTCTACTTTTGGCTTTTTGATGACTAACTGGAGAGAAGAATCTCATAGACTTTTCTTCCTAGGCTACATTCAATCCATGATCCTCAGATCTCAGCCTCTTGAATAGCTAGGATTATAGACATGAGTCACCAGAGCCTAGCTAGGTTTATTTTCAGTATCTGCCACACCCCCAAACACACACACACACACACACACACACACACACACACACGACACAGCTGAGTGGCTAGGAGCAAAAATTTGGAGAGCTAGACAGCCAGAATTTGAATCTTCCTTCACCACACATCAACCATGTCTACCTTTCTTTGCTTGTAGAAAGATGGATGGATGGTTGGATGGATGCATGGATGACCAAAACACTTGGATTAGTACACTAATGGTGACATAAGTACAAGCACAATAAATGTGACAACAAGTGACAGTCCCATCTGTTTCAGGTTTGGGATTGATGAGTTACCAATGTCCTATCCCCAAATATACACAGTAGGCTAGGGATAATGACATGTTAGAGTATCTTCAGCTATGTTGCATTGTGCAGTTGTCCCCATGAGGGAACAAAATCAAGAGAAGACAAAACTCTAATCTCTAGATTTTTAAGCAGCTGGTTTACATTTTGAAATATTTCTGTTTGAGCCACAGGATGCATGTGCCTAGATGTAGATGGATGTCTTCAATCACCATTGAGTGACCCCAGACATGTTTGAGTCTGCAGGGTATGTACTTATTTTCTATACTTTTTAGTTGAATGCCCTAGACAGCAGAAAGCTCACAGAAGGTGCTCAGTTAGAGCCCACTGACCAATCGATTGGTTTAGTCATGAAAAAACACACCAGTAGAACTATCTTGGAAAAAAATAATGAGGAACTTAGAATCTGCAACCTTTCCTGCCCTCTCGATGGTCTACCTTCAGTTTAGGTCAACAGTCAGCCTGGAGAGACAAACAAGATTTGTGATACAGTCTCAGGACTAAAGATACTTGTGGAAGACATAGAAATACAAACAAGAACACATTTTGCAGGGCACATGGACAGACGTCATGTCCTTTTACAGCATGAGAAGTGATTGAAGAAACATAATGGTACTTTTGAAAGGAACAAGGTAAGGAAGATGAAATCACTGCTTGAGAAAAATCAAAGTTAAGAATAGATCATAAGTGGCACCAACCTGTCTCCTGCGCCTCTCAGCGTCAAGTGAGCTGGAAATGACAGCTCTTGTTGTCTATAAAAGGAGGTGTACTAATTTTACACTTAGCATATTTTATCACTATTTGTTTTCTAATTTCTGCAGCACATAACAAAAATCAGTATTCTTCCATAAACTACTGACTTAAAAAGTATAGCATTTCACCGGGCGCTGGTGGCTCACGCCTGTAATCCTAGCTACTCAGGAGGCTGAGATCTGAGGATCGCGGTTCAAAGCCAGCCCGGGCAGGAGAGACCGTGAGACTCCTATCTCCAATAAACCACCAGAAAACTGGAAGTGGCTCTGTAGCTCAAGTGGTAGAGCGCTCGCCTTGAGCTGAAGAGCTGAGGGATAGCGCCCAGGCTCAGAGTTCAAGCCCCATGACCGACAAAAAAAAAAAAAAAAGTATAGCATTTCACCAAAAAAGTAACTGCTTGGTTATATTCACATAGTCTATTAAGCTAAGAGACAACACAATGAGTTAATAGGTTGGCATGTTTAGTGAAGACAAAAATGAAGAATTAGCATCCAGTTGGGAAAGATTATACAGGAGAACATTAGAATTTTAACTTTTTGGGGTGTACCAGGGTTTAAACTCAGGGTTCTCAAGCTTTGTTCAGTTGGCACTCTACCACTTGAGCAGTGTCTCCAGCTTGGCGATTTTTACTGGTTCTTTTGCAGATGAGGATCTCAAAGATTTTCCTGTCTGGGAAGACTTTGAACCCTAATCCTCCCACACATTGGCTTCCTGAGTATCTAGGATTACAGTTGTGAGCCACTGGCACCTGGCTAGACCTCTAATTGTGAAGAGAGAGAGCAACATCACCCTCTGAGTAAACAGAATACATATCAAGTTCTTTTTTTCTTTTCTTTTCTTTTCCTTGGTGCCATATTGCTTAGAACTCAGGTCCCGGGCACTGTCCCTGAGCTTTTTTGCTCAATGCTGGTGCTCTACCACTTGAGCCACAGCCCCACTTCTAGCTTTTTGGGTTAAATGAAATTAAGAGTCTCTCAGGGGGCTGGGAAGGTGGCTCAGTGGTAGAGTGCTTGCCTTGCATTCATGAGGCCCAATCGAACCATGAGGTTCGATTCCTCAGCACCACATAAGCAGAAAAAGTGGTAGAGCGCTAGCCTTGAGCTCAAGAGCTGAGGGACAGCACTCGGGCCCAGAGTTCAGCCCACAACCGGACCCAAAAAAAAAAAGTCTCTCAGATGTATCTGCCCAGGCTAGCTTCAAACCATAAAAAAATATATTTTAGTACAATATGTTTGTGTTGGATTAAAATTAGAAAATACTGACAAGTTCTTAGGAGGAGAAACAGTCATTTTTGATAACCAAGGAACCTTTTTTTTTTGGTCCATCTTACCAAGTTCTTTTTTTTCCCCCTTGGTGTCAAATTGCCATATTAAGGCTTGAACTCAGGACCTGGGCACTGTTGCTGAGTTTTGTCACTCAAGGCTAGTACTCTACCACTTTGAGCCACAGCTCCACTTCCAGTTTTTTTGGTGGTTAATTAGAGATAAGAGTCTCACCAACTTTCCTGCCTGGGTTGGCTTTGATCTGTGATCCTCATATCTCAGCCTCATGAGTAGCTAGGATTACAGGCGTGAGCCATGCTAGCCCCGCTCAAAGGAACCTTTTGATGAATGATTCTATCAAACTATTTTTAACACATCCTTTATGATTGGGCTTGTATGAAATTTCTAGTATTTGAAGAAAATGTTTACACTACACACATCTTTCATTGCATTCCTTTTGTTTTGTTTTTGGGTTGTCTTTTTTGGTGTCCCTGGGGTTTGTACTCAGCCTCATGCTTTCCAGGGAAGTCCTCAACCACCTTGAGCCAATCACCCTCCCCACAGCCTTCACTATTTTATTTTTAAAAATGCTTATAGCGGAACATTGTGGCTCATGCCTATAATCCTAACTACTCAGGAGGCTGAGATCTGAGGATTGCAGTTCAAAGCCAGCCTGGAAAAGGAAAGTCCGTTAGACTCTTATCTCCAATTAACCACCAGAAAATGGGAAGTGGTGCTATGGCTCAAGTGGTAGAGTGCTAGCCTTGAGCTGAAGAGCTGAGGGACAGCACCCAGGCCCAGCATTCAAGCCCACAACCAACAACAACAAAAATCTCACAAGTAGAATTTATGTGTTGGACAATATAGCTGTACAAAATCAGAATTAAAGAGATAGCCCAAATCAGTCACATTAAATTCATTTTCAGGTGTTTATAACATCTCCAAATTTAGTAAACTATGAAAACAAAACAGCTTTCATTTCCATATCATTAGGTCTCTGATGCTTCCTATAACCCCACCAAATACTGACAGATAGCAACAGCATATGGCTACAGACATTCTGTGAGAGCAAACTAGTTTCCATCTGCAATGCAACAAATATATCAACTGTCTGATCTCTGAATTGAAATGCTGAAACAGAAAGCCAATCATAGCAAATGGATTTGATACTGTGTAACATTCACCACTAGGCTACATACAGAATAGCTGAATGTTCCTTTATTTATTTTAGTACTAGTACTGGTATTTCAACTTGAGCTCTCCCTTAGCTTTTTCACTCAAGGCTGGTGCTCTACCACTTCAGCCACAGGTCCACTTTCTGCATTTTGCTTCTTAACAAGAGATAAGTCTCTTGAATTTGTCATCCCTGGGCTGACTTCAAAACAGTATCCTCAGATTTCAGCCTCCTGAATAGCTAGGATTGCAGACATGAACCACCAGCACACGGCCTAGTTATGAACAAAGCTACAGTCTTTCTGGTCTCAGTAAAAAGACACAAGAGCCAGACTTTCCAGACTTTATAGACTTACTAGAGCAATTAAACTAAACAAATCAAAAAGCACCAACCACTCGCACAGGGTTGCCAAGGAAATGAAAACACAAAACATCTCCTACTAGGGTATCATTCATAAATAACATTAAATGAAAAGACCAAGTCATAGTCCTGAGTCAGAAAGTAGCATTCACATTCAAAGTTAAATCCTGATGTTAAACAAGCTGCTCTATTGCTTATATTGTTCTGATTTGGCCTAGACTGTGAAAACTATACTTAATACCTTGGGGCTTGACTGACTTGCTTGACTCCTAAATTCTGTCCAGTTCTGAAATATTAGTTGAGCTTCTATGTCAAAAAGTAACTTGTGCTGAGCTCTGTTGGTCACCCCTTTAATCCTAGCTATGCAGGGAGGCTAAAATCGGAGGATTGTAGTTCAAAAACATCCTGTGTGAGCAACTCTATGAGTCTCTTATCTCGGTAGCCAACAGAAAGGCAGAAGACAAGCCGTGGCTTGAGTGGTAGGCATCAGTCTCGAGTGAAAAAGCTAAGAGACAGCACCCAGGCCCTGTGTTCAAGTCCAGAAACTCACATCGTGATGATTTCCGGGAAGGACAGTCTATAACTTGGAAGCTTGCTGAAGTTAGGGAAGTGGCCTCACCAAGGAAGACCTGCACTGCCACTTTACAAATGGATTTGACCACCAGCACAGGAGATCCTTGAAGCAATTGAGTTAGAGGAGACAGAGGCATTTCCCAGACTGTTGCTTCTCCTAGCTCAAATTCTAAAATAGTGCTTCTAGTTGAAAAGGATTTCCAGGTCAGGAATTCCTGTGTTATCTTTGTTTTTGAAGAATGAAGATAAATGCAGAACCAGCTTGTTGAAACAAGTTCAAACAGCATGTAAGTACAAAAAGAAAGAAAGAAAGAAAAGGCTAAGAGCATGGCTCAAATGGTAGAGGTGTCTAACTTGTCCTAGGGCCTGGGTTCAATTCCCAGCACTGTTACAAAAGTATAGTATAATGAATATAGGAAATCCTACTGTCTAGAATTTATCACTATTACAAGTTTCATATAATCTGTGTACATTTTTCTAAGCATATACAAATCTTTTCCTCATTAGAGGAAAAGAAAAGGCATTATGGGAAAAACAAAGTTGAGCAAGCTGGGAAGGAAGGGGGAAGGAAAAACTGGCAGTCATTGTATGTTAAAGAACTAGATTGGGGGAACTGAAATAAAGGGGTGTCATGTGTCCTCATGACGTTGAATATGGTTGAGAAAATGCAGCAGAAAGTGACACAGGAGAATACACTGTGCAATTTGTGAGTCCCTAGGCCATCAGGCCACAGCCAAGCCTTGAAATGTCAAGTCTATACATGGGAAAAAGAAGTGGCAGTTTGTTCTAATCATAAGGAAGAGAAATTTGTTTTGGGGTTCCTCCCCTCTCTCCAATTCTTAGAATCTATAGCCTTTGGAGCCCCATAAAAATTTAGGAGGGGGATAACAGAGTCCTCTCACTCTAGTATTAGGAGCTTTACAGTTTAATTAAAAATATTTCTGTTGGAAATATTTTGCATCTGAAACTTCTTAGTCTTTTGACTCTGATCGAAGTCCTCGATTGTGACTTTGAAATAAGGTGCCCATACTGAGCAGTTCCTTCACTGGAGCCTCAGTGAAGGAAAACTTTCCATAGCTAGAAGACTGTGGAGAGGTTCTTCCATTTCTCTCAGTCTTAGTTTACTCATCTACTAAATAACCAGAAGAATGCTACCGACCTCATAGGGTTCTTAGCAAGACCAAGCAAAAGAATTCACTGGAAGCTCTGAAACTGCTTCCTGGCATGAGGAGCTGCAGTATTCACAAAAAGTCAGACTCCGGGAGCCCAGAGGAAGCATTTGACCTTTATTCTTACTTCCCTTTGACACACCCTTCCTCATACTCTTTCTGAGCTTTTGGATCTTAAGTCTTTCCTGAAGGCCCATGTGGCAAAGGAAGGCTTGCTCCCAAACATGTTATTATTAGGAGGTGGTAGAAATTTCAAGAGGTAGGCCTAAGGGAGGTCTCTCTGATACTAGGAGTCTTGAAGGGAACAGAGGGGTCCAGCCCCTTCCTCCTCCTCTTTTATGTCCTGGCCATGAAGGAAAATGCCTGGTTTCAGCAGACCCCTGCCCTGATGTATAACCTTGCCAAAAGCAACAAGGCCAATGAACCAGACACTTAAACCATAGATGGAAACCTCCAAAAGCATGAACCCAAGTCACTCTTTCCTCTCTTATAAACTGATAATCTCAGGGTGTTCATTATGATAACAGGAAGGTGAAATAATCTCCACTTGCTCACTTGTTTTTTGTTTTTTGTCTTTTCTTGCTTGGTAGTGGGGAATCAAACCCAGGACTTTCATAGTAGTTGTTGGTGGTTTCAAACTCAATTTCATTTTGGTAAGAGAACATATCATGATATCAACACGTTAAACTTATTGGGATGTTTTATGATTAACATTTGGTCTCCTTTGGATCCTGTCCCATGTGATCTGAAAAGAATGTAGATTTTGGAATCATTAGAAAAAGCCCAGTGAGGTTCTGTTGATTGCCCATGTTATTCAAATATTCTATATCCTTGTTGATTTTCTGTCTTCTTTATTAAGTGAAAATTGTTGAAACCTCAAACTGTAACTGTGGATTTTTAAACCTTCATTCTGCTAGGTTTTGCTATATGTATTTTCAAGCGTTATTACATTTTATATTCTAGGACTTCCTGATGAATTTAAACCTTTACCATTATGAAAGATCTCCCCTTAGACTTAGCAATGTGCCCGTTTATATTGTTTGCTCTGCCTGATATGAACATAGGCAGTTCATCTTTCTTATGATTAGTGTTCACATAGTGAATCTTCTTCCATCCTTTCAGTTCTAATTTATCTACTTCCTATATCTTGTATATAGGATGTACCAAGGATCTTACTTGTTTCTAGCCAGTTTGATGATCTCTGACTTTGGAGTATTTAGACCATTTACAGTTAGTGTAATTATGAATACAACTGCATTTAAGCCTACTACTTACTGTTTGTCTTTTTCCTTCTTGCATTTTTCTTCTTTTCCTGCTTCTTGCAAATTAATTAGTACTTTAAATTTTTTCAATTAGTGTTTTTTAAATCTGCATTATATCTATTCTATTTTATACTGTGTGTACACACACACATGTACACACGTGTACCAATGGTCCTTATGATGGTTCAAATTACAACTTTTTTCTTAACTTTAGAGTGGTGGTAAAGCAATATACATTCAATAGAAGCTACTCTTGCAATTTAGAATTTTGGTTTTTTCCCCTTGGTTAGCACTATGTGGCATTCCTCTGTGATGGGAAGAAAGAAAGGGCTCAAGCTACAGTTTGTGATGGCTACAATGGGAGAGAAACTGCTCTACAATGAGCTGTGTTGTTAAGTATTTGCAACCTGGTGATAATATGGGATGTAAGCCAATCACATTAAGGAGTTATTGTATTTATAAACCTCTTTATTTTAAAATGTTCTTTTCTCTTTGTGCTGGTACGGGGCTTAAACTGAGAGCCTTGAGCTCCCCCTTAGCTTTTTTGTTAAAGGCTGGTGCTGCAACTTCACTTCCATCTTTTTGCTAGTTAATAGATGATTCTCACAGAATTTACTAGCTGGGCTTTGAACCTCAGTCCTCAGATCTCAGCTTTTTGAGTAGCTAGGATTACAAGTGTAAGCCACCAATGCTCAGCTTGTTTTATTTATTTATTTATTTATGTTGTCATGTTTATAACTGTTCTACACTTTACACACTTTAACTCATAACATATATTCAAACAACATTATGCCATTTTATGTATAGTGATAAAATAATTACAACTACTGACAACTGTACAACTGTAGACTTGCATTTCTTCCCTCTCCCAGTATGTTTAACATATTGTCATACATTTTGCTTCCACAAATTTGATAAATCTAAAAAATGAGTTGTTGCTGATTTTGCTTTATGTAGTCAATTAACTCTTCAAGAAGTTTTAAAATGGAGAAACAAAACATTTTCTATTTCCCACACATTTACCTATTCTGCTACCCCAGTGTTTCAGGCTGCCATCTGCTCTCATTTTGCTCTGGCTTAAATAATTCTCTTTAAATTTTTGTTTTCTTATTCTGACAATAACACATACCCTTGATTTTTGTTCTTTTGATAAAGTTTTTGTTTCAGCTTTGTTGGATTTTACAGGATATGGAATTCTAAGCAGACTTCCATTGTTTCTTCTGGCTTGCAGTTTTTCTAAGATGAAGCCTATGATGAAGACTGTTTTTCTCTAACTGCCTGTAAGATTTTTCTCTACAACCACATCTCTGAAGATTTTATTTTCTTGTACCTGATTAGAAAATATTTCATAAAAATAAGATGAATCCTTTTGCTAAAAATCAAATATGTAGTCAAGCCAATGTATAGTTAGGACAGAGGGAAAATAAAAGGAGAAAACTGGGGAAGATAACATTGAAAATGTGTAAAGAATAAGAGACTTCAGAATCAAATAAAGAAGTAGATGGATAAAACAATCAAAACCCAAAAAGGGAAAGAGAGTTGCAGAAATAAGGGAATTGGGACACAACAGTACCAGATTCATAGTATATACTCAATGAAGGTTTATTAAATTGATAATTAATAGAGAGGTGGGTGAATGCATACATGAATGGATGAGTGGACAGATGATGGATGGGTGAATGGATAGATGGATGATAGACTGCGGGAAGCACATAACAGAAAGGAATAGATGTGATGACTCAGGGAGAGAATTTGATCTTATTAGTGCAAATAATTACCTCTTTCCCCCTTCCCACAACTTAACTCATATATGAAACCTCATATCAAAGACCACTTCCTTAAAGAGCCATTCTCTGGTCATCAACTTAATTATTTTACCTCTATGGACACCTGCATTTTCCTTTATAATACTTATCAGGATTTAAAAAAATGATTTGTTGTGGGGGCTTGTTGACTCATACCTGTAATCCTAGCTACTCCAGTGGCTGAGATAGGAATTTTGTAGCTAGTAAAATGCATCATTTAGATATCTCTGTTTGGTTTCCATTCTAGATTTAAAGCCATTCGAGGACAAAGACTTTAAAATAATATTTAATTCTATTCCTGTCTAAGTAAGAGACCAGCAAATTATAAACAGAGTTTTAGTTGAATGTTTGGAAAAAAGCACTGTGGGCATTTGTTCCAACCCTACCACTGTACAAGAGCTAGAGACTGGCAAATCTAAGTCTCTTTAACAACTCAGGTGCACCTGTCCTACAAACAGTGGGAAGTCCATCCCTGCAGCACTAATGCAATGACAGGGAAATGGTAGCACCAGGACATATAGCCTTACCATTCATGTCATTATAGCAGACACACAGTATGCCCTGGGTTTGGATAATGCCGAGTTGGTCAATGCCGGAGATTTCCTTCCCAAGGCTTCCATGCCATTCTTTCCTCAAGCTGCTTCCTGATAAAGTGGATGCTTACTTCAAATAACCAAACCACAGGAGGATTCAGACCACATTCCATGGACTTTGGCAAACACCTCAAGTGGTTTAAATGCAATCAAAGGTAGGAGAAATACCATAAGGAACTAATTATTGATGGGTTTTCTTGTTTTGATTTTTACACTGCTAATGATTTTTTTCTGATTCACTTGATATGAAACAAGAGTTGGTATAAGGAAAATTTGCATTCAATGCAAAGCCTTTCAAAAAAGTGAATGCGATGTTCCATGGTTGCTCTCCAACCACTTGACGTCATCTTCTGGTCACCTTGAAAAGTCACGTTATGTCTCTGGTCACTGAATTACATCCAAGCAATAATGATAAGCAGAGAAAATTGGGACCAGGAGAGGCATGTGAAGCTCACATAGTGGAGGGTCACTGTCTGGCTACTTCAGCAAGCACACTCATTCAATCCAGTCTAACTTTCTCTTCATCACTATGTCATGTCAGGTATTTTGTGGGGAACTTTTCATCATTACAATTTAAGTACTGTCTTTAAACTATAAGGCTCTAGGCTGGGAAGGGATGTGAAGGGTAAACAAAGGAGGAGGCTGCAATGCTTGGTAAGAAATGTACGCATTATCCTGCCCATGTAATTGTAACTCCTCTGTACAGCATGTTCACAAATAAAATAAAATTTAAAAAATAAACTATAAGGCTTTAAATAAGGCTATTTTAAGTACAAGAATATGTCAAAGATATCCAAGCAAAGGATAGCTAACCATGTATAGAATATAAAAATACAAACCAAGCCAGAAGTGGAGCTGAGGCTCAAGTTGCAGAGTGCTAGCCTTGAGCAAAAGCAGCTCAGGGACAGCACCCAGGCCCTGAGTTCAAACCCAAGGACCAGCACAAAGGAAGAAAAAGTCATTTGTATGAGCAAGGAAATTAACTGTTTGAATAAAACAGAACTGACCAAGTATAAGTAATTGGAAGAAAAACTACCAAAAAAAAATCCCTTGCCCTAGTTAACTTATAAACAATCTGTAGAATTGCAGCTAGAATTCATAATTTGAAGTATTAAAAAACTTAAGAAGGTTTTGGAAGAATTCTAGATTTGAAAAAAATTGAATTGCACTGCTTTAAACATCATTGAGACAGGAAAAGTTTTCTTTAAAATGAGCTAAGTAAACTTCGCCTTCCTTCCCTAGTTTCTAAAACTGAGGAAGAAAAAGATTTCAATGTGGAATTGGAATAACATAATCCATTGTTATTAGGGACACAGCAATTTCTGTATCTGAATTATACAGTGTATCTTCATCAGGTCATCTGCAACAAATGGTCAGATTAAATCAACTAAGGAGGGTTTTATTTTGTTTTGGTTTTTCATTTTTTTGGGGGGTAAGAATACTTTTTCTTACAAAAGGAAAGAAATTCATTAAGAAATGTGAGTAACTTTATCATAGTAAAACTGTCTGCATCACACTCACTAAAGAGATCTTCAAATACAGCCCAGCAGGAAAGGGCTGGGAAAGATGGTGAGAGACAGTGAACTGACATGCTGCCAAGCTCCAGGACATGGTAGAGAATCTTCCACAAGATTTGTCCTGACCTCTTCTCACTCTTGGGACCATCTTTAAGATGTTTAAGGCCTTCTTAGCACCAAGTGGAAGAAATTCACCAAGTGAATTGTGTCTGGAAACTTTGCTCCATAAGAAAATAAACAGAATGGATGTGGGAAAAGAATGATGGGAAAGGAGACATTAATCAAGACACATGTACTCATAAGTTGTCATACTGAATTAAAATCCCTTTGTACAACTACTTATCGATAATAAAAAAGAACATACTTTTTTTTAAAAGGGCACGTTAAGTAAAATCCAAGAAAGGAAGAAGGGAGGGAGGGAGAAAAGACAAAAAGAACATGAAAACAGAGCCAAATTTGTGCTGACCTGAAGGAAAAAAAAATCTTTGTTTTTCAAAAATCTACAAAAACATTGAAAAATCTACAATGTCAACATGAATTTCAGAGCCGATCATCAAGAATTTCTGCTTCTCCCCCTCCCCCACCCTTAAACCCAGGCCTTTCCAAAGCTAGGCAAGTACTCTACTACTTGAACCACACCCAAACCCTAATTTCTGCTTCTTCCAAATCTTCATTTCTCTTATCTTCAGCACAGAAAAGGGAAGTGAATCGATAAATTACTGAGAAGCAAAACTTGTATTCAATGAGTTTTCAAAATGTTTCCCTCTTTGTGAAGAAATGGAATTTTCTTTCCATTTTCGTACAGCATTTCTTCTTCTGGGATGACACCAAGACTACTGCATAAAATTATGTGTTCAGTTGTGTTGGAGCACCAATTACTTTTCTTGGATATTCTACAAATATTTGATATTTCCAAACCCACACATTTTGTGCTGTATTCCACAATGTTTCATAGTTAATAGAGCCACCCATTTGCTTCGACAAGGAAAATAGAAATGTACATCTAGATAGTTCATAATCTATAGCTGGGCTAGAGTTGGGAATTTGAATTTCCCCAAAGGCCATAGGTTTAAGGCTCAGTTTTCAGAGTGGCATTACTGGGAGGAGTTTGAACCTTTAAGAGGTGGGACGTAGTGTGAGGTCTTCAGGTCACTGGAGATATAGCCTCGAGAGGGACTATAAGACACACAACCCCATCTTCACTGGGTTTTGCTACCTAAGCATGAGTTGAACGGTCCCACCGTGAGGTGTAGCCTCAGCAAGGCCAAAAGTGAATGTGCCAAGTGATCATGGACTGGACTCAAAATAAACCTTTTCTCTGTATAAAGTTGGCTGTCTCAAGTACTCCATTATAATGACACAAAGCTAACAGTTCATATAAAATTACTAAAATCTTTCTTAAAATCTAATAAACTGAACATCATATTGATGTGAGCATGAATACCCTGTAAAGTATAAGCTTCTTTTTTATCTTTCGTGCCAGTCCTAGGGCTTGAACTCTGGGTCTGTCTGTCCCAGAGCTTTCTTTGCTCAAAACTAGTACTCTATCACTTGAGCCATACCCTCATTTCACACACACCCCTTTTTTGTATTTATTTGGAGAAATGAGTCTCACAAACTTCCTTGACTAGGCTGGCCTGAATCTCAGTCCTCAAATCTCAGCCTCTTGAGTAGATAGGGTTACAGGTGTGAGTCACCAGAATTCAGCTGTCCCTGAGCTTTTCAACTCAAGGCTAGTGCTCTACCGCTTTGAGCCACAGCTTCAATTTTGGCTTTTGGATTAGTTAATTGGTGATGAGAGTCTCAGGGACTTTCCTGTTCAAGCTGGCTTTGAACTATGATCCTCAGATCTCGGCCTCCTCAGTAGCTGATTTACAGGCATGAGCCACTGACACCTAAGAGCTTTTTATTCTTATCATAACCAGGTAACTTTATACAGGCAAAGGCTACTAAAAATCTCCTGGACAATGTTCAGATTTCCCCTTATGTTCATTAGTGTCTCATCATTGTAACAAACACCTAAGAAAAAGCAACTTGAAAGGAGGAAAGCCTTTGTTTGAATCACTGTTTCTGAGGTTTCAGCCCATGGCTTGGTCCCATTGCTTTGGCAAGTGGAATACCATGGAAGAAAGGATGTGATGGAGCAGGCTGCTTACCTCGAGGCAGCCAGGAAGCAGAGAGCAAAGATAGGACTGGGACACAAGATAAACCCCAGGATAAGCCCCCAGTGACCTATTTCCTCCATCACCTTCCAATGATGCCATCCAAGTTTGCTATCAGTAGATGAATCCATGGATTAGGTCAGAGTCTTCATAATCCAATCACCCGTCAATGATTGGATCTTCAGCTGGCACCAATCTCTCAATGGGGAAGGGAGGAAATGGTAACAGCTCTTACTTCCTTCTTAACATATTTCCTTTTTATCCTTCTCTATTATCTTCAAGGAAAAAGAAAGACAAAACACTGGAACATTTACCTAAACCTATTTTAAATGTATTTAAGAAGAAGAAAGCATAATTCGATAAATTAAAACCTGAACAGTTACAGGCCTTGTTTGGCATGAGTACACATAATAAAAACAAGTTAGAATGAGTTGAGGGAGAGAAGCAAAGCTTGGCTGAGAGGACTGGTATCTGGGTGTAGGGGGCACAAAGTCAGGGAGTAAACAGGATGCTGGGAGGTGAGAAATAAGGGTGGGGAGTAGTAGACCATCTCAAGAGGAACTGACAAGACCTGTTGCTTATAGTTACCCAGAAAAACTTAAGAACAATAACAAACACATATATCCAGAAGGGAAGCTAGCAGCCCTCCAGCTAGGCTGACTTGCCAGACACAATCTTAGTGTTTGGGGAGGGCTGCAGGTAAGCTCCCTCATACTCTTTTGCCCTCAACAGCTGGCTTTTCTGCCAGGCTGCGACTCAACAGACTCCAGCCAAGGACCTCGGAGAAGAGGAGGAGTGAGCCTTGTGTTCCAGGAAGTGCGTGTCTCCATCTTGAGAAAAAGGAACTTGGGCTCTATTTAGTCTAGTTTTCTGGTTTCCTCTGGTTTTCAGTGTTTTCTCTTTGTAGAGGTTTTCAAGTAAAAAGACATTGTTTTTGAGGAAGAATTCTAGTGTTGAGAAGCTGCACAGATCCAATACCCAAGTGGCTATTAAAAAGCCAAAGAGAGGTTGGAGATGTGGCTCAGTTGGTAGAATGTCAACCGATGAGCAAAAGTGTCAGGTACTGAGTGCTGGTCTCAGACCAAGGGAAAGAGAGTGGGGGGAGGAAGGGAAAGAGAGAGGGAGAGGGGGAGAGAGAGAGAAAGAAAGAAAGAGAGAGAGAGAGAGGGAGAGAGGGAGGGAGGGAGAGAATAAAGGAGGAAGGGAAGAGGAGAGGAGGGGAAGGCAAGGGCCAAATAATCAATAAAAAGAGATGTCTGCCTCCTCCCAGGGACTGCACCTCTCCCAGTCTCCTCCTGTTCATCCCTCATACAAGTGATCACGTAGAAGGCAATATCTGAGTCCAGGTTGATGCCAAATTGTGCATGAGATATTGCATTTCATCATGCAATTCTTGCTTGCTTGCTTATAGTCTTCTTTTTCTTTTGGCAATAATGGCACTTGCTGTGAAACAACTGTGTAAAACACCACACTCAGTTACTCTAAGCTACATTTTTTTTTTGGTTAGTCATGAGGCTTGAACTCAGGGCCTTGGTACTCACTCAGAACGAGCTACCACTTTAAAGCACAGCACCACTTCCAGTTTTTGAGTGGTTAACTGGAGATAAGATTCTCGTGGACTTTGCTGCCCAGGCTGCTTCCACCTGCGATCCTCAGATCTCAGAATCCAGAGCAGCTAGGATTACAGGCATGAGCCACTGGGGCCCAGCTTCTAGCTGCTTTCTAAAACATACATTCCAGTTGTTTCTAAAGGAAACCATATTCATTAAAGAAAACACACAGAAATAAATTGAAAGCAAAGAAAAAGTATCACCCTCACATATGCCACTTTAATAAAGCATTATTATCACAGTCATAACCTTCTCAACAGCCAATCTTTTTAGTTCTAAAATTGATCATGGCCTCCTATTCATAAGGCCAACCCTGTGCTGCTTGGAGATTTTGCTGATCTGTGGATGAAAACCAAGCACTATACATGTGGACTGGCTAGGGTAGGAGTTGAAGGAACAAAGGTTGAAGTCCTGACTTTACAGCCAAGTACCAGAAGGCCTGTCAACTCACTGCTACTTGAAACAAACGTATACATATACAGGGTACAACCTATGATGGAATGTCTTAATCTTTTTTATTTTTTTTTTAACTTTTTAATGCTATAAAGGTGACACTCAAGAGGCTGGGAAGGTGGCTCAGTGGTAGAGCGTTTGCCTTGCATGCATGAGGCCCTGGGTTCGATTCCTCAGCACCACATAAGCAAAAAGAAAAAAGC
>NW_012267224.1:18111031-18114398 GCF_000151885.1 Dipodomys ordii
GCTTGATAAGAAATGTACTCATTATCTTGCCCATGTAATTGTAACCCCTCTGTACAGTATGTTCACAAAAAATTAAAATTAAAATTAAAAAAAAACAACAACAAAAAAAGACTCTAAGATTTCAACTATCTTTGTGCCATTGTCCTTGGGCTGCATGATCCAGTCAAACACCATCCAGGACAACGATCCACCCTGTACTGGACATGCTTGAGCTCCGGGATAGGGCAGGGTAGGGAATTTACACCAAGTCTAAGTCTTCATCAGAACTCTTGGTCATCTAATTCAACCTTGGTATTTCCTGGCAATTCTAAACTGAACAGATAGACAGATGGATGATATAAGAACTTGAAGAGATGCCAGAATCTCCCTTTCTTTTGTGATGCTTTAGAGAAGGAGAACCCTTGGTGCACTTCCAGCTTTACTTTAAAACGCACACAGCCATAGCTGTTCATAATCACGTGGTATTTTCATGCCTTTGAACCTTCAGCCATCATCAAACTAGAACAGCCTTTTTCTGGAGAAAGAAAAGCTCTGACTGATACTCTGGGAGAGAGAAGTCCAAAGACATCGACTTCTGCATTAGAATAATTGTCCACGATGGCACAGAAGAGGGAGTGAGGGACTGTAGTGGCTGAGTGCCCCTGCTCTTATCAATGTCAACATGGTACTTAATCTCGTGGCCATTCAGTGTCACCCATGAATCCATGAACATGCACGGAACATCTTCCGGCTCAGCTTAGAAAAGCAGAGTGAATGAGAAGGGCCCTACTGTTAAGGAGCTCACATCCCCAAAAGGATAAAACAGTAATAAATACATTTTTTTAAAAATTGAGCAAGGTAATTTTAGTTAATGACAGGTTTCAAAAATAAAAAAGAAAGCAAAACAGGCCAACGAACAGGCAATGAATGGAGAAGAGTAGATATCTTCAGTAGTCATAATCGAGTGGTCATATTTGAACTGAGAACTAAAACATCAACATGGAAATCCAGAGCCTTGGCTTTCTCCTCATGATTACCAGAAGGCTTGCTGAAGCCAAGCATCACTGTCCTCACATCACATCTTCCAAAGGAGTCTTGTGAGTTTCCTGTAATGAGGAAGAAAAATATCTCCCACAAACCACAAGCACACTTCCCCTCACATCCCCAGGGCCAGAAGCAGGTCACATACCTACTTTCCAAGCAGAAGGTTGGGACCAACAGTAGCTCTTCAGAGAATGTGTAGGGGCATCATCCAGACAGACACTGGAACCTAAACCAGACCAGCCTGCTGTCAGCCAGGGGAAAGCTGCCACCCCAAAAGCTAAGGTGGAGAGATTTCATGTTACCGGACTTACTGAACTTCATCCTAAAGGAAGGTAAGTCATTGAAGGGACCTTCATGTGGAAGGCTGCAGTTTAGAAAAAGCCCTTGCTCTCATGGCTTTCCCACTCTTGGATGAAGCTAAGCAAGATGATGCAAAACCACTGTGGCCACAGGATGGGTTAGGCTAGTGGCTAAGGTGTGGCCAGTGGGACATTTATCCCAGCCTCTTTGACAGTGTCCTGCGAAGGAGCAGGAGCCATCAAGGTTGACTTCAGGGGGTCTGGTTTGCCACTGCTCCTCAGAGCCAGTGTACTGCACACACGCATTTGTATTCATTTCCCTCCAGCTACCTACCACCAGGCATTGAACATGGTCTGCTCATAAGTTAACCTGCTAGAAGGGCTTGCTTCTCTCTCCCCATCAAACCCTTCTTTTCTTAAAATCCTACATCACACTTCACTCCAAAAGACTTATTTTTCTCTTCTTCTTTGGGTCTGTATCCCACATGCAAACATGATACAACCACACACCCCCCAAAAAAGTCCCATGGTTATAAGCTTCAAGATTACACCATCCCGTGTCCTTGGTGAGAAACCTATAATTTTTGAGCACCTACTATGCTCCAGCATTACCACGCAAACGATTCCTTCCATCCGTCATCACTAAACTGGTTTCTCAGCAGATACACACCTGAAGTTATCCATGCAGATCTTCAGTGATTACTGTTCAATAAACTGGAAATTAGCCACGGACACAAATCCAACTTTTTCCCTCCTTTGCATCATTTCTTTTATTCCTTTATTTAAAAAAAAAAACCCGCCCAAGACCTTCACCACTTCACATTTCAAAGATCAGTCATATGGGGCAGCAGGCAAAGGACATGAACCCGCCTCAACTCTGGGTGTCCGCCACGTGGTTTTGTGAGCGCGCGTGTGTTTGTGTGTGTGTGTATGTGTGCATGTGTTATTTACACTGCGTGCAATTTCACCGCTTGAGGTTACTGGGTAACTAATTGTATAATACCGTGAAGCTACACGAAGGGTCTAGGAATTATCTGGATCACTCCGCTGTGCCCGGATAAAGCATCAAAGTGAGGATGGTGAACTTAAAGAGGCTTTAAAACATCTTGAAGCAATAACAAGCTACAGACCGAAGCCGGGCGGTTTTGGTTTTTTTTTTAAACATTACACAGAACTTAAACAATTGAACCAATTTGTCCTTTGTTCTTTTTTATTGCATTCCTTATTACATTAATGCTGTTTTTAAAAAAGGATCTCAAAAGGCATTGCACTGGGGCACCAAGCTCCATACACCCGGTCCTCCCAGGGGCCTGGTGTGGACAGGACATGCGTCTCCACCGCACCGGTCGCCCGTGGTGGTGCGTGCAAGGCCGCCGAGCTCGCCCGCGCTCTGTCCCCGGGCAGCCACGTGCAAAAGGGAAGGTCGCCCGGCCAGGCCTCGGCCAGCCTGCGCCCTGGCCCGGGGGGGGGGGGAGAGGATCTGACCCAAGTTTAACAAGTTTTCCGGCCCGTGGGAGTAGCGTGCTGGGGCGCGAGTGTGTATGTGTGTGTGGAGGGGGGGGTGTCTCCCGGCTTTCTAAGAAAAGTCCCCGAAGGTGAGGGGCCACCAGACCGTCCTCCCGCAGGGGGACAGGTTCAGGGGGACCCCAGGGCACAAAGAAAGCGCGCCGCAGGGAGCGGGCTGGCCCGGCCCCCACGCGCGCTGCGCGCTCCGCGCCCCACCCGGCCCCGGCGAGTCGGCTCCGCCACCACCGGCCGCCGATCGGGTTTTGTGTGTGTTTTTCCCCTCCGGGAGCGGTGCACTGGACCGAGGAGGGCCTCGCCGCGGCCGCTGGGCCCGGCCCTGCCCACCGCGCCCAAGGGCCGCCCTTCCCGCCCCGGCGAGTGATTGATGGCCCGAGCTGCCCTCGGTCCCCCCACCCCCGCCTCCCAGCCCCAGCCGCGGCTGTGTGTTTTGGACGCTCCGCAGCAGGGGCCACGAACGAGCGACGCCCGTGGCGGGCAGCGCCGCCCTTCCTTCCCCCGGGCTCGGGCGGCGGCGCGCG
>NW_012267224.1:18115049-18156316 GCF_000151885.1 Dipodomys ordii
TTCTTGCCTCGTCCCCCGCGGCCGCCGCCGCCACCCGCGCTGGAGCGCTGACATCGCCGCCTCCGGGGGGCTCACGGCGGCCGAGACCCGGCCTTCCTTTCCCGTGGGCAGCGCTCGGCGCCGCGCGTTGCAAAGTAAGACTCCCCCCGCCCGCACCTTTCCTCCTCGCCCTGGCTTTGGCGCCCCCCTCCCCCTGACCCTTGGCCAGGCTTCGTTTTCCCACCCGTGAAGAAGAGGCGCCGGAGGAATGGGGTCGGGGCGCCGCGGGGGCGCCTGCGGGGCTTGGGGAAAGTGCAGCGGCTCCTTGCAGCCGGGGGTCGGGGGGGGCGGAGGAAGGCGAGGGGGAGGGAAGACCCCCCCCAACACACCCGGGTTCGCGGCCCGAAGTGAGAGATGGTGGGGAAGACACGGTGAGGATCCCGGGGTGCGGGGCGGGCGGGGGCTCACCTGTGTGGTCCCCCTCCCTCCGCCCGCCCGCCGGCTCGTGATTCCCTCCCGAGCCCCCGGAAAGCTCCGCGCCCTCCGCGTGCGGCCGCGTTGTATGGGGAAAGGTAGCGCCGAGACCGCGCGCTCCCGCTCCTCCCTCTCTCCCCCCCCCCAGCCCCCCTTCACCCCCACCCCGCTCCCGCGTCCTCCCCTCTCCGCCCTCCGCCTGCGCCCCTCGCCGCCCCCCAGCGCGCGCCCAGCCCTGCAAACTTGGAACAAGCTCCCGGGCCCTCGGGGAAGAAACTTGGGGCCCCCGGGACTCGGAGGAGCATCTCGCTCGCTCTGGATCCTGGAGGTCGGGAGCTGTCCGGGCGCCTGGCTCCTCCGGGCGCGGGGCAGGAGTGTGTGTAGGGAGAACCAGGAGGGTTTGCCGAGCCCTCCCGGGGCCAGCAGAGAACCTGCCGCAGTGCCTGGAGCCAGGATTACAGCGTGGCTGGTGGCAGGGAGCGCCCGGGGCGAATGACTGCCTGCGGCGGTTAGGGACTAGAGCTTGGGAGGGTTTGGAGGGCTGGTGGGTCGCCGGATCAGAAACCTGGGGATCTACCTACAAGTTCTGAGGAACAGGGTACATCTTGCTGATGGGAAGGATAAGACCTCCTGGATCTGTCCTGGCTGAGTCCTTGGCAGATAGCAGGGAGAAAGTCTTGGCTGCTTTGAATTTTCCTGGATGGGCAATGTGAATGAGACTTACTCAAAACAAGTCAGGTTCAAAGGAAATTAGAAATTGCTCACCTTGTATTAAGCTAAAATAAACATTTTGCACCAAATCACTGAACTTTTTATTTTTTTAAAAAAATTTCCACTAACATTACCCAAGATACTTTAAATATGCAGATTATATTCTCACAAGAGTCTGGTGTATGAGGGCAAAAGTATGAAGTGGGAATCGGAGGTCATTTAGATTTAGTACTTTGTTATTCAGCAAAATCAAGTGGGGGCATAGGTTAGTTGTTCATTCGAGTTTTCTGTATGAATTTGAGGAGCATTTGTGTAAGAGAATTCCATCTGGATGATAATGTGTCCCACCCTGGGGGAAGTAAAAAAAAATCTTAACATTTTGCAAGCTTGTAGTATTGCTTAAAAAAAAAAGTCCTCGAGTGATTTTCTTGGATTGAAACGTGAGGTATGTTAGTTGACCTTAGGCTGTTAATAGAAACTTGAAATAGAATGTTTGATTAATTTATTCTCTCTGGAGGAACTAATTTTCCAGTTTCTAGTCAGTGAGGTTTGCTGCTGTTAGAAGAAAACAGCCTAATGTGCTGTTGGTTGAGTTCCGTAGAAAAGGACTTAGTGTAAAGAATATTTTGGCTTGCACCAATCCAAGTGTGAGAATAACAAAGAAAAAGTAGCTGCTTAGACCACAAAGCCTTGTCAGGTATAAACACCTTAGCTTTAGAGAAAGCTATTTTCCTGACTACAAAGTTTCTAAATTAAAACTCAATCTTGTTGCTATGGGCACTGCTGATGCTTTTTTTTAACCTTTAGTTCTGTTTCCACACCAATCTTTATACCTCTGATCATGAAAAGTCTGCATTAAACCATTCTAACAAACTAAAGAGAAATAACTTGACTGGGATTGCAAATGAACATTTACTACCTTAAAAATAACTGAAGAAAAAAATAGATATCTATTAAAACCTGACACTCTACAGACTAAGAGTTCAGGGCTCAGTGTGCCAGGGACAGAATCCCCTTCTGAAGAAATAGGTGAGTTTCTGTGGGTGTGTGTACCTACAGAGGCTTCTGCCTTGCATTTGAAAAAAGCCCAAGGATTTCTGCTCACTCGATGCCTGCCTTGGATTTTAGCTCTGTAAACTGTGACTATGGCAAGCTTCAAATTGGTCCAGTTTAAGTTATGTGGGGTAACTCGGTTGTAATCTGAAGTCTTAACGTCAGTGCTTTATCCTGATTTTCTTCATGATGCATTGAAACTGAATGGTAATCATTACCCTAACCTAGCATTTGGTCAGGGTTGGGTACTCGCCGTTGGGATAGAGCAGAAAGGAACAAAAGAAACCAGAAAGGCTGGTGTTGATTTGAAGGGTCTCTGCAGCCTGAATATGATAAAAATCACACGTGCACTTACCATGTTTACTGTATGTGGCAGCTCTTATTTGTAAATAGGGCAGGTCCTCTGCATAAAGCTGGTGTTATTATTCACACCCATAGAACAAACACCTCCACCCCCCTGTTGTTGTCTTAAAAAACTCCAGCTGCTCATGAATATAGGGTCAGGGAGGGCCGGCTAAATGTTTCTCTGTGCTTTCTCTCCAGCACAGCCAGCAGAGCTGTTTCCTGTTCTTTGTTTCAAGGCTGGGGTTTGCGTCATACATTCCAAGTGGCATATGTGTGCTCTTTCCTGTTTCAGGCTGTTTTCTGGTAGATCAGTAGCCTGGACCAGGCCACGGTCCCTGCCCCTCTACTCTGGATCCCCACCCAGGGAGTTATCTTGTCTCTACACTGAGCAATTGCCTAAGATGCTTGTGTTATGTCATAATGAGAAGTCAGTTAACCTTTTTACATACAGCCTTTGCTCCTGAGTTTAGATGGGCAAATCAATACCTTTTACTTTTTTTTTTCCAACATTTTGATTGTGGATTTTAAGGAATTTATGTTGTGTCTAGTGGCAAAGAAAACTGAAGGAGTTTGCTTTTTGTTTGTGTTTGCAGTCCTCATGTGAAGGTGGGTAAGGTGTTGCAGATAGGCGTTTTGCCCTGAAGCTCTCAATTTTGGATCAGTATTAACATCCTACAGTAGACAAGAAAGCTGTGACCATTCTGTCCACTTCCATACTGGCTGCCCAAGGCATGCTGGGATGCAGGGGGGCTGGGGGGGGGATGTCTACACAGCTTGATGACCTGGGTTGAAGAAACTAATGTTAGGAAGAAATCTTTAGGCAAATTATTTAGGCAAACGTACGTGTGTGTATGTGTGTGTGTGTGTGTGTGTGTGTGTGAGTGAGTGTGTGTGTGTGTGTGTGTAAGAATTTTAAGAATAAAAAGCTTAAGGAAAAGGAGAACAGGTAATAAGATTCATTTAATGATAGGGTGTTTTTAAGTTTATATTTTGAAAATAGAAGAAAAACACTTTCAATGGCAAACTTGTCATGTCCCAATTTTTAAAATGTCCCCTTGATGGGTTAACTTTAAAACATACAGGAGCCTTATTTTTCTCTTGATTCTTCAGAAACTGAATTTTAAGGAAATGGTTGGCAAAAAAAATTTTAAGGGGGGAGGGAATTATCTTTTTAAAACTTTAGAATTTTTTTTGGGGGGTGTCCGGTCGTGGGGCCTGAACTCTGGGCCTGGGCGCTGTCCCTCAGCTCTTCAGTTCAAGGCTAGTGCTCTACCACTTGAACCACAGCGCCACTTCCGGCTTTTTTCTGTTTGCTTATGTGGTGCTGAGAAATCGAACCCAGGGCCTCAGGCATGCAAGGCAAGCGCTCTACCACTGAGCCACCTTCCTAGTCCAACTTTAGGATTTTCTGTAAAATTTAAAGGATGGTCTACAATGTCCCCTGATGGAATTCAAACATTTGCTGAGACATTAGATTCTGAACTCTCAAATATGGACAGACAGGGATTTAGTTGGGAAGATTTCATCCCACATTTTTGCATTATATATAAAATGAAGGCATAAAATTTGTTAAAGTGAGTAGAACCAAATAGTTGGCCACTGATAAACTTTTCTTGAAAAATAATGGAAGTAATCAGGCACCAGTGGCTCTCGCCAATAATGCAACTCAGGTTTGAGATCCGAGGATCATGGTTCAAAATCAGCCCAATTAGAAAAGTCCATGATGCTCTTATCTCCACCAACAAAGAGCTGGAAGTAGAGCTGTGGCTCAAGTGATAAGAGTGCAGTCTTGGGTGAAGAAGCAAGCAACAGTGCCCAGGTCCTGAGTTCAAGCTCTACTGCTGGAGTGTGTGTATGCATGCATGCATGCGTGTGCGCACGCGTGCACACACACACATACATATACACGCGAGTCTCCAGAATGTTTCAGCAAGAAATGTTTCTTTCCTCCTTGGGAAAAGCAACATGAAATGTTAAGCTAACTAGTAGAGCAAGGAGCCTTTACCCTGAAACTCATAAATAACCCAAATCGAAGCAGGTTTTTGGATTTAGTTCCAAAGTTGGTGATCCAACTAGATTTGGTAGACAGAATCATGTGGCTTTCCCATTTTAGTGGAGATGGGAGAGAGAGATGGTTAATAGAACTGATTAAGGTTTAATATATCAAAAAAAATTCTCGAGCTTTTAAATTGTGTGCTAAATAGTTGAGGGAAATTATACTGATGGTTACTGCAATTCTTTAAAAATGAGAATAAAACTTTTATCTCTGGACCATGTAAGTCATTATTCCTAAGTTAATTGCATTGTCTCCATCTTCTCTTTGGATTTTTTGCCTTCCTAATATTTCTCAATATACTCTTTTGCTATAAATGGCAGCTTTTGTAGACAACATTTCTTGCTGTTTTTATACCCAGTTGCATTGAAGAAAAAATAAACATAAGCAACTTTGGCCTTTCAATACTAGGAATTATCTTGGAAGTTTAAGCTTTCATACAGGCCTCATTTGTCATTGGTTCTAGCTTTATTAAAACAAACAACCTAAAGTCTTAAAACACTTGATACCTCACTTGCTAATACACACTCTTCTGGTTTTAGATGTCTGTTGAAGTGACTTGGGATAGAATTGTGATGATGATGGTTTTCTATGTTATATTTTCAAGCTTGGCCTGTCTCTTCCTTGGGTGCAGACACCAACCCCCCACCCCCCAATCTTTAGTAGTCAGTCAGGCCTAGAGACAGGAAACCAGACAGAGTCTGCCTGATAAGGGAGAGCTTTGTCTAAAGGAGGTAGCCCTGGGCCCCCACCCCAAACTCTCCTTAAAGTTTAGCAGTAATAAAAGAGACACCACTGTAGATAGTTTCTGAAGTGAAACTAGAAATGTTTTCTCCAGGGTATGTCTACCCTTCACCTGGCCAGCCCCTCATTGGTTCAGGAATGTCACTATCTTGGATGGCACAAGGAAGAAATGATTTTCATGTTTTGTAGTTATCCCTTGGTCTGAGTGTTAGTATATAGTAAAGTTCTTTCTTTAGCTAAACTGACTCCTGGATGTTTGTGGAAACTCACTCCATTGTGTGGATGGGCTGAATCATAATCATTACCCCAGCTAATTATTAAGAATGAAGCAAGTTCCATGGCACTTGAGCCCAAGCATTCTGGTATCCTTGATCTCCAGGAATAGGGTGCCCCTTTCCAAAGGAACTTTTTTAACAGCCTAACTTAGCCTGGGACATTCTCAGGGAGATTGCCAATTTTTGAAAGGTTTGGGGACCCTGCCAGGCAAGGATGATCCACAGCTGGTCTCAACCCAGATCAGTACGATTTGGCCAAATCTAGAGAGAAGAGATGGAGTGAGGAGGGGTTAAGGTCAGAGTTTTCCAACCTGGGAATCAAGTAGAGGGTTTTCTCCTTTGGCCTGTGTGCCATTCTTTCAAAGAACTCCTGTTCTCGGAGTGTAATCACTGCAGTTTACTCCTTTATCTGCCTCCCAAAGTTTAGCTTTATACCCCAAAACTACTTGCATTAGTAAGATGAAGTTCCTCTTCTGCTTAGTTCTCTGAACAAAAGAACTCTCGCAAAGTTTCTCACTGAATTGAAGGTAGCTTCTCAGTCTAGCTTTGCTGGCCTCTGGACCAATCTTTCTTGTGGGACTCTTGCCATCCAATCATCCCAGGGCTCTTCTGACCCTGCATTTTATCCTAGCAATAGGAGAGGTGTCATTTGACATCCGTTTATTTATTCATCTCCCAACTATTTATTGAGAACCTACTCATTAGAGCTAATCTCAAATTATGTGCAATCGTTATTCGGAGTTATGCCACAGGATGGAGTAGGTCTGTAGTGATCTAACCTGAACAGGCATTTTGAAATCTTTAATTGTCCAATGGACCCACCCCAGGGCCCTGCTTAGCATAAGGGAGTGTGCATCCCACACCCTCTGTGCCTGGGGTGACCCCAGGATGGAGCATTGGCACCGAAAAGCAGGTCCCACCTCACGGGCTCAGAAGGAGGACAGAAACATCACTGGTCTGCAGCAGGACCACTTCTGTTCTTGGCTACAGCTCCAAGCAACAATGCACATTCAGGCGAGTCATTTCACCTCTGTTCCTCCATTTCCTCATTTCTAAAATGGGGACAAGGACCTGACCCTGCCACCTTTGTAGAGTTATTAGGAGGATTTCCGTATTTACTTCGATCAAGCTGCCAATTTTTTCTGAGCAGTTTTATGGACCAGTTGCAGGTGCATTGGCAAGGAAGAATAGCCTCATCTGGGGCCTGCAGAATGTGGGTTTTGATCTGGAATCCAAGCATGCTTGAAAAGGGAGTAGACAGGAGGGAGCGAGTTGAGAGGAGAGGGGTTAAAAACCGCTGCTGTTGGTTACTGTAACTGCATGCCTGTGGTCCATATTCCCCAGGGACCAGTCTGGGACTGGACTCTCCCTCCCACTAGTGATATGTGGGTATAATGTTTAGTCCTCATCGGACAATGCCTTGGGTTCAAATCCTGGCTCTCCTGCGTAGCAGCTGTTTGATCATGGCAGTTTGTTTCAGTCCAATGGGAAGGCAGTGCCCAGTGTCACAGGCCTTCAGTGACAATCCTCGAGCAGAACAGAACTTGTGCTCACCAGTCAAGAAGGTGGAGCTGACCAGCAGGAAATGTGACATCACTTAGTCCCCAGCTAGCACTGCTGTACAGAAGTGGCCTTTTAAAAAGCCTGCTGTCTCCACCCCGTCCTTTTCCCCTGGCAGTTGTCTCTTCCTTCTTCCCCTTTTTCCTCTTGTCTTGTATATCATCGTCACTATTTGAGGTGCTGGGGATTGAATCCAGGACCTGCCTGTGTGTGCTAGGCAAGTGAACTCCATCCTCTGTGTCCCCCTCCCCACCAAGTGGTGGGTAGTAACCGTGGATATTAATTCTGTGAGGACCTAGGCAGGCAAGGTGAAGGTCCGAGGCAGTCCCTCCTTTCAGAAAGATTTGCTCCCTAGGCTTCCTGGGAGGAGGAGGGACCCTCCACTGCACCCCCCACTGCTTGCCTAGGGCACTTCACGGTGCCATCAGAGGGAGAGATGGCAGTAGAATTCTGTGTGTGCTTTTTGGAGACTAGGTCTCTGAGGTCCTTAGGTCTGATTTTCAAAAATGTTTTCCTCTTCTCCTTTTTTTTTGGGGGGGGGGGTGCCTGTCAGGCCTCGAAGATCCCACTACTGGTGGTGATAAGGGGGATACTCCCTTTGGGGAACTAAAGCAGGCTCAGCATCTAGGTGAGCAGAGGTGGCCTGGGATCTCCCAGGGAGCAATCAGCTGGCGCCCTGGCTGGGGTGGGCAGGGCCTTGAGCTGGTCTTTGAAGAGTTAGGAGGATTTAGATAAGCCGGAAGGGGGGGCATTCCACACTGGTTGCCCAGCATCTGGGCCAAAAATGAACAAAGGCGCGGGCTGGAAAGCGGGAGGCAGGGCGGCCAGCACAAGGGGCGCTTGGCTGGTTAGAAGGGGGTTAGCTGGGCATGGCTGGTTGGAAAGGGGGCACAGACACCTGAATCCATCCCAAACCTTTAGGTCCCTTTGATGCTGTGTGAGCTTGAGTGGGGGAAAGAGCCAAAGGGGATCAGGCTGCTTTGGAGGGTCCAAGGGCATGGAGTTTGGGCAGCCAGAAAACGCAAGGAAAGCTCCCCAGGACACAGGCTGGAGGCCCGGGTGGCAATGGTAGAAATGGAAAGAAAAGGGATGAGGAAGGCCTCACCGCTGACCTTAGGTTGCCATGGTGAAAAAGCAGAAAATAAGGCAAACTGGAGGTGGGGAGGGGCTGAGGAGGGGCTGCCTTTAAGAGGCAGGAACACTGAAGAGGAGGAGGAGGAGGAGGAAGAGAAGGACTGAGGCTGTGGCCCTGGGCTTTTGCCTGGTTACAGATGCTTTTCTGTTTCTGCCTTGTTTACTTTTGAAGAGAGAGGGCAGTGTTAGCAGCCTAGGCTTTGCATTTAAAGGTCCAGAGATCTCCAGAATCAGCCTTGGGGGGAGCGGGGAGGGACTCATCAGGAGCAGAGGGGAGGAGGGAATGGCTCACTGCCACCCTGATGGCTTTCTTCTGGATATTTAGAAGGTTCTAGCCATCCTTGCTTAGGCTGGAATTTCCAGGAATGGCTGCTGCTGGAGCCGGGTCACTCCCCGCCCAGCCTCCCACGGCCTGCAGGGTGGGGCCCCCTGGGCCAAGGCCCTGCAGGGTGGAGTGGGGTGGGTCTCCAGTGATAGGGAGGGCACCCCAGGAAAGGAGAGGGGGATGAGAGGCCACGTGGCCTTCCCTGCAGCCTTTCTGGATTTGATTATATAACGCCTCCCTGTTCCCTGGGAGGGGCGGCTTAGGCGAGGCCTGGTGATCCGTGTACACAGCCGGATTAAACATTGTGGGTATTTTTTTCCCCCAATTTCTCTTGGGTTGCCTGCCCTTAAAATGAAAACAACAAAATTGTCACTGGACATTAAGAGAGGAAAACAAGTGTGTGATCTTGGTTGGGGAAATGACTGAGTTTGCTAAACATTTCTTTGAAGGAGGAGGTTGTGGATGGTCACTCACTCCCTAGATGCCCTTGAACTTGAGTTAACTCCAGCACACTGCGGCTTTGAGTTTCCCCACTCTTGCTCTGCTGGGCACCCCCAGTCTGGAAATGTGGGACAGGGGAGGGGGAGGGGGTGGCTTGGTGGTTACCTTTGCACCTGTCCTTACTATTTACATGCAGAATCAATTGCTTCACTTGGTCTTTCTGCAGTACAGGGTGTGGGCAGAATCTTATCTGAAGCCATGTCCTGTTTGGACAAGTTGGACTCGCCCTGGCAACTCTCCATGGGGTGGAGCAGATGGGTGGAGGCAGGAAAGTAAAATTGGGTGGCTTGTTCACCCGGGACAGGAGAGGGCAGAGCGCTTGCTCACTGGCTCATTAGATTTTCAGATGAAACAAAATAAGTAACTTCTACCATTTTACAAAACTCATGAGTGCAAAGTCATCTGAATTTATGAGGGGCAAAGATTAGGAAATATTCCGTGGAAGTTTTGGTTTTTTTTTTTTCCTTTCAAAGCCAACGAAAAGAAGACTTAAGGTAGGTGAATGGGTGGTGTGGCACATCCATGTAGGGGCACTCACCAAGCTCTCTTGAATAAAACCGTCTAGCTCTAAGACAGATGCCGGCTCATATGAGTGGCCTGTCCCCTCATGCGCCTGGCCAGAGAAAATGGTATTAAATAATGCTTGGCCTATCGGGAGCTTTTGAAGAGCTTGTAGAAAGAAGTGGGTAATGAAGAAGGAAGGTTTCTCAGAAGGAAGTTTAGCTACAGGGAGGTTGCTTGCCTGCCTGGACCCTACTTCTGGCCAAGAAACACACACACACACACACACAGGTTGTTTGGGGAGAAAAGGGTAAGGGAAGGGAAACACTTGGGAGAGGGGAAAAGTGCACTTGCTCATGGCTGCTGGCTTAATGGTGCTGTTCTCTGTACACCTGGCCCGGGTCTGCTAGGAAACAAAGGTTTGCTTTGAGGGATGCAGATAATTGGGAGCCATAGGGGTCAGGCTGACTTGGGAGAAGATAATACCAGGACCTTTTTAGAATCAAGAGTTAGGACATGAAGGGAGATCTGTCAGGCTAGGCTAGCCCTGCTTTAACCGAAAGGAGGGGGACTCTGCCCCCACTCTGTCTTTCTCTTTTTCCCCTCCCACCTCTTCTTTGACTCTGCAGCAGCTCATTGGTCCCCTTTCCCTCTGAAACAGCTGTGCTGTTGGGCCTCACAGACAGCTGGATAGAACTCAGAAGCAGAACTTTCCTGGAAGTCATGTATATGACTCGCCATGCTTTTAATGTATAATCACACTGTTCTGCATTTTCACAGAAATCTGACCCTTACTTTGACACCTAAAGTCAGAAGTGGAGGTGGGGGAGGGATGTAAGAGACATCCATTTCTTTATTGGAGAAAAAGCAAGTTTCATGGGCTATCCCAGCGAAAGAACATAGTACAGGTATAAGAAGCAATTCTGGCAGTGGTGATATTCTTATATTTTTATTCTTAAGCACCTCAGTAACTCAGAAGTTGTTTTTTCCTTTTCCCCCCTTCTAGCTCATTTTAAATGCTTTTTGTTATACTGAGATAAGTTAGCTCTAGAATGTTTCTAAGCTATATAGAGCTAAAGTGTAAATATATTTATGATTGGAAAATAGTACGAAAAAAATAGAACCCCCTTGAGACCTCTTCATCTCTGTGATATCGCACAAAAGTGGCCAACAGAATTCCTCAGCCTGGCTGAAACAGATACTGGTTTTTTAAAACTCTGAGATAAACTGGGATCTAAGGTCTGTGTCCTCATCGCTAATATCTGTTTTAGTGCGCCACCTACTGGTTCTACTGATTGCTTGCCAGAGTTGTGTAATCGATTTCTACAGCATTTGTGGTTTAAAATTCTTTTTAAATTACGATAAATATTCCCAGGGTATGGCGCTGCCCTCTGGTAACAAAAGCCATCAAGTTTATGGACCTTCATTCTTCCGGAACTTAAGGCTATTTTTCAGTTCTGTGAAAGGCATTTTGCTATTACAGATATTGCTCTCATTCTCTGATTCCAGAACTCATGAACAGTAACAAGTCTTTGATATGTTAGGACATAGATGATTTTTGAAGCTAAATAAAACATGATTAATGTTTGTGTTTGGTTCTCTTCCTGAATATTGAGATCCTTTCTACCTTTCATTTCCCCAACCTCCTTTCTTTCTTTCTTTCTTTTTTCCTTTTTTCTTTTTTTTCTTTTCTTGTGTGCCAGTCCTAGGACTTGAATTCAGGACCTGGGCCTTGTCCCTAAGCTTTTCTGCTCAAAGTTTGTCTACCATTTTAGCCACAGCTCTATTTCCAGTTCTTGGATGGTTAGTTGGAGATAAGAGTCTCGCAGACTTTCCTTCCTGGAGCTGGTTTTGAACCATGATCCTCAGATCTCAGCCTCCTGAGTAGTTAGGATTACAGGCATGAGCCATTGAAGCCCAGCTGGTTTTGCTTTTAATATCTGATTTAATCATCATAAAACCTTCAGAAGCAGGTAAGGTAGAGGCATCTGTGTGGCCCATGGCCAGTTGGTTACAGTCTGGAAAGTCTTAAGACCAAGGTTCAAGAGAATGACTGTGCTTTTATTTAGAAAGATTCACATCAAGATAACTTGAGTGGTTATCACAAATCTGTGAGAGCAAATTCAGTTTGTAGGAGTAGGAAGTGTTGGTGGGAGGCTGCGGTCTCGCTGGTCTGTGTAGGTCTCTGGCTGGAAGGTTATCTGACCAAATCTCCCAACTCTTGTTTATAATAAGCAGGAACTCTTACCTTTCTTGTTGATTGTCCCACACCAATCTGGGACTCAGTCCCTGTAGCCAAGGCTGTCAGTGCAGCTGCTAGGCTGGGAGTGCTTAGTAATCCGGAGATACAAAAGGGTTTTCATCCTTCCTTCTGAAATCATCCATTTTTCACTGTGTTGGATACAACACCATGGATTTGAGCAGCCTGGTATTGTGCTTGCAGATTATAATGCGGCCTGCTATATAGAGAAGTGTGATTTTGAAGTCAGGGCCTTCACGTTGAGCTGTGGATGAAATTCTCAGGAACCACATGGTACTCACAATACTTCCTGAAGGTACCTTAGCATAAGACATAGAAAACATACCCGGGAAGATTTGTATCTGGAAGCTGTGGGGGGAGGGGTTTTAGTACTGGAATACCAGAAACAATTAGGAGTAGGGACTTCAGCTTCATTAGGTAGAGCTCAGTCTAGAAGTTACAGCACTCTACGGAGCCTGGTTGATAAAAACTTTGCCTCAGGCCAAAACTCTGTTAACAAAATTGCAAAGTAAGTACCTGAAGCCAGTTGCTGAAGATCTGAACCTTGTTGAATACATGCCCTGAGGGGCGGCCGTGGACTCGCTGTTCATTGGAAATGAACTGGTGTGAGTCCACCAAGGGGGAGGACTCCGCCCATCTACTAGAGTAATTTTCTAAGAGCTGTGAAAACAAGTTAATAATCATATAAAAAGTGCTAGTGGAGGGACACTTCAAGAATAAGCATTTCTCAAAGTCATAAATATAAATTAAGGTGAAAAGAATTCAACCTCAGTTAAATTTAAAATGACCATTTTGAGACCAAAATGTTTTGGAAAAGCCGGGGTGTGGCTCAGTGGTAGAGTATGCTTAATGTGTCTCCCGCACCACCACTACCATGTGTGTATGTACATATGTATGTACATTGACACATGCATACATACATATATATGTGTGTGTATGCCTCTCACCCAAGAAGTCTTCAGAAAGTTTACCTTAAAAATTAAGGAAGGAGCGGTGTGTTGGTGGTTCATTCCAATAATTCTAGCTTCTCAGGAGGCTGAGATCTAAGTAGGGCAGTTTAAAGCCAGCCCAGGCAGGAAAGTCTGTGAGACTTTTATCTCCAGTTAGCCGGGTAAATAGATGAAAAATGAAAGTGTGGCTCAAAAGCACCAGCTTTGAGTAAAATAGCTCCAGCTCCAGTGCCCCCACGCCACACATGCGTGCACATACACGTACAACCTCCGTTATGAAGGAAATGCAGGAGGCTACAAGCACACAGATCTTTGCTGTTTGCAGTGGTGAAAATTTGGGACCAAGCTGTGTGTACAATAAACAGGGGGACGTTAAACCGATCTCTTCACACCTTGGCATGGCGACTTTGGTGTGGAATTCTAATTGAAAGACATTAAGGGAAATGAGTATACTGAAAAAAGGGGGTGTTAATGATATGGTGGCTTCTGTGTTTTCTTTTTGCTTGTCATCCATGTCTCCCCAGTTTCTCCATGATGAATGTAAGGGGAAACGCAGGGCGTTTAACCACCAGGTATAATGCTGCTTCTATCGAGTTGTACCACAATTTTGAGCAAGCTCTCTGGCCACAAGGGGCTGGACTGTACACACTGTACCAGAAATATCAGGGTTTATGTATTGGGGTTAGAAAATCATTTGGTTCTCAAGACCCTGACCAAGGTGCCTGGTTTTAATTCTATAATCTGGCATCTTTTGTAGGTAAGGGAAACAGTTCTGGAAAGGACAGGATATTCGTGTTTGCTAATTCATACCTCATGTGGCCTCAGGACTTAGATGGACACCTTGTTTTGTTTTCTAGGCCACAACCACCAGAGCACCCTAGAAGGCTTACCGAAAAGAATGCTCATGTTTGATCCAGTCCCTGTCAAGCAGGAGGCCTTGGACCCTGTCTCGGTGGTAAGTCCTCCAAAATTGAAACCCTTTAGTGACAACATTGTGTGTTGTGTTGGGCTCTGAAGTTCCCTTGTTATTTGACTTTTTTGAAGTCCAGGTAATAAACGAATGCTGTGTATCTACCCTCCCAGCAACTGCATTGTCCCTTGACCAATGAAACCCAGGCTTTCCCACACCCCCAAGACACAATCAGCTGAGAACTCAGACCTCAGGGAACTCTGGCTGGCCATGACTGAAGTAGATGTGCAGAATACTTCCATCCGTTTGTTCTTTTTCTTTTTTTTCCCCTTTTTGTCTGGGCCTGAATAAAGGGATTTGCTTCAAAACTATTAACATCTACCAGGGGTTGTGAGTAAATAAGGAGAAGCTGAGGAGTGACAGAACTTGGCTGTGAAGACAGTCTCCTTTTGCCTGGAGTTGGAAGGTGCCATGCTCATTTTCCTTTTCAACAACCTCGGTGCTAAGCTGAGCCCCCCTGAGCTGGGCTTCTAGGTGCAGTTGGGCCACCAAGGACCTAGTAATGACCCAGGTGTTCGTGTGGGCCCAGCACCAGTGCCCGGAGGAAGGACTAGTGTCAAACAAGTGTCTGGCCTCCAAGCAGGCTGGGTGAGGATGTGAGGGCATCTGGCTTATAATACCGAATAACAACAAGCCCTGTTCTCTCTTGCGTCTTTCTTCCATGGAACTGGAAAATACTCACCAGGGGAATGACTGGGCCTGGGCTTTGGATCTGAAGGTTAGGGATGACACATTTGCAAACTTAGGTCATTCATACACTTTGGCTGCAGAGGTTCTTGCCAAAAAAAGACTTGGGGGGTTACTCAGAGGCCGTTGGACTGAGTTGCCATAGATGTGGCTGAGCCCGTGAAGTTCCGACCAGCGTGTCTGTAAGGAAAGGTTAAATCAGAGTTGTCTTTCAGCAAGTAACACGTACATTATTATGGCAGGATCACTGGATAAAGCGCATATCTGCATTTGAGAGTAGCTTAGCGAGGCATATTAATCAAAAAACTAGATTTCCTTCTCATGTCAACCCCAAGATGGCATTCTTCCACCCCTTTCTTCCCAACTATTGCCTGATCATCTTGGAGGAAAACGAAGGTTTTTTTGTTGTTGTGTTTGTTTGTTTGTTTTAAATCCCCAATTACATCTTTGAAATGTGAATAGGTTTTCAGTACCAGAGAATATAATGAATTTTATGAAGGGTGCAGAGCCATGGATGACGCATTTCACTCTGCACTCTGCTTCCAGTGCATTTAATCAAGCATGAAGAGAGAGCTCAAGAGCCTAATTTCAAGCTAAAATGCAGATCCCCATTACTAAATTGGTATGAAATAATTAAGTGCACAGAAATGCACTTAGCTGCAAAGAATAGGAAGTAAGAGGAACTGGAAGTAACCTAAACTTGTAATGTTGTTAGCTGGAGTGATACATGAAATTAAAATGACGGAGAAGAGTTGTTGAGGTCCATGATTTCTTTGCTCCCTCTCTCCCTTCGATGACGCTTACCAAATTTGATTGGATAATTTCACCAAAAGTTAATGCCAGCCCTTTTGAGGGAAAGCCATTTTTCTCTTAGCTCAGTGAAACCTTAGTTAACTGAAACATTTGAGGAATAGGGAATTGTAATTGTAATTTTTTTTTTTACTTTTTAAAAAAATTACAGAGTTTTGGTTTTCAGTCTTAAGTCTTCAAATTTTGTCTTCCTTATTCATAGGCAAAGTATGTTGAATCTAATATATTGCTCTTTTCAATGTCACTCTGACTATTCAGAGGGCACAAGAAGCTGGGGTGTGAACACTGAGCCTTAAGCTTGTGTTTTATTTATCACTTGGGCCACATCCACATCTCTTTTTGCTGTAGTTACTTTTTTTGCCCGTGGTCTGGGACAGTGATCCCCCTATGTCTGCTTCCTGCATAGCTGGGATTACAGGCTTGTACCACCACACCCAGCCATATGAGACTTTTTTTTTAATCCCACACATAAATATACTGATGACAGCTTTTCCCTACCCACTTTTTAAAAGGAGAGAGCCCAGCAGATAGCCTTCGTAGTTTGTATTTTGTCATAGCTCAGAGAAAGTGAGGAAATGCCATTTATCCATTACTAAAATATAAGCCTTCATACTTCACTCTGTCAAACCCTGAGGGATGAGAGAAGACTCTCCCACCAGGCTGTGCCCCGGAGCCTGGCTATGCATCCTCCCCACCCTCCCTGAAACTTCCTGCCATAAGGTTATAAATTATGAAATGGCTTGTATGTAAAGTGGTTTTACCTGTTCTTAAAAAAGCCTGAAAATATAAAAGGATTGGATTTAGGATGTCAGAAAACAAATTGTAAAACAACCCAAAAATCCTCCAGGATTTTAGAAAATGTCCTTTCTATTCCTATGTATCGAAGATTGGCTTTTGGGAGAAAGCCTTTGTTTTTATTTTTTTGTGGATCTTGTTATCTAAAGGACCTGTGAAAGAGAAATACTTAAAATAGTCATTTCCTCTGGAAACCCCTAACAGCTTCTCAGGGTTTCTCAGGGCCAGGTGTTTTTGTTTGCTGGGAGGGGCCTGGGCACTGACTTCCTGTTCCTGGGGCCCCTTGGGTCTGAGGATTCTAGAGTCTCCAGTTCTTTGTAGCTCCTTTTTTTTCCTTTTAATGAGTAGTCAAGTAGAGACTTCCCAAGTTAGTCACCCCACCCACTTAAGCAGTGTCTTGTTTTGGTACCGTCTCCAAAATCCTTCCTAAGGTAATGAGAAACTATGGAAATTCTTACTTTAGTATGAGAGTTTATACACCTTAGAAATTACCCAAATCTCTAGTCTTTTTCCTCATCACTTTTCAAGATGTAGAAGATATATTTCTAGCCTGCTCCAGAGTGCAGCCATGTTGAGAACTTGTGAGGCATTCATTGAGGGTTTACTGAGCACCTCTGCCATCTCCTCCCTCACCACCCCCATTCCAATGAGAAGCACCTACTGGGGGGGGGGGGCAGGGAAAGATGCACATCTCATATATACTCACAACAGAAAGAATGAAGTTTCCTAAATAAAATTCCCATGGTAGGGCAGGTAAACCCTTACTAGTGTCCTGTCTTGGACACTGTGCTTTTATTTTGCCGGTTCTGGTGCTTGAACTTGGAATCTGAATGCTGTCCCAGAACTTTATGCTCAAGACTAGCACTCTACCACTTTGAGCCACAGCTCCATCTCTGACTTTTTGGTAGTTGCCTAGAGAGAAGAGTCTCATGGACTTTCCTGCCCGGAGCTACTTTGAACCTAGAACCTCAGATCTCAGCCACCTCGGTAGCTAGGATTACAGATGTGAGCCACCAGGGCCCGGCCTGTGCTTTGTTCCAGAGCATGAGGGCATTGGCTGTTCCATCCATGACTAGAGAAGACTCTTTATCAACTCTTGCCTCTGATTTGGACTTAGAGCTTATTTGCATTTTCTATTGGAAATAGAAATTGCTCACCCAACCAACACACACACACACACATAAATGCTCACACAGACACGGATCCTGGTACCCTTTCACACTGTGGAGTACCAAATTGTTGCCAGCCATTGCAGTGGCTTGTGTGCTCTGCCCAAATAAATAATGCCCCTTCAAGGAGGTTCTGGAATTCACCAGTATGCTAGTTGGAAGGACATTTCTACACCCTGTAATGTGGCGCTTAGTTTGGAAACAGCTAATTACACACTCCCAATTGGGTATCTGTCCAAATGTATCTCCCTGTGCTTCACTGGATACCTTAATAAATATATACCCTTCCAGGGGCTGGGAAGGTGGCTCAGTGGTAGAGTGCTTGCCTTGCATGCACGAGGCCCTGGATTCAATTTCCCAGCACCACATAAGCAAAAAGAAAAAAGAGCTGGAAGTGGTGCTGTGGCTCAAGTGGTAGAGCGCTAGCCTTCAGCTGAAGAGCTGAGGGACAGAGCCCAGGCCCAGAGTTCAGGCCCCACGACCGGACCCCAAAAATAACTAAATATAATACCCTTCCAATATAGGGGAGTTTTCATTTAAGAGCCAGCTATCATCTAAGTAAACTATGCATCACGTGTGTAAGACTTAGCTTATGTGTGCCTTTTTTCCCCCTGATGGCATAAGAAAAGAGTATATTATTAAATTTGCAAATCTAGGTTCTGAATTCCTACTTGCTTTAAACTCTGGCCACAGATACAAAAATCTGGCCATGAATGACAGCAATGAAAGTATGTCCTCATTTTGCCCTCTGTTTAACTGCCAGTTACCATTGGCCTTAAAATCTAGGTCATGAGAGGCCTAGAAGAATAGGGATGACAATGAGGGAGAGGTTACCTCTTGGAGAATCAGAACAAGGCTGCCTCCTATTTGCTAGTTCCAGAACTTCTGCTCTTCCCTCCCTCATGTTCCTAAGGCCATGATGCGCAGGTGACTCTGAGCACACACAGACACTGCCCACAGTGTTATTTCTTATATAAGGGACAGAAGGGGACTCAGGACAGCCCTGTGGGTCAAGTATTATGTTAAGCTCATTACATTCGTTATCTCATTTCATCTAGCTGTCATTTTAACCTCCTAGCCTTCCAGGTGGGTATTCGGGACCATGCTGACACGTTTACACCCCAGCCTCAAGTACTTGCACTTAGAATATATAGCTTCTTTTCTTGCCCTTTGTAGAATTCCTTTTTAAAAAACATAAAACAATTCTTTAAAGGAGCTTTGTATCACTACTGGTTTTTTTCTTCTCAAAAACAAAAGACTTTTTCCTTCAACATACTCAAATAAACATACTTAGTTTAAAGTAATGTGTGTTCGGAGTAAGCTTGGGGTATCCCAACAAGATGTAGTTGAGCTGTGTGAGTCACTGACTGTTCTTGCTTGGAGGTTATATAGATTACAGGGATCTGGATTTTAAAAGATGGAGGAAATCAAAGCACATGAGTTTTTTGGCTAAGGAGCCTGTGTGGAAGCTAGATAAAAGTTGAAGAAAAGTATCCCTACGTGGTTGCCTACTCTGAGGCTCTATAGCCCTGCGATAGAGATTAAGCATGTGGAATGTAAGAGCAGACGATCTGGATGCATAGCCAGATGGAGATTCAGCCCTTCAGACCCAGAGAGAAAAGGGTGTGATCCAGAAGCAGTCGCAGGCAAGTCCCCTGATGCCTCAGAATTACTGTGATACATGAGAGTGGCCACCCTGGGAAGCCAGGGAGGCTCAGAAATGAAAAGTGCATCCGTGCAGTATCCATTGGCATTGCCTCCAAATCATAAAAGTTGGGGCCTTCTGGACATAGGCAAACCAGTTTGACTGGCACTGGTTTGTCTGAAAGCAGACTCGGCGGCAGGAATGGATGGCCAACATAAATTCATCTAAAACATACCATGTAGCCCATTTACCTTCTTTATCCACAAGCCTTTATCTGTCCTGCCTGGGTTAAAGATGCTAATGTTAGAGAACTCTTCCTACCAGTCAAAATCTTGTTAGTTAGAAAGGCAGCCAGGCTGCTGTGACTTGGCCGGTGCCTAGTGATATCTGAACAAGGACTCTTACTGGTAAAGCCACAGCCCTGTAACATAACTCGCTTGAAACTTTTCCAGGTCCCAACCTTTATGTTGGACATGGAAATTATAGAGTGGGGGTTTTAGATTTTCCCTGTGACCCAAGAACCAAGATTCCCCTTAATTCTAATGGTTCCTGGATCATCTCTCTCATGGCCTTTTGGGGGATAAAATATCTTTCTAAATCCAAACTGATTTTGAAAGCCCGTGTAATTAAAAGTTTCTATTTTTTGTCTCGGTTCATGTTTTGAGGAAATGCATTTCTCATTTGGTCATTCCTCCCTTTCTCTTTTTCCTTTCCAATAGTCCTACCCATCTAATTACATGGAGTCCATAAAGCCCAACAAATACGGGGTCATTTACTCCACGCCGCTACCGGACAAGTTCTTCCAGACCCCAGAAGGCCTGACGACACATGGAATACAGGTGGAGCCGGTGGACCTCACCGTGAACAAGCGGGGTTCACCTCCCTCCGCGGGAAGTTCTCCTTCCTCGCTGAAGTTCCCATCCTCACACCGGAGAGCATCACCTGGGTTGAGCATGCCATCCTCCAGCCCACCCATTAAGAAATACTCACCTCCTTCTCCAGGTGTGCAGCCCTTCCCGGTGCCGCTCTCCATGCCGCCCGTGATGGCCGCGGCCCTCTCACGGCATGGGATCCGGAGCCCGGGCATCCTGCCTGTCATCCAGCCGGTCGTGGTCCAGCCTGTCCCCTTCATGTATACCAGCCACATCCAGCAGCCACTCATGGTCTCCTTGTCGGAGGAGATGGAAAATTCAAACAGTAGCATGCAAGGTAAATCCACACTCATGGCACTGACTTTCTTGTTGGGTTGGGTTTTGAAGTATGAATAATGGAAGAGATTCCAAAATGGCTACTACCTGGAGACAGTTACTTTTGTTGTGTCGTTTTCAACTTTAGAAAGAATCTTGACTTTGATTGTGATCCATCGATCGATTGATCTATTGGTTGATAGGATTGCGGTTGTCGGGGTGGGACCCAGGGCTTTGTGCTTATAAGCTCAGTCTGCTGAGCATGCTCAGTCTTCTGGCTCTGTGTTTTGATTTGGCAAATACCAACATGGTTTTGAGTACAAGAGGAATCTCGCAAATATCTTCTTGGGGTGGTCCTGGGGCCAAGCCCCTGGGCACTGGTTCTATCACTGGAGCCTCAGAGCCACTTCCAGCTTTTTCTGAGCAGTTTACGGGAGATAAGAGTCAGGTGGATTTTCCTGCCTGGGCTGGCTTTGAACTGCAATCCTCAGATCTCAGCCTCCTGAGCAGCTAGGATTACAGGTGTGAGCCATGAGTGCTTGACACTAATACTTTTTAATAATAACTAAGGGTTCTTAAAGGTCAACTTGCTTGCCAACTGGTCACAGGCAGAAGATCTTGGGGTTAAAAGAGAAACCAAATTTGTAAGGAAGAATCATTTCTTGTGTCTTAGAAGTCCAGGACATACTATGTTGGCCTCTAATTAGCCAAGTAGTGAGCTTGAGAAAAGTAACAAGCAGAAGAAAGGAGACTCCCTCACAGACTGGTTCTTGCTATAATCTTGCCAAAAGTGAGTACACATTCACTGTAATAGGTAGGAGCTGTATGATGAGCTTAATTTTAGAGCTAAAATCAGCACATTGCACATAGTGACTTTTCTGTTTGTTTTTTTTAAATTTTTAGTACCTGTCATCGAGTCCTATGAGAAGCCTATATTACAGAAAAAAATTAAAATAGAACCTGGGATGGAGCCACAGAGGACAGATTACTATCCTCCTGAAGAAATGTCACCCCCTTTAATGAACTCAGTGTCCCCCCCGCAAGCACTGTTGCAAGAGTAAGTATACTTAGTTGTCCCGGGCATTTGCACAGTAGAGTGTACCCGAGGACCTGGAACAGAAGATCTCCAAGTGTGTTACGTGCTGGGATGACTGGGACTGCCCCGCGGTAGATGGCAGCCACTGGGGGAGGGGAAAGGGGCAGGCCCACTACCTCTGGCCAAGATGGGAGAATCTCCACAAACAATGAGCTTTCTGTTGCACAGACAAATCTCTCAGCAGCGTTACGTCCACTTCAGTGAATTAGCCACCACTGATGTTCCATGTTGCACAGAGATCGTGGACTTTTTTGCGTCCTTCGGCTGGGCACATGTCGTTTTGCCACATACGAAGTGACACTGGTGTCTAGATGTGCCATGGAAGCTTGGATTGTATCACGTGCACCTACAGCTGTCACTTTACTGTCGCTGCGCCTGTGGTGCCGACTGTCTTTAATCAAAGTCTTCAGGCCAGTCACGTGGATGGTAACAGAAGGTTGCCCATGCAGAGCTCCAAAGTGCAGCCCTACAAGAACTCTTTATCCTTACTTATACCTGCCCTCCGTGTGGGCACCCTCCTGTAGAAGTGCCTTCTGGGAGACAGGTTATATTGCATCAGTCAGCACCCAAGCAGGTGCTGTGATGGGCTGGGGCCACGCATGTGGCTGGCCACTGTGGTTCTCCTAGTGGTGACACTGGAGGCTAGGCTTGCAGTAGGTGGGAAGATAGCCCTTGGATCCTGGCTCTGCATTCCACAATATGCTGCTGGCTTCCATCGTGCAATTGTAATGATTGTTGTAATCTCACGACATGTGATGTTCTAACCATTGGGTGCTGTGGCCACACCCCCACAGGGCCTCTCACCCAGCTCTTACCCCCATACCACCTTTTCTCAAGTTGAATAAAGGTTCTAGCCACCTTTCCACTTCATCTTCTCCACCTCTCTCCCTCACAAGTCAACACCGCTGAAGAATGTGGGAGTGAGAGTAAATAAAGAACTGAATTGGGTTGTTGTCACAGTCACACTGTAGCTGAGGGGACCTGAGTTTGATCTGCTTCTCCATGAGTGCTCACTCCTCCATCTTTTCTGTGGCTAACTGATTGCATCTGCTCATGCTCTCAGGCAAAAGGAAAAGCAGCATGGAGACTCCCAGTCAGACACTTCTTGCAGCTCTTGTGTTGATGAAGGGTGTCCACTGGCAACAGGATGTGCACTTGTGATTGTTTCTTTCCCGATGATGAACAAGATGCTCTGACACTAAAGAAAGCCTAGTTAGGAAGGGATCCCATTGACTGGAAAAGTATTTGCTTAGAATCTAGGTCGCTGTGAATGACAGTGTAAAGCATTACACAACAATATTGGAGGCAATATCCCATCCTCTGAATATCCTTACGAGAAAAGTGTTTTCTCTGTGTTTTAAGTAATGCTCCTTTGGTGATCTCATGCTTGGTGGCTTTTAATGCTTAATGAATAATGTGTTTATTTTAAGGCTGACCTAAAAAATGCACTTTACTTCTCAGAAAAATGCAACAGATTAGCCACAACGGGGACATGTGCTGTTTTAAGTCATTTTCTCAAGGATGTCATTAAGTACCAACTTGGAGTGGGCCTAGCAGCTTTATAGGAAACCAGCTATCCAGGAAGGAGCTTGACACTGCCAGGGCCATAGCAGCAAGGCCAGGCCAGTAGTCCTCACCTAGGAAACCTCCTACCCAGAGGCCGACTTTGAAGTACATTGGCTTGATCCTTTAGTTGAGTTTAGGAATATTATGCCAAGGTATATCAGGTGTCTTCTGTTGTGTATTTATGTGTGTGCAGCTGTATCTAGAACAAAAGGATCAGGTTTCCCTGTTTAGTGTGGGTATAGTAGCAGCAAACTTAGGAGTAGCAAGTTTAACTTAAGACACTGTCTGGGGATTTAATCTCTTGGTTATAATGATTCCAAATTATGTCTTTAAAAATGAAAAGTGAGATGACAAAACATGTGACAATCCCAAGACCCTTACCTCTAATGAGCCCCAGCCTGAGCCAACATCTTGATCTGTAGAAACAGGGCTGCTGCCTGGCCTCACCGTGTTGCTACCTTTCCAGGTAGATAGATGCTCATCTGAGTAGAGTCTCCCCAAAGTGGCTCTGAATCACTGCTCAAAAACTCCACATGAAAGTTTAACTGCTGCAGGGTGCCGGGTTCCAAATGGAAAGAGCATTTCTGAACCTTGAAAAATTACATAGTAATTTACCTCTCAACAAATAGTGCTCTCGGATGCTTTTCAGGTACTTGCCCTCAGTAACTGACAGAATGTTACCAGTTCCTGTAACCACTTAAGGTAACATTATCATTCTCCGTTTATAGAGCGGAAACTGAGGTACAGAGAGTTTAGTGTACCAGCCCCAGGATCACAGAGAAGATGTATACCAACCCAGGATTTAAAGTTGGAGCCCACAGATCTTTATATGTAGAAAATACACAGCTGGAAAAGGCAGTCATAATGACTGCACTGAAGTGATTAGATTCTCAGTCTACAACATTCAATAATTGGGAAAGATTTCTAGTCATACATATCCTTGTACCTCACCTACACACTGCTTCATGTTTACTTTTCTGAACATGCTGATAGATAAAACTGACAGTCAGTGCTAGATAAAACTGACAGTCAGTGCTAATAGTAAGAGTGTGACAAGTAAGTAAATTCACATAGCATAGGCTTACCTAGTATTTAGTTCCTTATTTCTTAGCATTGTCTGGAAAAAGTCACTAAGGATGTGTATTCATATTCTTAGCAAGACCCTTTCCCCCCTCCCCCCTCCCAACCAAGAAAAGTTTTCATTCCAGGGACTCCCTTTTGGTTATCAGAGCTAAGTTTTGTTTATTTATTGTTTTTACAAGCTTTACCCTCATCATTTTTTTTGTCTTTTTGTCAATCTTTTCTCCCCTACACATTTTTAGAAAACATACATAAAAATGGGGCCATCTTAGCAGCTATAGATTGAAAATGAAAGAGAAAGATGTCTTTCCAGAATAAGTTTGAGGTCACCTGCCCTACCAAGCGATTCATCGGGAAAGTGAATGACCAGTGGATTAGACGTTTTTAGTGATGCACGTTAATCAGGAGAAGCGTGAGAAAACGCTGCAGACATTTCCCAGCTTACCCCTTCATCTTTTTCTATCACCTCCCTTTCTGAGACGGTGTTTGTGTTAACCGTGCATAGCAGGACTGGTGTCCTCTGTGGCCTCCTACTAAACTGCTCTGCAGCTCTTCTTCATGCAGGAACAGTTTAATGGCAGTAAAAGTTTGTGTTCATGAAGACAAAAAAATGCCAACTTTTCTTTGGAAGAGCCAGCATTTGAAAACTAAATGTGAATTGGCAGTCTTTTTTTAAGAGACAAATGAAAGACTAGTTATGTGAAGGATAAAAAGATAGATTTACTCAACAATCTGGTCACCTGAGATGTAGGAATATGACCTTTTTCATTTTTTCTTAAAGAGTAATGAAAATCAGTACGGCCTGTGGGAATTGGAGTACTCTTCCACACTGCCTAGTACCACAAAATTGTCCAGACGGACCTACTTTTACTGTGGGAAAGCATCTGCCCAACACATGGCACCTCCCTCTAGCATAGCCCCGACCCCTTCTTGCTGTCATTACTTATCTCCATGTCTGTCTCCCCCTAGACTGTGAGCTCCTCGAGGGCAGGAACCCTGTTTTTATTCATCTTTGTGTCCCGGTGCCAAGCACAGTGCCTGGCTCATGGTAGGTGCTCACTACGTGTTTGTTGAATGGATATAGCAGTGCTTCTTGGGTTGATCAGCTAGTTTCTTTTTATTTTTTGGGGTTTTTGTATGTGTATGTGTGTGTGTGTGTGTTTGTTTTGCCTTATGTTGTGAATGCTTTCAGTAGACTGAAAAAAAGGAAGCCCCTTTGCTCAACATGTTCTATTTACCTTTGGCTTTCATAGGAATCACCCTTCAGTCATCGTGCAGCCTGGGAAGAGACCTTTACCTGTGGAATCCCCAGATACACAAAGGAAGCGAAGGATACATAGATGTGATTATGATGGGTGCAACAAAGTGTACACTAAGAGCTCCCACTTGAAAGCACACAGAAGAACACATACAGGTAGGAAAAGTGCCAAGCCTCACTTCATCTGTCCTAAGGAGTGCCACTATGGAATGCTGCAGTCACCAGTTCCAGCTTGAAAGAGTTATTAGATATTAAACATCTGTAATCTCAAAATCCAAAGTGCTCTGACATATGAGTCATTTTTCTTTTTTGTAGCATCAGTTAGTTGGATGTGGGATTTATTTCATTTTGACACACCCAGATACATGTTACATATGCACCTTGATTGGACTCACCCTTGTGAAACTTCTTGACTACTAACATGACAGTAAGAAGGCTTTGGATTTGAGATTTCCAGATTAGGGACTAGTGAACATCTGTGTAGGTAGCCCCAAATGTGAAAAACTCTGAGACCTAAAACAACACTCCTGGTTCCAAGCATTTGCATAGGAGTACTCAACTGTGTAACAAAACTGTGTAACTGTGGTGGTCTACGGATGTCTCTGAGTCATCAAGTTTTGATAAGGGTTTGCCTTTGTCATAAGAAAAGGTTTAGGTCCCTCAGTTTAGGCCCCTTGTAGTTCTGTCCTCTAGGAAGGGAGGAGGAAGGGACAGCACCTCTGTTATAAACAACAGTTCTTACATAGAGCAAATAAGTGCAATTCAAATAGAAGAAAAGTGAATACACTTGGGTAATGTCTATCTTATATAAGATTGAAAGAACTCCTGTTTCATTGTATGCCGTATTTATTCCAGAAAGTCTTCCTTAATTGGTATTGAATATAGGGTGGAGCAGTCAGGTCATCTAGACATTGTCACATAGGTAGAGAAAAACGCATAATTGATTGTTCCCAGTGCTCCTTCATGCTTCCATAGGAAATCCTACAGTAATGTTGCAAATGGCCTGATGCAGTCAGTATTGATGATTAATGCATACAGACAGGCTCATCTTATCCTCAAAACTTTCAATGTGAAATCGTTGTTTAACAGCCATTCACCTGTGTGTGATTTTCCCGAATTCAGAATGTAGATCCTTTTTCTGAGTCTGGTATCACTAGAGAGAAGGAAGGGGAAGTACCTGGCCACATAGAAAATAAATTCTTTCAGTCATCACAGGGAGGAAGCCGAGGAAGCTGAGGAGGATACCAACAATATAGCAAGCCAGTCAATCAAAGCATCCTTGGAGCACTCAAGAGTCAAAGGTTTCCACGTCACAACCTAAAATTAAAGACATCAAATATTTGGATGACAGTTCAGATACAATAAAAAGATAACTGTTGTATATAATCTGTACAACCAAGCAAATCATGCAAATCCAAGTAAATTGCTTAATTAATTAATTGGTTTGTAATGAAAAAGGAATATTAAGCAGGAACTTGTGACACCCATTACCTACGATAGGCAGAGTTACCCGTATTTGAGCTGCTTTGGGGACCAGGAATTTCTTTGGTTTCAGAGGAATAATTTCTATGAACATGACATGTTTGGTTTCAGAGGAATAATTTCTATGAACATGACATGTCTTGAAGGTAGCACTCATGTCTAAACACAAAATTTGTTATATGTATACAACATGCATAACCTGAAGGTAATTTTATACCATAGGTTTTACATTTTTGTCATTTTGTACAGGAAAGGAGACTCATGAAGAATTGCCCGTTTGTGGCATTGTGTCAGGTTCAGTTTCAGGCCTTGCAGCCCTGTAGATTTCAGATCTTCAGATTGGGTGGTTCAACCTATATTACTAATTTGAAGCATTTAGATGAACATGAACAGCTATTTTATTTATAAGGGTGTTCATTTTTCTGTAAACACCTTAAAATATCCTCCTCGGATAAGAAGGCTAGAATCCTGGCTTCTGGCCAGGAGGAATTAACTATATCTCAATATTTGTACATCTAAAGCATTATGTTTGGACATCATTGTCATTGACCAACCAAGAAAATACGAATTCCAAATTCCCTAGCAAATGTTTTAGTTCATAGAGACTTCACATTTTCAGCAAACCGTTGGCATGTATAGTTACAGACACCCCACAAGCTTTTGCTATGTAGATTTACTAAGTGCATAGGACTGCATATAACTGAGCTCTAGAGACAGACACAAATACCAGACGCCATGTGTTTACTTTTGATATTCAGAAGAGGTTTCAAGGCAATATGCTTTAATAAGAACTTTTAAAATCCTGTCTTCAACTTTTACCTTGCTTTGTTTTGTTTTTGGCAAAGAATCAGTTTGATTCATGCTTGTCTTAAAATGGGTTGTTGTTGTTATTGTTATGTGCATGTTGTATGTGCCAGTTATGGGGCTTGAACTCAAGGCCTCCTGCTCTTGCTTACCCTTTCTGCTTGTCTAGTGCTCTACCACTTGAGCCAAGCCTCTCTTTCCAGCTTTTGGCTGGTTAACCAGAAATTCATGGACTTTTCTGCCTGAGGTGGCTTCGAACTACTAATCTTAGCCTCCTGAGTAGATTTCAGGCATGAGCTCTGATAAGAGTCCAGCCTCTGGTGGTTTGGGAAGACACTGTGTTACTGATGGATGAATCTTATCTTGGAAGTGGTATACTTCAAGAGGATTAGCTCAAAAACTTCACTGTCTCTAAAAAGCATATTTTTGTTTCTTCTTTGCAGGAGAAAAGCCCTACAAGTGTACCTGGGAAGGATGCACGTGGAAGTTTGCTCGGTCGGATGAACTAACGAGACATTTCCGAAAGCACACTGGAATCAAACCTTTCCAGTGTCCAGACTGCGACCGCAGCTTCTCCCGTTCCGACCACCTTGCTCTCCATAGGAAACGCCACATGCTAGTCTGAGCACCTCCGTCTCCCACCTCAGTGTCTCAGCAGCTCCGGTTCTCCTGGCTCACCTCGATCGGCTCTCTCCTCCCTCCCATTATCTAACTCCGTTTTTACATGTACATTTTAATTTTGATTCAGCTGGTCTGGATCTCTGAATTTATATCATGCAAAACTTCCATATGGTCAGTAGTAGATATTCTCTAATCCTCCCTCTCCTTACCACGGGTCAGACCTAAAGAATGTGAACTTTTTTTTTTCCCGGGGTTGCTAAGCAAACCCCTTTTAACAGATATGTTTAATGTAATGCGAACAAGGGAACATATAGACTAACCAATTGTCAATTTCTCCGTGTACTCCTCAAAAGAATGTCAAAGTAAATATTGACTATAGTATCCAGCCCATACCTCTGTGCCCCACCATCCCATTTTCTGCTCTGTAAGGGAAAGCAGGGTGGTCTCAGTCGCCCGTTAACCAAGTATGCCATCAAGACACCAGCTCTGCCATTTGCCGCACTTTCCATCTTGCCCATCAACGACCTGGACTACCACTTCATCTAGATCAAGTCCATAGCCCATCTTTGTGCCTCAAGCTGATGCAGAAGGCGTTGTCACCACTGGGAGGTGAGCCAGAGCTGCTAATGTCGCAGGTTTCGGACAGTTCAAAGGGTGCATGCTGTGCTTCCAAGCATGGAGCAGAAGCAGAAGGGCGCTGTGGGGAACCACTGGCGATTCCTCCTGGCCAGGGATTGTCAGAGGGGCATCACACATTGAACAGTGCATTCGTCACACAGTGTGTTCGAGTCTCCATCCATACTCAGCTGTGCAGAACATGCTACAAATGGAGTCGTCCAACCTAGTGTTTCCTTCCCTAGGCTATGTCTTCTGTATGGATCATCAAGCATTGGAATCCACCAAAATAGCTGCCTGGTAGCAGCAAAAAGATCTTTGAGGTCAGAGTCTGGATGGTCTTTCTTTCGCCCAACCTGCTTACAGCTTTTTTTTTTTTCCTTTCAAACAGGGAAACATTGAGTGGTACTTGTATTCCCAGATCAAACCAGTCACATAGCTTTTCTATGAAATGCTTCTGTGTGAGCTCTAAGGTGCCAAACTGGCTATATTTTTTTTGTGTTCCTAACACATATCATAAATGAGTATTTGCTAAAGCTTCAGGAGATTTGTTCAATTAGACCTGATTATACTCTTTGTAAATATATCTAGTGTAAAGCACATATATCTTTATTTTGAGGACAGATTTTTTTTGGAAAAAGTAGAGAAAAACCACAGTTCAGGGATTTATACATGTAGCTTAAAAATTCCCTAAAGTTTACTGCTAAAGCTATTCATTTTCTGTCGCTATCAAGAGAACCCTATGAGAAGACCAAACTGAAAATAATGACTCGTGTTTCTATTGAAGATTAATAGCACCATTATTGGGGGATGTTTTTCAAAAGCAGGCTTTTGAGCAACATAGTCTAAATGCTAATTAAAATAATTCACACACAGAAATGCTTTGGTCATAAGTTTGAAGAAAAGAGAGAAGAGGCAACCATTGCATATAACCAAATGCCCCTTGAGTCCCTTCACAAAGGATAGAGGAGAAGAGATTCATCCCAGCCTAACTCAGGATCCAACACAACCTTCACTGGGAGAGGGATACATGACTTGTTTGAAAATGTCAATGAGGCCTGCAAGTTGAGGAGCTTTCTTTTTCCATTTGGCGGCATTGGGGGTTGAACTCAGGGCCTTGTGCTTGCTAGACAAGCGCCCTACCACTTGAGCTACGCCCCTAGGCCAGGAGCTTTCTTTAGTGGCACTATGTTAAAAGGTTGTTGGGACTGTACTCCTGAGAAGTCAGTCCCCCTCAGCCCTATGTGAGCCAACTGGAAGGAACTGTAGGTGAAAGTTGAGAAAAGAAATGTTATCTTAGCACTTGGGTTTCTTTTCTTTCCTTTTGTAGCACTGTTAAGTTTTGTTTCGAATGTTAAAACATGCTGACTGGGCTGCTTTCCACTTTGCAAGTATGAGTGATGTGAACAGAAGAATAGAAGCGGCTCTTGGGAAAGGCAGGTTTCCTGTGTGTTGGAAAGGTTTAGTCTCTTTCATACCAATGTGTTCATGACTTCCAATGCTTCTTCTATGTCACAGGGGAGAATCAAGTTGGAATGCAAGGGATTATTCTTGTTTTAGTAGAGACAAGCAATTGATGTGTTCTAGCCCATATAGAAAAGGCGGGGAGGGTGTGAGAAAAGCTAGAATTTATTTCTGAGTCAGCTTTGCCTCTGAATGTAGTTAGTAGCTTCCGTAGTTCTGAAATTTGGAATTTGCTATGGCCCATTCAAATGTTGTTGAAAAGACAGCATGACAATACTGTTCTGCTTGCTTAGATTGTCTTAACCATTTGTAAACAGATGATTTGAACTCAAAGGCGACCTGAGAGGCTCTTCTCGGTTGCCATGCTGGTCTGGTTTTCTTCAGTTACCAATTGGCTCTTACCAAAATTCCCATCCATCCATATATATACTATGACAACTGAGAAAGACTCGGTCATTTTTAGCTGTTATGTGAAGGCCTCAGAACCAAGATAAAATGCCCTTAAAATATGGTTTAGTGAATGATGTGCCATATAACTTACCAATGGTGACTTAACTGCACTATCTTAAATTGACAAAAAAAATGTGTAAACGTGAAGTTAGTTTATTCAATTTTTTTTACGTGTCACCTTGGAGAAGTCATAAAAATGTAAATCTGAATCTATCCTATATGTTAGGGTCTTAAAATGTGAATTGACATCATAAATCAGTGGGCATTAGCATTCTAAACAGCTTGGGGAGAATGCTTGCGACATAGCTGTATTCAATTAAGGAGCTGCTAACTACACAGAAGTTTCAAGAGCCTTGGAACAGAATCACAGGAACACTCTGTGGGTATGTGTGTTTTATTAAACCAGTCACCTGCACTCTCAGTATTGCACTAACACTGAGTTTGAAAGATTATATTGCTGATACTGTATATCATCAATAAATCATTCCTGATTAGATTATTTTAAAAGACAGTTCTCAAAAGGTCTAAGATTTTTGGAGTAATTTGGTTTGAAAATAACACCATTGTTTGGGTTTTTTGTTTTGTTTTGTTTTTGAAGGACATGACATGAAGTCACTCAGAGTTGTCTTGTTCTCTTGTGGGTCAAGGTTAATTCTAAATGATTACAAATTCACTTAATGCATTTACAAAGCCATCTTCCCTGCATTCAATGAGGGCTACAACATGTTTTACAAATACTAGCACTTTTTTTTTCTGTTGTGTACTTAGTGTTGAGGGTCAAAATAATCTTTCTGCTTTGCATCTCTTAAAACCATACCTGCAAATATAGCAGGATTTATTACATTTACAGTACTTTAATACTTGTATAAACTATGCAGAAATTTTTAATAAAGTGTAATATATTTTATAAGCTAATAAGACTGAATGGGTAAAGGTTTTTCGCATGCATTAGTATACTTGCAAATACTGAAACATTTTGGTAATCTTTCTTACTAAAGATGTGAATGTTTAATGTACCTTCGCTGTTTCTACTCTGTAGTCCAATGGGAATTCAGTAATGACATTTTGTCATGTCAAACTGTGAACATAAATTTGTACTGTACAGTCCTCATATACTATATACAGTATGCAATATATGTATTATATACTTGTTAATAAAACCATCAGAATATTACATGCAGTCATGCGATTCATTATATAGGCAGTGGTCACCAGAAAAAAAAAACGAGCCGTGTAAAAGACACTGCTTAGAAATGTTCAAGTTAGCCACACTGATGGGCAGTCATTGATAGGAAGCAAAGCAGATCTAACTGAAGGTGCCATAAAGGAATTAATTAGTCCCCCTAAAGCTATGATTCTGGTTTTCTGGTACCTGCCAGGAGGAATGTACCTAAGCTGAACCCATAAAGCAGTCCCGTGCAGCCCCTCGTGTGAGTGTGTCCTGCAGGAATTCGTGTGTGGGAACCTGGACTCCTCAATAGAGGCTGGGCCACGAATAGATTGATAGTGTTCTTGTGTGACAATGTATAGGAAAAGGATTGGCCTAGTTGCCTCAAGAGAGCTTGTTACAGGGTCTGGGGGTACCTCCTCCACACATGCCTTTCATCCCTCTGATTTCCACCATGCTAGGAACCAGTATAAGGCCGTATTTTTAATTAGCATGCCTTATTAATAGAGTTTTACTAGAGCAGTTCTATGCATGCATACAGAGTTTTTCCACAAATATCCACTTCCTGGTATTGCTACAGTAACAAATTATACATTGTGTGATTGTGTGTGTATGTGTGTGAGAGAGAAAGAGTCCTAGGGAGAGAGAGTCCTAGGGCTTGAACTTGGCCTGGGCACTGTCCCTGAGCTGCTTTTGCTCAAGGGTACTACTCTACTACTCGAGCCACTGCTCCATTTCTGGCATTTTTGGTAGTTAATTGGAGATAGATGTCTTTTCTGTCTTGGCTGGTTTTGAACCATGATCTTCAGATCTCAGCCTTCTGAGCTGCTAGGATTAAAGGTGTGCACTCTGCCTAGGTTTGAGCTCACAGCCTCATGTTTGCTAGGCAGGCACTCTTACCACTGAATCATGCCTCCAGCCCTGCTTTTTGCTGGTTATTTTTGAAATGAGGTGTTGCTTCCTGCCAGAGCACATGTCTAAATCCATCTGCCTATTTTTATCTTCCCGCTGTTGGCATCACAGTTATGCTCCATCATGTCCAGCTTAGAATCACAGATTTTTCTACCTGAGCTGATTTGGAATTGTGATCCTCTCATCTCATCTCAGCCTCATGTGTAGCTTGAGATAACAAGGGATGTACCACCGAGTCTAGCTCTGGGTTAAAAAGGGGTCTCCCAAATGCTTGTGTCTGGCCCTGTCTGTCCTTCAACTGCAATTCTCCCCTTCTTAGCTTCCAAAGTAATTAGGATTACAGGAATGACCACTGGTGCCTGACTACTTTAACTTTGCAACCAGGATAAAACAAAGCTTAAAGCTTTGGGAGTTAGGAGTAGGACAGTAACTATATTCAACACTTAAATAATTCTGGATAAGCAATTTCCAAGCCATTAGTGGCTAGTGCTGTAGACATTGCCATCTTTATAACATCACAGAACAATAGATTGTTTATAATGAGGATTTAAGAGTTCTTCCTTTGTTTGAGATTTTTGTTTTTATTTTTGTCTTTGTTTTTCTCTTTGCGAGTACCAGGGTTTGAACTCAGGTATTGGACCATTGGTTTCATTTTTTTTGGGGGGGGGTCTGGTCGTGGGGCCTGAACTCTGGGCCTGGGCGCTGTCCCTCAGCTCTTCAGCTCAAGGCTAGCACTCTACCACTTAAGCCACAGTGCCACTTCCGGCTTTTTTTTTTCTCCTTATGTGGTGCTGAGGAATGGAACCCAGGGCCTCATGCATGCAAGGCAAGCACTCTACCACTGAGCCACCTTCCCAGCCCCCATTGGTTTCATTTGTATAATACTCCAGGACCTTTTCTTACATTTACTAAGACTTGCTTTAAGTCCTAAAATATTGTCTTAATTGGAGGAAAAGTTCCTTGGGTTGCTGAGAACAATGTATATTGTGCAGATGACGTACTCAGTTAAGTTCATTTGGTCTGTGGTGTCACTAATTCTCACATTTCTTGGTGGCTTTGTTGCTGTCTGGATAACCTATTTGTTGGTAAGAGTGGGGTAAGAGTCTGATACTATTACTGTGCTGATGTTTATCAGAGGTGTTCAGCGAATCTAGATGCACTACTCCGTGTTAACAACTAATTACCTCAGTCATCTTATCTCTGCCTCTTGAGTAAGCAGGATGTGCTACAAAAGCCTGCCCAAAACATCCTGTTTCCTTGCACATTCCTTTTAGGCCCTTGAGCTATCCCCCAGAAAAGGTGTCTCTTACTGATTCAGAGATGCAACATGGGCTAGTAAGAGTCCTGAGGTAGGATTGCTGCTGGGCACTGAATATTTGTCTTATGATTTTGTTGTTGTTTTTAACCCAAGAGTTACTTATTAACATCCTATTCACTTTCCACACAGTTTGAATTTTGGTTCTGTGATATACTAAAGTAGGTAAAGGTAAATGAACTCGTAGAACTGAATAGACAAGTTAGAAGTCCCTCTTTGAGGTTTTGGTGTGAAGAGATTTTTTTTTCCCCACAAGGCTGAAAGTGTATAAACTGTATGCAAACAAATCCATAAGTCATAGATTTGATTATATAGAACTTCATTTCTTTCAGCAAGCCAAGTTAGTGATAGCTAACAGAACAAGAGAAGATATTTCTAACATCTGTACAGTGCTATAAAAAGGATTCATATATTTAATAGCAATAAGGCTCAAAATCTATCTGTAGTCTCAGTTACTAGGGAGCTGGAAGGCAGGAGGATTGCCAGTTTGAGGTCAGCCTGAGCAAAGTTAGTGAGACCCTATCTTGAAAACAAAATATAAATAAAAGGGATAGAAAGGATCGTTTAAATGCTAGAGTGCTTGCCTTGCAAACTTAAGGCCGTTAGCTCAACTCCCAATTCTGAAAGAAAAAGGAAAGGAAGGAAGAAAGAAGGAAGGCAGGCAGGCAAGCAAAGAAAAAGAGAGGCAAGAAAGAGAGCAAACAAGCAAGCTCAAAAATAGACTTGCGTGAGATAAATAGGGAATGTGTCTTTCCAATAAATTAAATATATGTACCATACAAAACAAAGTTGCATGTTTTACAAAAAAGCCTGCATATTTAAAGTCATAAACACCTTAAAGTGGGTATCAATGGGGGTAGGAAAAGGGAAGATGGGATTAATAAAGATCGAAGTTGAAAGAGACATACTTCAATTTAGATCATCATCTATCCCAGAATAACCCAGAAAATTAGGCTAGAAACCATCTGTGAAGGCCCAGCTCGTCGGTCACATGCTAGCTGTGTGATTATGTTTGCTGCTTTCCCCCACCACTACCTTGAAAAATCCATGTTACATTGTGCAACACACCCTACGTTTGCTGATTTCTCTTTCAATAAGCAAAAAGTTTTCAGGCTTACCAGAATTTTCTTTTTATTAACAATAAAATGGCTGAGAAAATTCAGAGCTGAGTATTGGAAATGAGAAAGGAATTATCCGGCTAATTTCTTTTATAGGCTTCTCCTCCTTAGTAAAGAACAGAGTGAACAATTGGTCATATTGGAGTTTTTAATTAGATCAGATTTAATATTCTTACAAGCCTTTTGTCTGCCAGCCATTGCCCCCCGCCAAAAAATGCTGCTGCTGACTTAACAAGAATTTAATACATAAGAAGAAAAGTTGGCTAGGATTAAATAAGAGATTGTGACCTCCCCTTCCCTGCCCCAACAACAACAACAACAACAAAAATGAAGAGAAATACCACCATTTTGAAATGGCTGGAAGGAAAGAGAGATGGCTTGTAACTTCTAGGGAAGAGCTCAGAAATGCCACATGATTTAGTCAGGGATAGGTCTGCCTTTGGGGGACCTGACAATCACCTATTGGGTGTCTCATCGTTGAGGGGGGGAGTTTAAGAAAAAGAATACATTCCAATATTATTACATGATCAAACATGTAACCTTGTACTTTGGGCTTTTGTGGGACTGCTGTCAGCTTGTGTCCTGTAACTCTAGAAATTCCGCTAGAATCCATTTCCTGTGATTCTGTCCCAAAGGAAAAACAGATGATTCATGTGTAACTGTATGTGTTACATTGTTGTGTAAATTCACTCAGGGAAGAACTATTTGTGTCAGATGTGGATGATAATTGAGTCCCCTGCTTACTAATTTGCATGTTTGATGGCAACTTTCTAGGGGCTAGCCTCTGACTCCACATTTCCAGCCTTCTTTTTCTTCCTTTCTCTTCCCTTATGCCTTTGGTCAGGTACCACAGGACATTCTTTATCTGAAAAGAGTTTATTTCAGAGATTACCTAAAGAAATATTGGAAAGAGAGTGGAAAGGTGAGAAAGGGAAGAAAAATAAGCCAATTAAGGATACATTGTTGCCAGGAGTTGATGGTTCATGCCTATTACCCTAGCTACTCAAAACCCTGCCATCTGAGGATCCCCCATTCCGTGACCAGCCCCCGCAGTAAAGTCCAGGAGACTCTTTTTTTTTTTTTTTTTGTCGGCGGTAGGGCTTGAACTCTGGGCCTGGGTGCTGTCCCTCAGCTCTTCAGCTCAAGGCGAGCGCTCTACCACTTGAGCTACAGCACCACTTCCGGTTTTCTGGTGGTTTTATTGGAGATAGGAGTCTCACGGTCTCTCCTGCCCGGGCTGGCTTTGAACCACGATCCTCAGATCTCAGCCTCCTGAGTAGCTAGGATTACAGACGTGAGCCACCAGCGCCCGGCAAGTCCAGGAGACTCTTATCACCAATTAACCACCAAACACTGAAAGAAGAACTGTGGCTCAAGTGTTAAGAGTGCCAGCTTTGAGTGAAAACAGCCAAGGGAGGGCACGAGGCCCTGAGTTCAAGCTCACACACAAACACAAGCGTGCACCCCCCCACACACAGACCCACAAAGGAACAATTAGTCACTTCTGTGGTCAATGAATTGGAAAAATAAAACAAATTTATGTGGTAATCAGATCTCCACAGTGGTAGATTTCATAATTCCCTGAGATGGTTCCTAGAACTTCCAACAGCTTTTATCCTGCAATTATATCCTCACACCACAGACTTTTATTGTGACACAACCTCAGGCCCCACAGCTTCCAGGCTGCCAGTCAGGTACAGTGGGGATGGGGGGGGGGGTGATAAGAGGGTTCCTGGCAAGGTTCCCACACTGGGATGAACAGACAGAACTTACCAGGAAACCCAGGCCTAGAATCTACTAAGCCCAAGTGGAAGGGCATTTCCTAGTTCATATTCCTCTAGGTGATCCCCCAAAGTGTCCACAGCTGCTCCAGACCTATCAACATGAAGGGAAGCCAGATCATGGAGATGGCTGTTCTCATTATACACAGCTGAAATACCTTATGTGCTTCTAAAAGCTCCAGCATGAGCCAGGAAGCACAATGCAGGGGGGGAGGCGTCTTCCCAGGGACCTGGCGGGGTGGGGGGCCCTGAGACTGAGCTGCACTGTCTCCATAGGAAACCCCCTCTCACCCCACTGGGGCTGCACACCTGGCTCATCCACAGCCCACAGGAGAGAAATCCGGACTCCAAGCCCCTCCCCACCCTCACCCCTGCTGGATATTCTGCTTCCACAGAGGAAAGGGGTGCCGAGTGGGTGGAGTAGGGTGGGCGTGAAGATGGCAGGGGAGGAGAAGACAGGGTGGGGGCACATTCTAAGCCCTCTGAGAATCATCTAGGCTTCCAAGGCCAGCTTCTCCAAATTGCTGTTGCAATTTGGAGATTAAGTCTGGAGCAAAACCAATCCACTGGGATGTGCAAGTTGTCACAGGGGACTGCAGGTCTCTGCTCTTCTTCCTGTGCTGCAGAACGCAGGCAAGGATGCTTCCGCTCATCTCCAGGAAGGACAGCTCAGGCGAGGGCTCAAGTCTATCCACCCACTTGCAGTTCACGAGAAGCTCCATGAATCTGAAGGATAACTATCCATCTACTAGACAGACCTTTATTTCTTCACTTGATATTCATAACTATCCACCCCATACCATTTGCACAATCAAGCACCAACTACATTATGTTTGAATTTTTTTATTTTTAGTTCTTTCCACTCTGCTAAGAAGGATAGATAATATTCTTAAAACAAGAGCCTTGAAACATGGCTGCCTTGTGCATGTTCCTAATTTGTCCTTGGCTACTTGTGGCTACACTTGTGATAAGCTATCCAATCTCTCTGAGTTTCAGTTGTTCTATTAAACAATTCACCTAGCTGCTAGGATTGTTGGGAATCAGTGAAAAGATGCTTCTAGGCTAGGTGCCAGTGGCTCTTGCCTGTAATCCTAGCTACTCAGGAGATCTGAGGATTCAGGTTCAAAGCTAGCCCAGGCAGGAAAGTCTGTAAGGCTTTCATCTCCAATTAACCACCAAAAAAGCCACAAGCGGAGCTGTGGCTCACATAATAGAGTGCTGGCCTTGAGCAAAAAGCTCAGAGACCATGCCCCGGTCATGAATTCAAGCCCTAGTACCAGCATGCACACGCACGTGCACCTGCGCACACACACATTAAGTGTTTGTAAAGAGCGTAATGCAACATAGTACTTGGCCCAAGTCACAGTTATTATTTTCACACTATTACTGTGTGTGCTTTCAGAATGAACAAAGACATGCAAACGAAAAGAAAAAGACCCAAAAGATGTTATGGCCAGGACATTGTCAAACACTTGTACTAGGGAGACTGATAAAGGACTTTTAGAAAGTAATTTAATAGTGCTTATCAAAATTTAATGTGCACATATCTAATTTCTATGGACCTATTGCAAACTGAGCTAAAGTAATTTGACTGGGCAACACAACTGTCAGGTTCTCCTGATAAAATCCACCTGACTCCAGTGAAGAAAGGGAGAAGATCTGACCTTAGTGTAAGGACCACACACTTCAACGGGAGGTGGCTTCAAAGGCTAGCCCACAGCCCTTAGGGTATGGACGCAAGGCAAGTTGGCATAGACTCTACCAAAGAGCAAGGTGGGTATGAGGAGTTGGCTCTTTGATTCATGCCACCTCTCCAAAATGCCTTTGTGGGATACATAAAATCTCTTTCCTTCTGTACTTTTAGGTTCTTAGTTGGGGCTCTAGTAACAAAGGCATATTAATAAAAGAAGATCTTATATACACATGAGAGAAACTCCTTAGTGTAACCTAAACAGGTAGGTAGATCTTGGGTTTGTACTGTACCTTTAAAAACCAACAGCAAACAGGGATACAGCTTCAGGTAGCTGAGCGCTTGCCTAGCAAGTACAACTGACTGGATTTGCTTCCCAGGAAAGTGTATTAGGTGGAGTTCTCTGATGCCATCAGCACTGTTATTGGTGATTAACTTCTGTACAACTCTCTGTTTCTGGGAAATGGGAACGCAGGGATTTTGCTCTGTATCTGAGTTTTCTCAATTGCCTTCAGCTAAAATAACCCATATGCCAAAAGGACACATTTTGTTTGGGGCACATCCTGCTGCTACCTGTTGGCTTCCTGCAATGCTAAAACTACCTTTTTTCTTTTCTTTTCTTTTCTCTTTTTTTTGTCCGCTGATACTGAGACTTGAACTCAGGACCTGGGCATTATCCCCTTGGCTTTTTCACTCAAGGCTGGCACTCTACCAACTGAGCCACAGCTCCCCTTTCATCTTTTGGGTGGTTAATTGAAGATGAGTCTCACAGACGTTCCTGCCGAGGCTGGCTTTGAACCTTGATCCTCAGATCTCAGCCTTCTGATTATAGGCACAAACCACCGGTGCCCAGCTGAAAACTACCTTGTCTAGACTCTTGTGCAGTTATGATTTGGAGTGAGAATTAAGATTCCACCAAAACCATGTCAGATGAAGTCCAACATATCCCCCTCTTTGTGGATGCAGGCTGCAAGGCAGGCTTAGTGTGAGGTTTGGGAGGGGCCTGAACTGGAAGCCAGGATCTAGCCAGCTTCCTACCCTATAAGGCTTCCCTGGGAAGAATGTGTGAGGTTGGAGGATCCTAGTAGTGCACAGCACGTGCAGAAGCAGAAGAGACTTTTCAGACTGCTTGCTTTCTCCCAGGAGGGAAGCACCCTCGGGGAAAGGCTGAGCAGAGCAGATCCTGTATTGTTCTCAAATTCACCAACCAGGTGAAGCCACCTCCTTTCTCTCAGAAAGGGGGAGGGAGGGAGAGGCCCCAGGTGCCACTTCTTCTCCTGAGAATCTAGCATGAAAGCAACCAGGAAGTCTTGAGTCAAGGGACAAAAAGAAGTTCATGGTTTATCCCACATACGCCTCCTACTCCCTTAAACGCGTTCAGATGAAAATACCCTATGTGGATGCAACTTGAGTAATTAATAAAAGACACCAATGCACATGAAAGTAAAAGTCATGTGACTTCTACTTCTGCGTAGGATGGAGTAGCCTACAGCAGACCAGAGCTTCTGCCAAGAAAAACTGGAAAAACTAGATACATTGAAAAGAAAGAAGGAAAGGGGGAGGGGAAACACCCTTCAAAAGCATCAGCAGATGAAGCAATAGGGATTAGGGGTGGGGGGAGCAGATTCTGGATGAGACTCCTAGCAAGGTGAGCTGCTAATTGGCCCTTACTTTGCCTCTGGTAACTTCACAGTCTGCAGAGAAAAAGTCCCTTCTAAGAATGGCCCTCTCGGAAGCATTTCTCCTCCTTTGGGCTCTGGCTCCAGTATCTCATAGCTTGTGCTTGTGCTTTGTAATTTCATGTCAGTTTCCTTGGTGTTCATCTGTTTCTCCCTCTACACTAAAACCTCATGTGACAAAGGAAGTCTGTCTTGTTCACTGATACACTCCAGGCCTGAGCTTGAGACACAGTGGGCACATCGGAATATTTGTCAGGTTGAATTGGATGGAGTTGACACAGTGAGAAGGTTCTGGCTCCTTCCGATCTCCTAGGTTCCAGAGGCACCTTTCCCCTTGCAGACTCAGTTCTTGGAGGATGTGTTCATGGGGTGAAATCGCAGCCCTTTCCCACCTGACTCCTCAGCTCTGCTGTGCTGCTAATACCTCCCGGGTTTGAAAGTGGGTGCGGTTGGAAACCTTATCTCTCCAAGTCCAACTCCTGGGCTGCACCCAAGCCCCACCCTGAGGGCCCTTGACCCTGGTCTGTGTAAACACAGAGGGTTCTGAGGCCCTAGGGGGCATCTAGTTTCCTCTAGAAGCCACTTTGCACAACCTCTCCAACTTCCTGTCGATTTAATACACCTGCTCTCAAACACTGACCCTAAGGTTCTAACACCAACTGGTTAGGCACAGAATGACCACCTGGCCTAGGGTCACAGCTCTTCCCCACAGCACCAGCAAGCTTCAGCAGGCTCCAAAATAATCTCATTAGTGGTTTAGGCTTTCTGACCACCTGATTCTTACTAAGTCCAGGGCCCAGCCCACTGCCTGGTTACAATGCACTCTGCATCTGAGTAGAGTTAAATGGAACTTTCAACCAACTCAGTAAGTCCCAACACTCACCTCATAGACTAGTCAATAAATCTCTGCTCTCTCTCTCTCTCTCTCTCTCTCTCTCTCTCTCACACACACACACACACTCACACACACACACACACACACACACACAATTAGTCAATATATCTTCCCACTGCCCTCTCTCCTCTTTCTCCTCCCTCCC
>NW_012267224.1:18158601-18210764 GCF_000151885.1 Dipodomys ordii
TGGGGTCGAAGCCCAGCTCTGCCACTGCTACTATTTTGGCCAAGTTACAACCTCTATTATAAAAGGAGGACAGGGGCTGGGAAGGTGGCTCAGTGATACAGTGTTTGTCTTGCATGCATGAGGCCCTGGGTTCGATTCCTCAGCACCACATAAGCAAAAAGAAAAAAGCCGGAAGTGGCACTGTGGCTCAAGTGGTAGAGCGCTGAAGAGCTGAGGGACAGCGCCCAGGCCCAGAGTTCAGGCCCCACGACCAGACCCAAAAAATAAAAAATAAAATAAAATAAAAGTAGGACATTACTGTAGCATCTATGATGCATACATGAAAGAATACCTCAAAACCTTGAGGCATAAGTGATAAGCTACATTAAAAGAGTGCCCATCCAGAGGACAGCAATCACTAACTACAAGTGTCGGTTGTTGCTACTGTGGATACAACTATCAATATCGTCATTATCCATAATATCTTTTCTAATATCTTTCCCAGATTTTCTATGAGACAGCCAGAGTCAGATGGGAAGTCGTTTGAGATAAAGTCACCCCATGGCAGTGTTCAAACCTTTCACTGTTCTCCCAAAGGTTCATGTATGAACAGCTTGGTAGTAATGGGAGGTAATGGGAACCGAAGGGGTGGGGCCTAAGTCTCTAAGCCTTTACAGGCATTCTTTTGAAGTGGATTGTGGGAAACCCGCCTCCTCCGTTCCTTTTTATTTTAATTTATTTTACTTAATTAAAATTATCTTTAAGAAGTTGAAGAAAGGGGTTCCAACTCAACAAGATATAATGAATGTATCTTGATGAGTGTCTCCCTCTCCGTCATGCTCCCCCATGTCTACCTTTCTTTGCTTCTCCACTGTCAAGAGCTTTCCTCTGCTCTGTGTTCCTTCCATGATGTGCTGCCTCACCACAGGCCCAAAAGCAACTGGACCAACTGCCAATACAAAGTCTTGCAAAGTAAGGACAACTATTCCAGAAGATTGTACCTCCAAGAAGCTGAGTGACCTGCTGGAGAGTAGCAGGGCCAGGCTTCCCTATCTCCCATGACTACTTGGGAAAGCTGAAATGATGAGGTCCAGGAGAGAATGTCCCTGGTTGCTTACTACAATGGTTCTTGTTGCTATAGCAAACATTGAAAGTTGTAAATGTAACAATAGGAGTCTGTTTCTTTCTCCCATAGAGTCTACAAAGGTGCTCCTGATGACCAGATGGCTGTCCTCTAAGCAGGGATTGGGAAATCTTCCATCTGTGGTTCCATCAACTTTAGCACGTAACTCCAAGCCACCACACCCATCTGCTTCCAGCTAGCAGCCGGGGAAGGAGCATGGAGGATGACCAGAGATTTTGTGGTTTAAACCAGGAAGTAGCACGTGGCACGTATCATCACCCCTTGGCTAGAGCTCAGTTATTGGCCAATATTCTCCAGAAGATATAACTTCAAGGGAGGCTGAAAAAGAGAAGGCTGCTCTGTGCCCAGGAACAAGAGTCAATGAGTTTGGTAAAAGTGAGCAGTCTCTGCTATGGCTCCCATACAACCAACAACCATCAGGAGCCTGAGATTCCAGAACAGAGCAAAATGGAGCAAAAACAAGATTAAATCCCAACTGCTATGTCACTTCTGCAAGTAAGCCTGGGGGAAGCCGAAGTGAAGTCCCAGTGTGCCCAATGTCCCCTTGTGGTGAACACTACTTATTTTCCCTCCTTTCTCTTTATAGAGATCCTGAGTGCACATGAGCATTTTGAACACACAGAGGAGGTGATCATCAGCAGGAAGAATAACTTCCATTTATTGGCTATCTACCCTCTAAGATCCTGTTGTCAGATACTGTTCTAAGACACATCAACAGTCTGATCTCATGTCTTCTAGGAAGGAAGAGTAGTGTGTTTTGATTTTAAATCAGTTAGCACCTGAGTTTGAGTCTTGGTTCTCAGTTTACTAGCTATTTGGTCTTGGTCCTGTTAGGTTCCATGCACCCTGTTTTCTCTCTGGAATCCTAACTTCTGATTCCTGGAATTTCTTCTAAAATGAACACAATGTATACCATTTGGGTAGTTTTATAGAAAACCTTCCCAATAAAAATAAGTAGCAAGTGTTACCACTTCTATCTATCGATAGATAGTACCATAGGGTTCTTTAGAATCACTCTGCTGGGTGTATATGTGTATGTGCCAGTATTGGTACTTGAACTCAAAAACCTTGTGTTCTCACTAGACTTTTTGGCTCAAAGCTGGTGCTCTTCCACTTAAGCTGTACCTCAGCTTTCTGCTTTTTTTTCTTCTTCTTCTGGTTAATTGGAAAGAAGTGTCTCAGACTTTCCTGTCTGGGTTGGTTTTGAACTGTACTCCTCCGATCTCAGCCTCCTGAGTAGCTAGGATTACAAGACAGGAGCCACCAGCGGCTGGTCCCATCTACATTTTACAAAGAGACTTAGGGCAGAGAAATTCCAGTGACTCACCTAAGATGTCCAAGCCTGGGGTCTGCTGTAGGATTCTTAGTCTTTGTTTTCACACTATGCAAAACACTTGAATACATTCTTTTTAACAGGAGATCTGATTGGTAGAGGGGAGGGAATATTATTTGGTCAACTCCTCCAATGAATTCGTATTTGGGATGATGTTATAGAGAAACACCCTGAAGAAGGCTCTGTTCTCCTAGCCCCAAGGCACTGAGGTCATCCGTTACCTCAGGGCTGACACAGTCCAGACAGAGGCTGAATAACTGACACAGCCGTCTAACTCATTTTTAATGATCTAGCCCAGTAACCCTCCCAAAGCCTCCCTCCCCTTCATGAAGAGTAGTTCTGTTTTTCCACTTATTAAGCTTATTCACTGGGCTGGAGAAAGAATTCTCTAGTTCTCAAAAACGTTCCCGTCCATTCTTCTCATTCCTTTTTCTTCTGCAGAAAGTAATGTGTGTGTGTGGGGGGGGGGGGGAGACCTAGAGCCCAGCACACTGTGGTTTCAATAGGAGCCTGTTTGGAGCCTGCCTCCATCCGGTGGGGATGGCCCCAGAGGCCTCTGACTGAAGAAGAGGGGCCGGGCTGGCTTTGGGTTTGGCTCAAGTCTGGGGGTGGAGGGTGGAAAGGGACAGGTTTGTGATTGGACACTCGGTTGGGCTTGGTCCTGGGCCTCATTCCTTATTCAGGCCTTCAGGGAGCCTTGCTGAGGTTGCTCTGCTTTGGCCAGCGTTGAAATGCATGAAATTCCTGGCTCCTTGGGAAGCATGCAGTGGTCCCGCAGTGGTCCCGAGGGCTTGTTGAATTCCATTCCCTTGGAGAATGTTTCTCTTCACAAAGTGCTCTCTCTCTCTCTCTCTCTCTCTCTCTCTCTCTCTCTCTCTCTCTCTCTCAGTCTGTGCTAACACATTAACCATATGTTTGCTGACTGATTTTTAGGACATTTGTGATAATGTATTTATTACAATTTTAGAAATGGATAATCCAAGTATTAGAGTTGATAGAAAAAAAGAACTAGGGAAGAGTAACATCACAATTGTCATCCTGGGTATTGGACAGTGACCATGAACAATGACTTAACCTCCCTGTTGCCATCTGTAAATTATGTAAGCATCATTATGAGACAGAATGCATTCTCATACATATAAAAATTCTTAGAAAAGTGTCAAGCAAGTTACAAGGAGTAAATGTTATCTATATGATGATAAGCTGATTCAATTTTGAGATTAGTATGCCAAATGGACTGTATTCTACTCACTATAGATAATAAACAAATAATAAAATTATGTAATTTTAGAGTTAACATTGTTATCTTTTATAATAGTCTAGAAATACTGTATCCAAGGATAAATCTAGCAAATGACCTTTCCATGACATTTAAGAAGAAAATGATAACACTTTATTGAATATAATTGAAGAGGACTTAAAATAAATTCAATTATTCTAGCCTCACCAAAAGAAAACCTTTAGCTTGAACCTTCGTTTTGCTCTTGGTTAACTTTTTGCCTCTCTAGTCCTGGGACTGAAAGTCAGGACAAAAATCTCCCTCCCCCTCCCACAGCAGTTCTCCATCTGTCGCTATGGCCTTGAGCAGTCCAGTGTGCAGACCTCTAGACATCACACTGCCATGGCCTGGGCAGTCACCCCTGCGGGTCCCTGGAAGACTGGCCTCTGATTGGGCCTGGGGTCTGCTATGGCCCACAGGCCATCCATTGATCTTGAGAGTCCTGTATCTCTCTCCTAGAGACACTTGATTAACCCCTGGCATGATGCACCCCAGGACCCCTACTGTCTCGCAGAAGCTCTGTTTATCTTTTTCTCTAATAAATCTTCTCCATTTTACTTCTTCCTCTATGTCTGTGGATTCATTCTTTCAGATCATAGAGACAAAGGACCTGATTCAGATGATGCAGTTTTTAAGTATCAAAATATCCCCCAAAAGAAATTCCTTGAAGTCCCTCGATACAGTGCCACCTTCAACATGGAAAATATCAGCAGCTCTTCTAAGCGCGGTTGAAACTATGATGGCTAGGGGCCACTGTGGGAGATCTCTGGGCACCAGCACAGTGCTCATCAGTTCCCTCCAGGGATGAATGATACCTAACCCTCCGCCAAGTGCATCTGCAACAACTGAAGTACCCACAAGGTGTCACTGTGTCCAAAACTTTCACGAGTCCCAAGTTTGTGTGTGTGTGTGTGTGTGTGTGTGTGTGTGTGTGTGTGTGTTTGGAGCTTGACCTCAGAACTTGGACACTGTCCCTGAGTTCTTTTGCTCAAGGCTAGCGCTCTACCATTTGAGCCCCATCTCCACTTCTGGCTTTTTGGTGGTTAATTAGACATGAGTCTCTTGGACTTTCCTGCCTGGGCTGGCTTTGAACCTCAGTCCTCAGATCTCCTGAGTAGCTAGGATTATAGGCATGAGCTGGGTGCCTGGTTAAATACTTTATTTTTTTAAGCTTTAAAAAATTATTTTAAAATATAATGACATTGTAATTATTCAGGTGCTTGAAAGAGCTGAACACTTGATTTTCAAAGCCTTCTTTCTGCACCTTTCTTAAGCTTTCCTGTGTCTTGCACACTAGAAAGGTTAAAACACAAGTCTGGGGGTAGAGGCTTACATTTTTCAAGTGTTGCAGTCTGGTTGCAGGCGGAGCAGAGTCTTCAGCATTTCTCCTTTGTTTTATTTCTAACTTGGGACATGCAACAAAATGAAGTGACCTGAAAGGGGCTCCAGTCTACAACTTTAAGAGACAGTGAAGAGGAAGAAGAAAGACACATGAGAAATAAGTTTTCTCTGGTTATCTCAGTCCTGGAAACCTTCAGTGCAGGAGCCCTGTCTCCACCGAGCAGGTGCCCTGGCTCAGGCTGAGAATGCTGACCCTGGGTGGATCTTTTCGTGGTCCAGGTTTTCTCTGCTACAAATGCTTGTTTAGAAATTTCTTACGGAACTTACAAAACACCAAGTATCCAGATGCTTCTCAGCTTCCCCATAAAAGCCAAACCAGGGTTTCTAGAGGAGGATTTAGCCTCCAAACAGAGAAGTAGACAAACAGGAAGAGCCTCTTTGCTGATGGAGTTGCTCTTGCATGCACACTCGATCTATTTTAATACCCTGAACTTCTGCTTTCCACAGTATGAAGGACTTGTGGGGAACAGCCCATGAAGTGAAACCGCTTCTAAATCCATGGGGCTGTTGGACTCCTGTCAGGCCCTTGCTGGAAGGGAACATGAGGCCTACAAAATGAGAAGTGCGTTTGAGCTGGGCCCGGGCCCAGCCACAACTGCTTTTAGTCTTGGTGCTTGCTCTCAGACACCCACCCCCACCTCCATTTGATTTGGCTTTTTCTTTGCAGTGTGCTTCTGTATCATTTTTGACCCTTTACCCTTGAGTAAAGGGTCAAATATTAAGAAAGATATTAAGAACTTAATATTTCTGACTATTAAGAAAGATAAGTAATAATTTACAATAAAGTTATACTATGGTTCATACCTCTCATCCTAGCTACTCAGGAGGCTGAACTCTAAGGATCCCAGTTGGAAGTTAACCCAAGCAGAAAAGTCTGTGGGACTCTTCAGTTAACCAGCAAAAGGCTGGAAATAGAGGTGTGGTTCAAGTGGTAGAGCACCTTGAGAGGAAAAACTAAGTAGGTCACACACACACACACACACAGCATTTGGCTTTTATCTGTGTATCTGTTCAGTTTAAAGTGTATCTGATTTCCTGTTCAGTTTTTAATTAAAAAGAATGGAAGGTCTTCCAGTAGCCTTACTATTAGAGGTGTGAGAATTTGCATGACCCAATCTGTTGGTCAGCTTTTTCACCAGACCTCACCACATCATTCATTAGCCCCCCAAGAGAAGAACTCCCATTGGCAATGACTCCCTTGGAGCCTGAAGTCATTGTGCAGCCAAAACATAAAAATGAAAACCAATGTCTGTCTGTGTGCCTCTCTGTATCCATTCAAATATTCTCCTCTCAGGGCTGTCCCAAGACTTCAAGGGGTCCTGAGGGAATATTTGGTTTTCAGTGTGGAGCTCTTGTCTATAGAAATGATTTGATTCAAAGGTTTTCATCCATGAAAAAGAAGGAAATTGCTGGGCACCGGTGGCTCACGCCTATAATCCTAGCTACTGAGGAGTCTGAGATCTGAGGATCACGGTTCAAAGCTAGCCTGGGCAGAAAAGTCCATGAGACTCTTATCTCCAATAAACCACTAGAAAACCGAAAGTGGTGCTGTGGCTCAAGTGGTAGAGCGGTTGCCTTGAGCTCAAGAGTTCAGGGACAGCGCCCAAGCCCAGAGTTCAAGCTCCACGACCACCAAAAAAAAAAAAGAGGAAATCATGTCATTTGCAGGGAAATGGCTGGATCTGAAGATCATTCTCTTAAGTAAAATAAGAAAGAACAAGAAAGTCAAATACTGCATGTTCTCTCTTGACGGCCTTTCACTACTTTTTTTTTTTAATACTGGGTATTGAACTCAGGATCTCACACTCAATAGCTGGTAATCTACCAGGACCCTTACCACTGGTATTTTTGGGTCAGTCAGGGGCTTGAACTCGGTGTGGGCACTGTCCCTCAGCTTTTTCACACAGGGCTTGCATACTACCACTTTGAGCCACAGCTCCACCACAGCTTTTCTGGTAGTTATTGGAAGTGAGAGTCTAATAGGGACTTTCCTGCCCAGACTGACGTCAAACCATGATCCTCAGATCTCTGAGTAGCTAGGATTACAGGCATGAGCTATCAGTACCAAATGATGTTTGTTTTTGAAATATAATTTTGCAAAATTGGAAAGTGCTTATTCTCTGTCTATGATCTGTGAGATGAGAAGGAAGAATCAAGCACAATGAGTAGAAGAAATATACTTGCAAAATGGCCTTTATTTTTCATTTTCTTGCAAAAGAAATACAGATTCAGTCCAGATAACTCAAACATTATGGAAACATATAGAAAAGAAACCAAATCTCCCTGGAATATAACCAGACCCAAACCACTTTTACTATACTGACAGAGATTCTTTTAGACTTTTATTTATAATATATATGAATATAATTTTTCCATACTAGTAAACATAGAACTACCTTACCCTTTTCATGACTACATAATATTCGACTACATGTATATACTATCATTTATTCAGTCTATCCTTATTTTGTAGATAGTAGGGTATTTTTCAAATTTCCACAATTATATACAATATTGAGATAAATACCTTTTCATGTGAACTATTGTAAACTTGTGCAGGTGTTTTAAGGATACATTCTTAGTAATCTTTAGGAACTAACATGATGGGAATAACTAATTTTTTCATTCTGATAGATATTGCCAAATTCCCATCCTAATTTGAGTATCCATTTACACCCCAACACTGAAAGTGGTCCCCAACTTCCGTAGGGGCTGGAGTGGGGGTTTAGAGGCAGTCTGTTCTTATCAGAGAGATGGTGGATCCTCGTGGAGACTCTTGACTTAGCTCTGTGAATGTCTGAAGTTCATGCATTTGTCTAGCACCTGAAAAATTAATATTAATAGCAGCTCTAAGGTTTGCCCAAAAAAGCCCACATTTACGCCTATCCTTGGGCCATTCCAAGTATGCTTTTTTTTCCATGAGAGCTTTCAGCCTATGAAACCTGGCAGGAATACAGTACATGGGAATGGGTTCCAGTAGGATAAGAATGACATGATCCAAATTTTCATGAAGGAGGCTGTGGTGGGCAAAGTAGAGCTCATAAGGATGCCACTCACGCCGGACAAAGCTGGGCGATAAAACGAAGATGGACTTCTGGCTTCTCTCAATGCAGCTCATGATATTTTCATCCATGCTCTTGCCAGGGTCTGCCTGTCTCTCAAGCAGACAGATCAAGACAGAGCCATCTTCTTTCTCTAGACTGGGGATCAATTCATTCTTCACCCAGGGAGAATCATGTTCACTGTATGAAATAAATACATGGAACTGGGCGTGTCTCTCGGGCTGTTCTTGCCTTGTTTTCCTGGCCTTGTGCTGTGTCCATTGGCCCAGCATCCTGACATACCAGAGCAGATCAAAGCGCAGGCAGCAGAAGGCCATAGCCACCCCCAAAACTAGCATGATGGCCATGATGGTGACAACCAACAAAGCGATGTTGCAAGATAGTTCAGGGAGATAGACATCTTTTAAGTGAGTCCCCTTTAGACTCAAGGGGTATTCACAGGTATATGAATCTGACCATCCAACTACCACACCTTCTGAACGTTTTTCAAAATGGATGAACTCCTTTAAGTCACAAGTACAGCGGAATGGATTTTTCCCCGCGTTTAGAGTCTTAATTTTATGACAGCTCTGAAAAAAATCCAGAGATGGACTGACGATTAAATTCATTTCAATGTTCAGTACTGAGAGTCCTGTGAAATGATTGCACCCAGGGAGATCGGTGAGAAAATTCCATGCAATATTTAGCTCTCGTAATGCCTGCAGATGAATCAGCTCTTTAGGGATGGCTTGAATTTTGTTATTATTCAGGTCAAGTATTTGAATACTTCTGGGCAAGCACCTGAAGACAGAGTCAGTGAGTTGATTTGATGACAGATTCATGGTGGTCAAGGTTGCTGGCCACACGCAATCTTCATCCTTTTCATGTTGTAATAGATTTTGGCTCAAATCCAGCTGCATCAGTGGTGTGTTGTTAGCAAAGCGGCTCACTAAGGGAAGCGTCTCCAGCTTGTTGCCCTTCAAAACAAGTGTTTTTAAGTAAGGCAATTGGGTAGGGGTCTTAAAGAGATCGTCGTTTAGGACATTATTGGCAAAATTTAAATATTGGAAGCGTTGAGGATAATTAGGGAAAAGCATGTGTGGCATTTGTGCATCTGATATGGTCAGGTTTTCCACATCCATCTTGGTAAAAAGCAAATAGATTTTATCCTGTGGAATAGAAAACATTCTGAAATGTACATGCTCCAATCTTATAGCTTTCATGGCGGTATTTGAGTAGTCGAATGGATGGTGGTCAAGGTAAACATGACCACCCAAAATCACATTTTGGATCTGGAAATATTCCACAGATGTATGCCAGACAAATTGGAAGATAAGCAGAAGGTCGTGCCAGAGCAAGTCAACTTTACTCAATAAAAGAGTGGATGTCTTGGCACTCTCTAGAGTGAGCGTTGGTAGAGTTCTGTTCCTTACAAATTGGCTCTTGCCATCTATGTTAGTCATTTCTAATATTTGTGACGTCTTAATTCCATCACATAAAAGAGCCCAGAAATTTGTGTTCATTGGTAAGACGATGTGAAGTTTTGTTGTGTTTAAGATGGGCAGGCTACCTTCTTCATACTGAGAAAGAGTTCTCAGGCCTAGGAAGACAGTATGGAGATACAAATGAGCAATTTTCTGGAGATCTGATCTTTGTATTGTTGCTGCACTCAAACCCAAAGTTTCCAAATGTGCCATGTGCTTAAAATCATTAAAAGGCATGGTGTCAAAATCATTAAAAGAAAGATCTAAATGTTTGAGACCTGCCAGTGAATACCAAGTTATAATCTTCAGTCTATTGTAAGACAAATCTAAATATCTTAACTCCTTGTTCAGTGCAAAGATCTTGAAATCCAGCTGTTGGATTCGGTTCTGGCAGAGAATCAGAACTTGCAGTTGGGACATAGAATGAAAATCTGAACTCTGGAGTTGAAAGAGGAGGTTACAGGATAAATCCAGAGTAACTGTGGCTGGGTCCAAGTTGGAGGGAACTTTTCTTAGGGACAAGTTGGAGCAGTTAGTGGTCAATTCCCTTTCTTCAGGCAGCTTTGGAGCCCAGCTCTCTACTGACATGACGAGGTTACAAAATATATAAATGTTTATAGCAAGGCCCATTGTGTTTTCAAGATTTTATCATTCCCTTTCTCACATGAATGATGAATGTCCAATCAAGCCCCTAGAAAGACAGTAAATAATATCAGTGGGATTTTATTGACTTAAGTCCTGTAGGATTTTTAATAATACTAATAATAACAATAACGATGATGATGATGATGATGATAAAGCTAACATCTAAGTATATTCACCAAGAGGTCAGAATAGATTCCCAACCCATATATAATGACTTGATCTTAGAGCCAAGGCTGGTGACCTCCCAACCAGCTACCATGTCCCAATTGTTGAGGCCATCAGGTTTCTCAGACACAGGGCCACACACAGGGAGACACCTCTCTCCTGCTCAGCCTGGGAGCTGCTTTGGCAGGGCAGACTCCATCCTCTGTCCTCACCTCTTCTGATCATCTCAAGGCTTTAAGAAGATGGAAATCAATGTCTTATTGACAAATATTGTGGTCCTTGAATTACTACCGTGGAGTTGCTCTTCACCTTTTGCCTTTAAGGATCTAGAGAGTTCCTGCAGCTAGCTACTACCTGGCTTTCAACAACACTTACCCATGCACTTGCACAACCCAAGACAGATGCAGATGCTTCTTGTCATGTCCATGGGTCTCTGTATGTCATCAGGTTGGTGATCAAAGCAATCTGGATCTCTGTCAAATAATGACGATAATGATAAAAACTCAGTTTCCTTTTCCTGGTTTCCATGCATTGAGATACAAGTGTATTCACTCACTTGCACACCTATATCAGTGTTTACACACCCCCTCCATAGGAACAGTATTTCTACACAGGAGGCAACTCACAGGTGGAAAATTGTGAGGACTTAGGGAGAAGAGTCAGGCTTCAAGTGGTTTGACACACAACAGAGGTAGTTGGAGAACTGACATTTTCACTATATTCATGTTTAAGGTTTGTATTAAGTACCTGTTCTGTCAGAAAGTGTTCTAGACATGAGAAATATCAGGGCGCAGAACAGAAGACCGTGAGTCCCTATACAGCTCACACTCTAGGGAAAGAGTAAGTAAAGAGAGACTGCTTAGGGCTGGGAAGGTGGCTCAGTGGTAGAGCGCTTGCCTTGCATGCATGAGGCCCTGGGTTTGATTCCTCAGCACCATACAAGCAAAAAGAAAAAAGCCGGAAATGGCGCTGTGGCTCAAGTGGTAGAGCGCTAGCCTTGAGCTGAAGAGCTGAGGGACAGTGCCCAGGCCCAAAGTTCAGGCCCCATGACTGAAAAAAAAAAAAAGAGAGACTGCTTAGTGTTCTCTACAGTTTTTGATTCTGTTTTGTTGGTTATGGGACTGAACTCTAGGCCTGCGTGCCATCCCTGAGCTCTTTTTGCTTAAGGCTAGCATTTACCACTTTGAGCCAAGGGCCACTTCCGGTTTTCTGGTGGTTAATTGGAGATAGGATTTGTTGTTGAGGCAAGGTCTTGCCATATAGTGTAGGCTAGCCTTGAACTCATGATCCTCCTACCTCAACCTCCTGATTGCTGGGACTACAGATACATGTATCACTACTCCTAGCTTAAAACACCAGCTCCTAAAAATGTGGACTCAGTAGTATGTAATTTCTTCAACATTACAGTATTACAATATCTTCAGTCCCATTGTGCTTTCAAGGATTTTTCTTTGCTCGGATTTCAGTGCTTCTCTAGAATGAAGTATATACATAAACATAGCATATACATAAACATAGTATGTCGCATACTATGTTTATATTAAATTTAGTATAATAATCAGAAAATGCAAGTGAATATACTATTTATTTTCTGGCAATTTTTCAAACTGTTATAGATGTAAAAATAAGTTTTCCAAGCCAGGCACAGGTGGCTCATACCTGTAATCTTAGCTACTCAAGAGGCTGAGATCTGAGGATCACAGTTTAAAGCCAGCCCAAGCAAAAAAGTCCATGAGACTCTTATCAAACCACTCAGAAAAAGCCGGAAGTGGCATTGTGGCTCAAGTGGTAGCGCTCTAGCCTTGAGAAAAATGAGACTCAGGGACAGCACCCAGGCTGTGAATTCAAGCCCAATAACTGACAGAAAAAAAAAGTAAGTTTTCTAAATATCACTAATAGAAAGCCAATTTCCTAGAGGATTAATGATTGGGTCCATAGCACATAGTGTGTAAATGGAAAGTTTTTTTCTTTTTGCTTTAAAACTTTGTATTATCATTGACTCAGGAGGTGAAGTTTGAAAGGATCACAGATCAAGACCAGTCCAGGCAAAAAGCAAACAAGACCCCACCTCAACAAAAAAAGCTGGGGGTGGAGGGTGTAGTTCAGCTACACATAAGGAATAGATAGAAAAACCATTGTGTAAGTCTATCTGAAAAATAGCTAAAGTAAAAGAGAGGTAGAGCTGTGACTCAAGTGGTAGAGCCCCTGCCTAGCAAGCAGAAACTCTACTTTCAAATTCCTGATCTTGACTTCGGTGCCACTATATGTAAAAAATAATTTTCTATGCACTTGCTCTTGCTTATGAATGTCCACTTAAGTAATGAATTTTTGCCCATTTGTCTACAGACTTTACCCCTTTCTTCATAGAGCTGTCCACCTTACTCCTCCATTCTCTGCACAGGCTCAATAAATAGTTAATAAATATATGTATGTGTGAATAAAGGACTTCACCTCTTTATCCCCCGAGCCCAAGATGGTACATAGTACACTCTAAAAAACATGTGGGGAACAAGTGAATTCATCTTGTGAATTCCCGATATGGCTCAGCGCATCACAGTTCAAGAGTGGGTCTGATGATGGAATCCATAGATCTGTGTTCAAGTTCAGTGTTAACCACACGCTAACTATGTGCTATATCTTCTCAACTAACCTCTCAAAGTGTCTATTTCCTCTTTTCTACAGTGGAGCTTGTGGATAAAATTATCTAGTACCATGACATTTAACCAATGGTAGCACTTCTTAGGCCTAAGACCGGGGTAAGGGAAGGAAGATAGAAATTTTAGGGGAAACATGAGTTCAAGGTCAGCCTAACGGAAAATAGCAAGATTCTATCTTGAAAACAAAATGCAAACAAAAGGTCGGGGCATAGCTCAAATATCAAGGCACTGGTCAAGCTGAGACAAGCCCTGGGCTCCATCTTCAAAGAACTCATACGCAAGATAAATAGTGTTTTAACTTCTACTTCTGTCACATCTTAAATTTCATCTTTTTAAATTAACTTTAAGCAGTTGCACAAAGGGTTTTAATTCAACGTGTCACTTTATGAGTACAAGGCATATTGATCAAAGTCCCTCCTTCTGCCAGTCTCCCCATCTCTCTCGACCCCCTCAATTTTCCTAGTTCCCTTGTCACGTAGTACCCAGAATATGATGACTGCATTTTCCCACCCTCCCTTTCTTTATTCACCTGCCCTCCTCTCTTCAGCCTCCCCCACCCTGACACCTCAAATTCCAGCTTCCTGGTATTCATTTTGTGAGACTGTAGGTTAGTCGTTGAAAGGAGTTATACCATTTGAATTCTCCCCTGCATATGCCATACTTCAATTAATATGTTTGTATATATAGGCATATGACCCTGAATATGTTTACATATACATTTAAAATTTAGCTTTAACCCTCACATCTGAAAGATGTGTCCTTTGTCTCTTTGGGAATGACTGCTTTTTTTTTTTTTTTTTTGTCGATTGTGGGGTTTGAACTCTGGGCCTGGACACTGTTCCTCAGCCCTTCAGCTCAAGGCAAGCACTCTACCACTTGAGCCACAGCCCCACTTCTGGTTTTCTGAGTGGTTTATTCGAGATAAGAGTCTCACGGACTTTTCCTGCCCAGGCTGGCTTTGAACTGAGATCCTCAGATCTCAGCCTCCTGAGTAGCTAGGATTACAGGCGTGAGCCACTAGCACCCGGTGGCTAATGACTGCTTTAAAAAAAAAAAAAACTAAACTGAAAATGGACATAAAATCTACATTAAACAAATATCAGACTTTTTTTTTTGGTAAGGACAGGATTGGCATTACTCATTCATTAACCCTATACCAGGTTCCAGTATGACTTGTGCTGTCAGCTGTAACCATTATGTAGATAAAGGTGATTTCAAGGTCATCCCCTCACAGGGTACATTCTTCCCTTGAAGCATCTAGGCCAGGGAGCCATGGCTGTAGAACATGTAGATTCTTTGTCGATGATTTTCTCTGGGCTAGAATGTCAGGGTTTCCATCTCTTACCTCTGCTTCCCCCTGCTCAATACCACAATGCTATCTGAAACTATAATGAGAGAGGAACTTTCTTTAGACTTCTCTTAATTTAAGAAAATATGAGGTCCTGTCTTCTCAGGAGTACACGTACATTGTAGTATTTGATTAAAGCTTTTTTAAAAAAAGTATGACATAAACTTCGTTGTTACTGTTTTGTTTTGGTATTTGGGATTAAATCCAGAGCCTTGGATATGATAAGTACATGTTGTAACCACTGAACCAAATCTTGGCTCCAAGATAAGCTTTTAATGAAATATGTAGTCAGTAAATAATACATACTACTATTATATTCCTACCATTTCTACTGTGCTGAAAACAGGTAAAAAAGCAGAGAAAGACTTTCGAATAGCTTATGAGTTAAAAGTCCAAATGACAATTGGTGCTTTACCAAGGAATATATACTTACTCACCTAATTTCTCTTTTACTAACAATTCAGAGATGTGGGGAAAGGTTTGAAAACCCACTAAACACTGAATGAATTTGTGAGTTTGTTGTATGTCTGACATGGAGCTATATATTACCCATACATTATCTTCTTGGATCCTTTCAACAAGCCAACAAAATGGTGGCCATTATTATTTCTATTTTATAGATCTAGAAGCTAAAACACAGAGATTAATTTTCCCATGATGATCCAAGAAACTTAAAACCAAATGAAAGACATCTCAAACCCTGAAGTGCAATGGCTTAGATTGTAGAGGCTAGAGGTCCATTAACCCAGCCCACAGCCATGATGGTCTCTTCCTTTCAACCCCGTGCTTTGCTTATGTGAAAATATATTCTTAAATTCAGAAAAATTGAAATAATACTCAAAATGTGCACATCGTTAATGAATAGCTAAGTGCAGGCGATCTGTGAGAAAGATCTCTTCAAGGACTCAGACTTAGAGGTTGTGACCCGTATGGCACTGGACAGCAATCCCAGTGGTCATCTGAGGCTACTCTCAACTTCTGGAGGAAACTGAGCAAGAAGTACAGTGTTCAAGATCCCTCAGATCTGCCCCATAAGTGCACAACTTTTGAACTAGGAAAAGGAACAATTTGCTTGAAGTAGCCAACTGATTTCAGACAGCAGATGTTGTTAACATGTATTACAGGGAAACAAAAGCTACAGGAAACTCACCCTGGTTCCAGCTGGCCTAACTTAATCTGTAGTGCTAGAAAACCCTCAGCCTGTAAGAACCTGCAAGATAATTTCTCAGCTACGTCACTCCTGGTCACTATTCACCAATGTTTAAGCAAAGTAACAAATACTAGAAAATCTGAGTAAGCCCACTTTCCTCCCATCTATATAGCCCCAATTGCCTTCTCTCTAGCCAAAACCCAATCTACACCCTTATTTCTTTTTTTAGCCAGATTCAGAACAAAGTTCTGAAAGTTCAAAACGGTTCTTACCATCATCCAGCTTGTGGTGTCACAGCAGAAGACAAGGTGTGTGGAAGACTCATTGACAAGGTCAGGATTGGCTGTGAGGGTGTCTTAGAACAACTTAAGTCAACTTCCTGTGAAGTTGAAAGCCTTTCGCCCTCTACTGCAGGCTAGTGGCAATGCATGTTAGAGCAATCCATTAGCCAGCCTCTTAAGGATACAGTCAAGGCCAGTTTGAATAAAAAGTTAGTGAGATCCCCTTCTCAATATCATTTTCAAGAATTTCTGATTATGAAAAGAAACACTAAGCTTTCATGTTGTTTTTGTCACTGTGTCCCCTGGCAGAGCAGATTTCTGCTGCCAAGTTGGACGCTGAATTTAAAGACCCTGATTATTGGTTGTGATGAGGGATTATTGCTTAGTGATTTTTGTAAAATTGGGCATTTCCTTCCACATATAATGACCTCTGGTTTTTCTAGTTCTAAGCTCCAGATTAGCAAAAATGGCAAGTAGGGGATGGGCATGGTGACTCCTATCTGTAATTCCAACTCTTTGGGAGGCAGTGATAGGAAGATCATCCTTCAGATCAGCCTGGACAAAAGTGAGTAAGACTATTTCAAAGGTAATGATTTGTGTCTGCAATTTCAGCTACTTGGGGGTGGGGGGGAGGAGACAGGAGAATCTTGATCTCAAGCTGCTTCTAGGCAAAAGTATGAGACCCTACCCTAAACCCAAGCTAAAGGGCAGCAGGCCTGGGAATATGGCTGAAATGGTAGAACACCTACCTATCAAATACAAGGTTTTGAGGTCATTTCCTAATAACACACACACACACACACACACACACACACACCCCTACATGCACATGACAAGTAGAATGTCCAGGCTCTACACAGTAACCTGTCCCCTATGGTCTCACAGATCACTCTGTGACCCATTTGCTCCAGAACTTTCTAATATATCTACTGGTTATGTAGATTTAGAGCCAGCTTATGCCAACCCATGAGCACCAATTTTTTACCTTCCAAGGACTTAAGGAATTGATTTCTAACAATAGCCATTGTTAAAAATTAGATTGCATCTACTTGTATTTAAATAAATGATGTTAAAAACAACAATAGCAAGTACTCTGAACTTATTGTGTCTTAGTTATTTACTGTACATGTACTATGTCTGTTGTATCCACACTGAGATACATGTGTATCTCTCTCCAAATCCACCTTCAACCATGTTATATCAGCACCTAGAAATTGTCCATGGTGCAGGAGTTACACAACACTGGCAGTTACATAAAGAAGACTGTATTCATTAGCCTGTGAATTTTCTAGACCTAATGAAAAAAAAGTATGAATTTATCAAAGCTCTTTTCTTCTTTTTCAAATCTGTTATTAGGTATTTACCAGCACACCATTGCATCCAGTGCCATTTATATTTTGCTAAAACAACAACAAAAACCAACAAGCCAGACAGTGGTGGCTCATGCCTACAATCCTAGGATTACTAAAGAAGCTGAGATTTGAGGATCAAGGTTTGAAGCCAGCCCAGGCAGGAATGTCTGTGAGACTCTTATGTTCAATAAACTACTCAGAAAAAGCCATAAGTGGTGCTGTGGCTCATGTGGTAGAGTGTTAGCTTTGAGCATAAGAAGCATTTAGCAATCTAAATGTCTTGGCTAGTTACTTTAGGGGCATATTACATATTACATAATGAAATCAAGGTTTAGGAAGTTTAAGTACTTGTCCATCCAAGATTATCTACAAATAAGTAGTGACAAACCCCAGACCTTCTGACCAAAAGCCTGTTTATTTACTCCTTCTCACAAAACTAGGAAATTGTTGGTATTTCCACTGCTGAAGGCCCAAAGTCCTCATCCTTCAACGTGAATTTCTTTGGCAGAAGACTCCACCAATGCAATTGCAATATTTTAGCAACTTCCTTAAAACCACTTTGAGATCAGTTGTGTGTGTGTGTGTGTGTGTGTATGTATGACTAACTTCTCAAAGTCTTGAGTTTGTTAAATTCTAAGTGACTTACGCCTCCCTATAGAAATTATTTTTGTTACACTTATAAGGTTTGATGGATTGAATTATGTCCCCCAAATTCATATGTTGACGTTTTGAACCTCAGTCTCAGAATCTGACCTTTTCTTTTGACAATAGCATTGTTGTAGATGTAATTAGCTAAGGTGAGACCATACCAGTGTTTGTAGGACCCACATAAGGAAGGAAAATTTGGACACAGAGACAAAAGAACATGGAGGAAAATGGTCAAATACAAGTCAAAAAGAAGCTTCGAGCAGATCCTTCCCTTGCTCTTTCAAAAGGAGTCATCCCTACAAACATCTTGGTTTTGAACTTGTAGCTTCCAGAACGGCAAGACTATATATTTCAGTTGTCTAGGTCCCCTATTTGTGGCACTTTGTTACAAAAGTCTCTGAAATCTGACATGTAGCTGCTTGCTAAACATTTGCTACTTGATTGTGAAATCTTTTTGAAGTTGAATACGGTAAATAAAAGTTACCTTAGAGAAAATGGGAAAATGTAGTTCTAATAATGGCTGGAGCTTTAGTACAAAACTAGGAGTTTTTACAATTTAACATACATTTTAGGGTCCACATTTGCTTTCTACTAGTATCCTTCATAGAAATTTAAGTTCTAATTCCATAGCTGGATGTCCTATATGATTTTTTGTTTTGTTGTTTGTTTTGTTGGTTGTGGGGCTTGAACTCTGGGCCTAGACAATGTCCCTGAGCTCTTCAGCTCAAGGCGAGCACTCTACCACTTGAGCCACAGTGCCACTTCCAGTTTTCTGGTGTTAATTGGAGATAAGAGTCTCATGGACTTTCCTGCCAGGACTGGCTTTGAACCATGATCCTCAGATCCTAGAATCTTGAGTAGCTAGGATTACAGGAGTGAGCTACCAATGCCCAACTAATATGGTGCATTTTTATGTTGCTGTTGCTGTTGTTATATTTGAAACGGGATCTCACTATGCAACCCAAACTAAAATATATATATTTATTTATATATTTATATAGTGTATATTATAATATATAATACGTATATATACATATACATATATACATATATATATATATATATATATATATATATATATTTGAACTGGGGTTTGAACTCGGGGCCTCACACTTTGTAAACAAGTGTTCTACTACTTGAGCCAAGTAGTGTGTTGTAGTTTTGACTAGGGCTGGCCTCAGACTGTGATCCTCCTACCTAGAGCCCTCCTTACTTGGGATGGCTAGCACTTGCCATTACATCAAACTTCTCTGTTTAGATAGGACTTCACTAGCATTTTTTTTTGCCTGAGCTGGCCTTGAATGTGATTCCTTGAACTCTGCTTTCATTTCATGAGTAGCCAGGATTACAGGTACAAGCCAAAATATGGTCTTAATACAACTGTCCCGACTTATATATTGTTGTTGTTTTTTCACATACCTCCTGGTCTAGACAAGCTGGGATAATAGTTCCAGTTTGGCCTAGGTATAGCTGCCATTGCTCTCTTCATCTCTCTATTGGAATAGCATTTCCATTTCTCATCATTACATACTGAAAAATCCAAAATCAAAGTCTTTTTTCAACACCCAATGGAACCCCATTATTTCTAAAGTGCCTAAGCTAAATGATCTCAGAACTTTGATTTTATGTTCTTATTTCACTGATACTCATTTATCAGGGCTCAAGAGTGAGGGGATCGAGAAACATAAAATCAGGAATAAGGGAGAGACAACCTAAAGTGAATTAAAGAACTGGTTACCGTAAGGGTAAATAAATCTTCTGATTAACCGTGCATACCATGCCTCTTTTTTTTTAACCCAAGATTAGAAGAGATTTATCTAAAGGCTTTCACTTTATGGTGGTCAAGCATCACTTTGGGGACTATCTTGTACTTCTTTTTTTTTTTTGGGGTCCGGTCGTGAGGCCTGAACTCTGGGCCTGGGCTCTGTCCCTCAGCTCTTCAGCTCTACCACTTGAGCCACAGCGCCACTTCCAGCTTTTTTCTTTTTTGCTTATGTGGTGCCTCAGGCATGCAAGGCAAGCACTCTACCACTGAGCCACCTTCCCAGCCCCAATATCTTGTACTTCTAATCCTGTGCATGTATCAGAATAGTTGAATAAGTTTCCACAGCCATCTCATGCAGTGGTATTAGTGAAGTCATTCAAGAATCAAGGGAGAAATGGTGCTGTTATTATGACAAGATCCAGTGAGGCTACACTTCTCCAGAGCTGCCTGTAAGATAACAAGGCAGATGAGAGGATGTGCTGGATATATGAAAACTCTGATATAGCCTAATCCTTGCTTAATGGTTAGCCTTAACTGTCAGTATTTTGGAGTAAGAAGTGCCTAGTAAAGGCCACTTAGCTCCGTGTGTTCCCCACAGACTATTAGGTCACATGGGCTCTGACACAAACTCTTAATGAATTTAAAATATGATGACCTTTTGAGTCAAAAGTAGCAGGTGGGAACTTTGGAGGAAGGAAGTCACTGGGGTTATGTCCTTGGGGCTGCCCCTAGTTCCATCCCTTCCTGGATTCACTTTCTGTATCTCAGCCTCTGTGATGTGAACTGCCACCATACCTTCCTTACCATGATGGATGGAATCCTTGGCAGAGTCCAGCCTAAATACATGTTTGCTCCTTTAAATTACTCTTCTCAGGTATTTCGTCAGCCTAGCTAATACACCTACATTGTCCTGATCTGCTTTTGCTCTCTTCAATAGCTCCCCAGAAAGAAGGCATAACATTTCAACTATGTTCCTCCTTCCAAGCAAAAAGGAGAACAGCATTGGTGTATGTCACTTCAGACAACTAGAATTTGAAAAATATCATTGGCCACAAAAAAAAATCAGACTCAGGATTTCCATTTAGATTGAAATGGAACATACTCTTGATTTGGGTTCCCTAGAAGCAAACTATGAACCAAGGTACTTACCGCAAGTATATTTTTTTCGGAAATGAGTTTTCAGGCAATATCCATAGAGGAATCAGAAAATGAGGGGTAAACGGGAGAGAAGACAAGGAAAAATCCTTTATCAGGCCATTTCTATGTAGGGCAACAAGAATTTAATCCCATTAGGAATCATGGAGAAGGTAAAATACATTCTATATTTATCTTTAAAAAATAAGAAAGAAAGAAAGAAAGAAAAGGGAAAAACATTTGAGATAAGCACCAGTGGCTCCCATTTATAGTCCTAGTTACTCAGAAGACTGATCTGAGGATTGTGATTCAGATCCAGCCCAAGCAGACGAATCCAGGAAACTTTTACATCCAATTAACCATCAAAAAGGCAAATAAGAACACGAGGACCTGAGTGCAAGGTCCAGTATTGGCAAAAAGAATGAGAAAGTTGGAGTATTTATCCACTAATTCTGTTTTGGACACTGGTTAAGGGCTTCTTCTAAGAAATTTCCATCACTTATGAATTATCCTGTGTATGAGCATCATATCTAGGAAATAGCTTTTTAGGAATGGAATCTAACATTAGTGAGTATCCTTCAACATTTAGAAACAAAAGTCTGAAAAGAAGTTCAGAGGGCATTGATAGCTATGGAAATCTGCTGTAGAAAATCAACCACCGGGGCTGGGAATGTGGCTTAGTGGAAGAGTGCTTGCGTAGCATGCATGAAGCCTTGAGTTCGATTCCTCAGTACCACATAAACAGAAAAAGCCAGAAGTGGTGCTGTGGCTTAAGTGGTAGAGTGCTAGCTTTGAGCAAAAGAAGCTCAGGGACGGTGCAGCCCTGAGTTCAAGCCCCAGGACTAGCAAAAAAAAAAGAAAATCAGCCATCATAGGCATATATATATATATATATATATATATATATATATACATATACATACATACACACACACACACACACACACACACACATATATATATAGAGGGGGGAGAGAGAGCAACATCTATCTATAGATATACATAGATATAGATATAGATAGATAAGAGGCCATGGTGTTCTCTAATATTGACCCTTACATACAGAAATACACATCACTGAAAAAAAAGTGCTTCTCTTGAATTCATGATAAAGTCAACGAATTTAGCTATAGCAATGAAACAGATGAATCCCTTGTATATGTGAAATTGTTTAAATTCAAATTATATCATACCATGTAAAATGTTGAACTGGGGTCTGAACGTACACATTAACTGTACCATAAAGTTTAAAGTGTTTTTAGATTTATGTTGATGCAAACTAGCTTCATTATTGTAACTTCAAAACTTAGCAACGTTTTTAGTTCTAAGTATAATTCATTTCTTTTCCTTGTTCCATCAACTTGACATTAATGGCTGCTCTTAGATTGGCCCAAAACAATCCATGTTTGCTATTCTCCTTGGGCCATTCCAAATAAGTCCTCTGGGTCATGAGAGTTTTGAGTTTGTGGTAGCTGCTAGGAATGGAGTAGTGTGGGATGGGTTCCAGCAAGATCAGAATTAAATTATTAGACCCTTCATGGAAGAGATTGTGGTGGGCAAAGTAGAGTTCATAATGGCACCACTCACTCTGGACAAAGTTGGGAGACAAGACGAAGATGGACTTGTAACTCTTCTCAATGCAATTGATGATATTCTCCACAATGCTCTTGCCAGGAACAAAGTTTCTCTCATGGAGACAAATCCGTGTACCTTCTCTTTCTAGATTTGGTAGCAATTCACTCTTCACCCAGGCAGAATCATGCCCACTGTATGAAATAAAGGCATGAAACTGGAGCGTTCCTTGGAGGTCCTCTATGGGAACATTCCTAGTCCTGAGCCTGGTCTGGGTCCACTGGCACAACATCCTGAGATACCACGGCAGATCCAAGTAGAGGCAGAGGAAGGTCACTGAAGCAGTCAACACCAGCATGCTGGCCCCAATAGTGACAATGAGCAGAGCTGTGTTACAGGATAATGGGGACATGTGGAAGTCCTTTAGTGGGGTCCCTTTAAGCCGTTCAGGATAGTCACACACATAGGAATCAGGCCAGCCCTCTAGCACTTCACTTGATACTTGGCCTAGGTTTCTGACAAATTCTCTTAACTCACATGTACATTGAAATGGGTTGTTTCCTGCATCTATTGACCTAATCTTGTGGCAGCTCTGGAAGAAATCAGCTGATGGGTGGAACACTGAGTTGTGGTTAATGATGAGCACAGAGAGGCTGCTGAAGGACCCACATCCAGGAAGGTCAGTTAAAGAATTGAAAGCGATGTTGAGTTCTTGCAAAGCTTCCAAATGGGTGACATCCTTGGGGATGTTTGTTATTCTGTTATTGTGAAGATCAAGCACCTTGACCTTGGGAGGCAGACATCTGAAAACAGAGTCAGTGAGTATATTGGAAGACATATTTAAAATTAATAAAGTTTTAGTCCAAGAACAAGCAGTTACATCTTCATCATACCTTAGAGAATTCTGGCTAATATCCAACTGTTGTAAAGATTTCATCTTGTTGGTCATATTCATTACATATGCAAGTTCTTTTAACTGATTCGTTTGTAAACTAAGTGTTTCCAACTTAATTAGGTGCTCACAATCCACAAATACCATATCTGTCAAGAGATTATTGGAAAAATCCAAATGCAGAAAGGGACTGGTTTGGGGTGGGCAAAGCATGTGGATCATGTGTGTATCAGACACGGTGAGGTTTTGGATATTCATATTAGCAAAGATTCTATAGATATTACTTTGTGGGAAACTGAACACTTCACTAACAACGTGGTGTACAGACAAAGCCTTTAGGGATGTGCCTGAATAATAAAACTCTCTATTGTCAAGCTGACCCTGGAGTTTCACATTTGAAATTGAGAAATACTTGATGGTTGTATGCCAAACCGATTGCAGGATCTGAATGAAAGAACCCCAAGTTGTTTCAATGTTGTTTAAGGTGAGATTTGATAAGCTTGGATTCTTTTGAAGTTTTGATAAGACTCTTAGGAAATAAAAACATTGATTATTATCTGCTACACATTTGATGTTAGAGAGTTCCAAACTTACTGCCATGCTAACTGACACATCCAAAGTGAAGTAGAATTCCTTCTTGGTGGGGAATATTATATGTAGACTTTCTGTATGGAAGTCTTGAAGGCTCTCAGGGTCTTCTTTTCCCCCGTAAGTTTCTCCTAAAACCAGCAAAACCTTACTGATATTCAAGCAAGCAATTGGTCGCACACTAGACTTTTGTAACTGAACAGCGCTCAACCCCAGAAATTTTAGTTGGGACATATTGCCAAACTCATTGCATATGGGAAGGGCATCAAATGGATTAAATGAGAGATCTAAGTGCTTGAAGTTCACTGTGGGGTGGCAAGAAACCATCCTCAACTTGTTGTGAGACAAATCTAAGTACTCCAATTCTGTGTTGAACTGGAAAACTCTGATATCAAGATACTGGATTCTATTGTGAGATATTATCAAAGCCCTCAGCTTTGGTAGTGGTTGGAGGTCAGAAGTCTGAAGCTCAGCTATGTTGTTTTGTGATATATCTAAAGTTGTTGTTCTCACAGGTAAGTCTTGGGGGACATGAGTAAGGTCTGCTTTTGACCTGTCAACTCTAAATTCACTTTCATCAGATATTTGCATCTTGAGAAGTATTAAGACGAAGATAATGACACAATAGAAGGTGCCAGGCTTCACTGTAGACATTTTGGAGCACTAGGCCTTCCTGAGGTGGTTGCTGTTCTTCAGCGCATCTTGTCACTGATACAAATCCTAGGAGAGAAATCTACATTAAATGATTATATTAAACTGGGCATGGCTGAAATCAACATTTCTTATTAGAGGTTCAGAAAATGAAGACTACATTCTTTAGGTTTATTTAACCTAAAACTAGGTAAATAGACAGGAAGATGATTATGTGAGCTCTAGTCAAACAACTTTTAATATGAATGGTATAATGGGTTGAAGTGTGGTTCTTCCCAAAACATATGTCTATCCCCTAACTTTATCCTAATCCCAGCCCCTCCCATCCTATCTCCCTCTTTCCCTCCTCTCTCTCTTCTCTTCTCAGATCTCCGCTTACTTCCTCTTATCTCCTATTTTCTCCCTACCACAGTGTGTGTTCCTCTGTGTGTGTGTGTGTGTGTGTGTGTGTGTGTGTGTGTGTTCCCAGACTTGAATCCACTTGGCTTTTTCATTCATGGCTAGTATTCTAACACTTGAACCATGCTTGTAGTCCAGCTGTTTTACTGGTTAATTGGAGATGGAGCCTCAAGGATTTTTCTTCTTGGGCTAGCTTCAAACCACAACCCTCAGATCTCAGCCCACCAATACCCAACAAAGTTAGGGATCTTGAGATGAGGAAGTCATTCTAGGTTACCCAAGTAGTCCTTGAATCTACTGACAAGTGTCTCTATAAAAAAGAGTACTGACAGATGAAAGAGGAGGGGAGAGAAATACAGTGGGCAGGTCATGTGAAGGCAGTCAGGGCTGGAGTGACGTAGCCACAGGCCAGGGACCAGTAACTGAAGGAGGCCCTGGAGAGACTGCCACCCTGCTCTCATCTTGATTTAGGACTTTGACCCTCCAGCATTATTTGAAAGTGAACATCTGTTGCTTTTTTGCTACCAAGTCTATAATAATGCTTTACAGAAACTATAGAAATCTAACACAGCTGGCTTCTGGAAATTTCCTCCAATCACCACCCTCTCCAAAGTTCATTTAGAACCCAGGGTTAGGCTCAACTGGTATGTCCTTCTTTGATATAAATAACTTCCCATGATTTTCTAGAGAGTTCTCCCATGTGGCTGGTTAGGATTATTCTCACATTACCTATTATTACCTACATATCAGGCCACTGGAGGGCAGAGGCAGCCCAGAAAAACCACTTCCTTGTTCACCACCTGTCCCAACCGTTCTTTGAGGGCACTGTCCTGAAACCACTCAAACTTGCAAAACAAGTCACATGTTAAAAGTTCCTGCTGACCCCAGCCATATAAACCCTGCTACAACCAGACTCTGGGCGACCTCTCTGATCCTGACCAGGGAGATCCTGACCTAGGAGCATACCCCAATAAACTTTTCTTTTATTCACCTTTACCTCCTGCTGTGTCTTCTTACCTTGCCTAAAGCCTGACAGTCTGGGCCTAACTTTGGTCATATTTGAAAAGGTAATTAAAATTACATCACAATAAAAGGTATTTGAGCAGATCTATTCCTTTCTCCATGATGATTAATATTTACTGGACATGTTTTGGAATCTGCATCCAGAGCAGTGAAGAAGACAAAGCCCTATTTTTCAAGACAAAGTCTTGTTCATGAGAGATTAAACTTAATTTCATTTAATAATCAGCACCCCATAGAAAAATGAAGCTGAGGTCATTGTAAGTCTGAGACGGTGCTGGGTGGTAGTTGGTTTTAGTTGATTCATTGATCAAGACCTTTTTGAGAAGCGGACACTGGGATAGACGCAAGAATGAAGTAAATGAGTCACCCACAGAAGCAATGGAAAAACCAAGGATGGAAGTCCTGAGATGGAACACAGCTTGCTTGATCTTTGGAAGCGTGAGGAAGTATTAGCATGAGATAAATGAAGATGAAAGGGGTTAGGGACATTATATGTGGCCTTGTAGATAATAATAAGAAGTTGGGGTTCCATTTCAAAAGTGATGAGGAAGTGGGGGTACTGGAGGATTGAGGATGGAAGTTTTTTCTTCCTCTCTCATATTTACAATACCTTGTATCATTCATTCACCAAGTGTTAAATATCATTCTAGATTATGCCTATTACTCTAGTTATCAACTTACACTATTCTATTATCCGGTCATCACTATTGTACTGGCACATGAAACATGAAGGCATTGTGTTGGAATAATATATACTTCACACACACACACACACACACACACACACACACACACACACAGCACTTTTAGCTGGAGTTGCCCATAGCTCTCTCAAGGAACTTAATTCCAAATCCACAGAACAACCTCAGGCATAAAGCCATCAATATCAGCCACATGCCATATTCCTCTTAACATGCCCCTACCCCAGCTCAAATGATAGTTCGATCTAAATGATTCAATTCTCCAGAGACAACCCTGTGTTACAAAAGTTCTTCAAGTTATACATGCAATTCTGACTAATTTTCAGACTTACCTTTTTGTAGGAATGCTCAATGATGCCTTGATCATCCTGACTTCTTCTAACATTGAAGACAACATTGGAGACAATTCTCCACCAACAAATGCATTCATGAATATTCTGAGCAAGAAAGATAATACAGAAGTCTTCAGTTCAATGCCCAGTAAAAAAAAAAAAAGGAAGGAAGGAAAGAAAGGAAAGGAGAGAAAAAGAAAGGGACGGAAGGTGTGAAGGAGGGAAGGAAGGAGGGAGGGAAGGAGGGAAAGAGAAAGATGATACAAACATCATGCTAAATATAAGTGTAGTCTTTTATGATAATATTTTTTGAAAGATCCAGAAATTTCTTAACTATTCCTTTCCAGCTTCCCAAAAGAGCTAGTTACACAAATGCACATTTAAATAGGTGCTACGGACTAAATTTTTGTGCCTCCTAAAAATTGAATGTTGAAGCCTGATGCCAGCGGCTCATGCCTTTAATCCTAGCTGCTCAGGAGGTTGAGATCTGAAGATAGGAGTTCAAAGCCAGCCTAGACAGAAAAGTCCCTGTGAGACTCTTATCTCCAATTAACCACTAAAAAACCAGAAGTGATGCTGTGGCTCACGTGATAGAAAGCTAGCGTTGACCACAAAGAGGCTGAGGGATAGCGCCCAGGCCCTGAGCTCGAGCCCCACAACCAACAAATAAAACTTGTATGTTGAAATCTTAACTCTCAATGTGATGGCATCAGGAGGCGGTCCTTGGAGAGGTTCTTTGGTCATGAGAGTGGAGGTCTCATGAGTGGGATTCATGCTCTTATGAAAGGGACCTCACAGAGCTCTCTGGCCTCTTTCATAGGAGGATATAAGACGGTGGCCATTGGTAACCAGAAGAGGTTCTCCCCAGAACTAAAAGTGGCACTGTGACTTTCGATGTCCAGGCTTCAGAACTGTGAAAATAAAGTCCTGTTGTCTATAAAGAACTCAGCCTATGGTTCTTGAGATGGAAACAAACTGATCAAGATAATGAGAATCAAACTAATACCCAGTTAGGCCTGGGCCAGTCTTACAAGCCAGATCAAAGTAAAAGTAGTTGGTCCTAAGACTCAAGTGGGGCTCACTACTCAGACTCCAAAGTTCTGTGTTAGAGTCCAAATCAGAGGCTCTTTTCATCTGTGACCAGCCCAAGACTCCAAGGAAGTGGTAGTCAGCATAGTCAGGCATGCCATGTGGAGCAGGTCCCAGAGATCAAAAGCAGATGGCTGCCGGGCGGGGACCTTGGTGCTCACCCACCCAGCCCACCCAGAGCCAGAAGAGAACCATCCTTGTTCTCCTAATAACAATGCCTGCCATGAAAACTTTCATCCTGCCTGTCCCTAAGCATGAGAAAATAGTACATCTTCAGTTTTATAACTTGTTATATTAATTCATTCAAATGCCCAGACCCCATTTTGTCCTTTTAGTTAAAGTCACATAGTTGAGGTTCTCAGATTATGAAACCATTTTCCATTTCTATAATTTCAAAGGGGGGAATAAAAAGGATTTCTGGGTGTCAGTGACTCATACCTGTAATCTCAGTTACCAAGGAGGCTGAAATCTGAGGATCACAGTTTGAAGCCTGTCTGGATAGAAATGTCAGTGAGACTTCCAATCTCCAATTGACCACCAAAGAGCTGGAAGTAGAGCTGTGGCTCAAGAGGTAGAGCACCAGCCTACAGTGAAAAAACTAAGGGACAGCTCTTCAAAGCCTGGAGTTCAAGCCCCAGACCCAGCATGCATATGTGCGTGCACACACACACACACACACACACACACACACACACACACACACACGATTAATTTTTAGGTATTTGCAGGATTTGTAAGTCTTACATACCACACTTGCTAAAAATCAATGATAATCAGAGTCTCTATACCTCAAACCAAATAATTTTTTAAAATGAAAGTCTTAAAGATCATCACTAACATCCATCTTTATTAAAATCTCAAAACTATTTGATTGCCTAATAAAAGGATTATTCGCAAAGTTGAACAGAAAAAAGATATTGAAATTTAAAAGACTAAATTCAGAATAAACAAACAAATAAATACATAGAAAGAATAAATTCAGGTGCACTTGTCCATCTGGGGGACTGTGGTGATAGTTCTAGCTTCCCTGATAAGACACAAGGAACTGGTACATTTCAATTGTCTTTGTTTAGAGTTTCTGGGAACAGAGTTATGGTCTGACTGGTCTTAATGGATCATATTTATACACTCAACTAAGCTCATTGTTAAGTTCAGCCCTGAAGATATTTATTAAGTCATGAAAACAACTATTAACTTCAGGTTAAAAGGACTGCTTGGTTTCCTTTTTTTGGTTGTTGTTATAAAGAGACATTCACTTTTACATCTTCTGCACACATTGCATGTGGCTTGGAAAACAGTTTTTAAACTCATAATTTCATCTAACTTCAAGCTTCCCTGAATAGATTCAGTGGTCTGAAAAAACATGCAAGAATATCTGATGAGGACAGGCTAGAGGAAAAGCTAAAATAAACCGGCCCATCAAAACAGAGGAGCTACACCACAGTGCAGAATAAATAGATTGAAACCTTCTATCCATCTGGCTTTTGTAAATAGAGTGAAATACCTGAGCAAACTGCTTGGTAGAGAAGAGATGACATGTATCTGGCTGCATCTGGTGATGGTCTTTTTGGTAAGAGTTCCAGTACAGCTCAGGGCAGCTCTCAGCAAGAGGCAGGAACACACAGGTCTTTCTCTGTTTGCTTTCTTCATTTTTCCTTTTGTGTTGGTCATGGGGCTGGAACTCTGGGCCTGAACTCAGTCCCTGAGCAATTTTGCTAAAAGCTTGTGCTCTACCACTTGAGCCACAGATCCACTTCCAGCATTTTGTGATTAAGGAGAGGTAAACCTCTCATGGACCTTTCCTGCCTGGGATAGCTTTGAACCACAATCCTAAGATCTCAGCCTCAGCTAGGATTATAGGCGTGAGCCACCAGTGCCCAGCTTCTTATAAAGCTAGTAGCGTTCAATCATGGAGTTCCATCCTAGTGACTTTATCTGACCCTAGTTACCTCATAGGGCCTCAGCTCTGAACACCATAGTCAGATTGAATTTCTACCATCTCATCACACAATGGGGATTAAACTCTAACTCATGAACTGGAACAAGTCCTGGGTTCCTGAATGTTTTCATATGAATGAAGGGGTGAAGTGGAGAATAATGTCCCCCCAAAACAGCAATTAGTAGCTCTGTGAGAAACCCAGAAAACATCTGTGACACAAATAGTCATCATACATGAAGGGAGGGGAAAAGAAAACAAACAAATAATTTCTAAAAAATTCACTCTGCTTTGATTAGAATTAGTGGCTGATAAACAATGTTAGTTTAAACACATAGTAAGTATATAGCAGAAATACAGCCCACCAGGAAAAACTTCCAGGACTTACTCATTGAAATTTTTGAGGTCTCTGTACCCAACAACTTAGATAAAGTATTCTTTTCTTTTGTAGAAGAAAATAAGATGTTGCTTACCAAGACAACCTGCGTGTCCGTTCCGTCAGGCAGTCTGTAAGAGAGTCAAGCACCTCCTCCAGTATTTATGTCAGTGGTAACCTAGGTTAGTGTTGGGAGAAAAATCTGCATTGCGCCACCTACTGAACGCCACTGGAATTGGACCACACAGTAATGACAATTTTCTCCTATTCATAAATGGGCCCCGTGTAATTTAGCTTTTCCTCTGGCCTTTTGATCAATCCACTTTCTCTGTTTGCTTTATTCCTTTTTTGTGTGTTGGTCATGGGGCTTGAACTCTGGGCCTGAACTCAGTCCCTGAGCAATTTTGCTAAAAGCTTGAGCTCTACTACTTGAGCCACAGATCCACTTCCAGCATTTTGTGATTAATGAGAGATAAGACTCTCATGGACTTTTCCTGCCTGGGATAGCTTTGAACCACAATCCTAAGATCTCAGCCTCAGCTGGGATTACAGATGTGAGCCACCAGTGCCCAGCTTCTTATAAAGAGTAGAAAGGAGAAGGGTCAAAGTTTTGCTAAATACACCCATAAAGAGGAAAAATAATTCACAGGAAAATATTAGACTGGATGCTACTTTTTTTTCTTATTTTTTAATCTTCTTGATGACTTTTTTGTTCATGTCTTTTTTCACTACTTTGTTTCTAGATCTGATTTGGTATTGAATTTTTCCCTATTAATATTTGCCAACTTTCTTCAAAGCATACATTTTCTTTCTTTTTTCTTTTCTTTTTCCCCCCAAGTGAGATAATGCATATCTATTACCTCTTGCGAAGCCAAGGCAGAAGACTCATGAATATGAGGCCAGCTAGGTCTACATAGCAAGACTCTGTATTTTAAAAAATAACTATATGTGTGAAAAGAACTCTCTTCTTAGATAAGGCCCTAGGATCTTCCGTTAGGTTGGTTTTGGTCATTAGGATCTAGACCTTTAAAACAACAACAATAAAAATAATAAGGTAGGTGGACAGATAAAGCATAGGAAAGACAACTATCTTCTTTGGTGCTTTTCCACAGCCTGATATTGCATGAGGAGATGACAAAACCTGATCTAATTCTCCAATTCTGTTATCCGTTTTTCTCTTCTTCTCCTCTTTCATCTTCTTCCTCCTCCTTTTTCCTCTTCCTCCCCTTCTTCTTCTTCTTCTTTCTTTTTAGTGCAAATATGGGCACTTGAATTCAGGGCCTAGGGTCTGTCTCTTCGCTTTCTTCTGCTCAAATCAGTTCTGTAACACTTGAGCATCAGATCCACTTCTGGCCTCTTCATAGTTAACTAGAGATAAAAGTCTTACAGATTTCCCTAACCAGGCTGGCTCTGAACTAAAATACTCAGATCTTAGCCTCCTGGATAGCTAAGATTACAGGCATGAGCCACCAGTGTTTGACTTATAGTCAACTTTTCTATTGCACACAGAAAGCTTCAGTTCCCCAATTTAAGGATTTTGTGCTTTTTTAAAAATCTACAATAATCTCTGATTTTGTTCCTCATCTCAGCATTTGTTTAAATATATGTCTGAAAATGAAAGAATAAAATTCCCCACCCTCCTACACACTATTTCTTTCCTTCAGCACATGGTTGGAGTCGCATGAATTTAGCTGCTGCCGCCCCATATCCTGGGCCTTGTGAGCCTGGGTCTGGAGAGGATACCTGGGATGGAGGAGTAGGCAGGCGTCAGTCAAAGCACTTCTAGTGTCCTGATGCTCTGAGTTTCCCTCTTTATCTTCTTTTCTCTCCTTTGCCCAACAGATATCCCTGAGCAGACACCCACCCACTCATAGTTATGCATGCAGCCATGCAACCACACCTCCCATGGAAAATGAATTCTGAGAGAATACATTCTGTAACATTTTTTGGATACATTAATGTATCCAAAGTACTGTTTCAAGAGGAAATGAACACAAAACATTATGAGATACGTTTTACTTTTAAAACATTCTAAGTCTTTAAAGTGTAGTGGGCGTTCAGTAATCACACAAAGCCAGTGGCTACCATGTTGGACAGCACAGGTGTAAGGTAGAGTTGTCACAGCTATGTGAAGACATGCAAGTCTAAGTGAAGAGTAGCCAAAAGAGCTAATTCAAAACAATGTTTCATATCTTATACTCGAAACAACCCCATGCTTCTCTCAATAGCAATTTCTCAATTTCTCCATCTACTCCTTTCCTATATCCAGGCATTACTTTTTTTCAATGCAAGGCAGTAAACATAGGCTGCAATTAGATGTGGTCAGCAACCAGTTGAAAAGAAAAGTCTTATTGAAATATAATTGGTTTTTAAATAAAAATATACAAAAAAGAAAAACCAAGCAAGAGTACAAGGTCCTACGTTCAAGCCCCAGTACCAGCACCAAAAAAATAAAAACACTAGTTAATTAAATTAGTAAAAATATAAATAAATTATGAATGAACATGTGACTTAGTCACCCATGCCTCTGTTTACCCCACCACCACCCATATCTCTTTCCTAGCCTGTCACATTCCTCCAGCCCGTTCTCTTTGCCTCTTTTTCTTTTCTTTGCACCACTGATTTCCTAAGATATTTCTTTCATATTCTTCCCTCTTCTGAAAAAGGCTTTTTCTTTTTCTACTGCCACACTCAGCTGAGTCCTCACACCACCAGAGGTTAAACAGTCTCTTACTGAACATGGAAAGAGTCCAGTGTAATCACACTGTGGATAAAGATGAGATCACACAGGATCAGGTCTCATGGAGACCTCAGTGTTGACTAGGTGTCCAAGGCCAAGGACAGCAGCTCACCAGGCAGCCTGGGCAGGGAGCAGCTCACCAAACCAGCAGCTCTCATGGACCCAGCGCCAGCTCCCACTGGGTTATGCAGACAGATATGGCAGAAGATCCAGGACCTCAGCCTCATGGCCAGTAAGAGTACTTACTCATCCAGGGTTTTATTGTGTGTCCATGACAGGCTATGCAGTATCTAATCAGCCCCAGAGAGAGGCAGGGAACACATGCAAAAGGTTCTCATTTCTTGGAGCTGACATTCTAGTGGAGGGAAATTGATAACAAGTAAACAGATCATTTCAAATGTGAGGTGTGCTGTGACAAAAGCTAATGGGAGAGATGTATGGGAGAGGGACTGGGGAAAGGAGACTTAATGGTGTGAGTAATGGCCGCACCTGGCTCCCCAGGTAGGGACCACTGTGATACATGAAGATCAAGTGTAGAGTAATCCAGGTAGGACCCAGTGCGGTGCACTTGGAGGATGAGCCAGAGGCAACGGAAGCTGCCATGTTACCAAGGAGAGAAAGGGGGTGGGGTAAGAGTGAATGAGAAGAGGAAGACAGATCCTGGTGCATCATAGACTGCAAGGAAGAGTTTGACTTTTGCTCTTACTACAAAGGTAGGTCATTGAGTTTTAAATAGTGAAGGGTTGAAGACAACTTACGTCTTAGAAACTGTCATTCTGATTGCTCTTTGCAAAGCATGTGAGGCAGAAGGAAGAGCAAGAGGCCAGCTGAAAGGGGAGAGACCTGGTACCTGATATGATGAATGCTCTGGCTCAGGTCACACAATAGAACATGTACTCTCTTCCCTCCTAATGAGTGGACACAGGTAGGACATCTCAGAATGCTACACCATTACTCTGCCTTGTAGTACTGACTGAGACACTATACCAAAGGAATCCGTAGGAGAGGGACTTAAAAAGGTGGAGGTTTGTTTCTCTTTCAAACACAAAGGTAAGCAGCCCAGACAATGTTGAGAGGCCGGCTTGGGTAATACAAAGTAGGAGAATGCAGAACCCATCCTTTACATATGATTTTTCATCTCCAGGTTCTAAAGATTTCTTTCCTCTGATTCTCATCTCCCATCCAATGGGAAAGTAGAAGAGGAAAAGGAATCCACCCTCACCTTGCTTAGAGACTTGGCCCAAAGTGGCATGCCGGTTCCATCCACATCCCATTACTAAGAAGTGAGTCATATGTCTACACCAAACCACAAGGCAGGCTGGGAAATGTAGTCTCTAGCTGTCTTGTCAGGTGCCTTGAGAAAAAATCAATTAATCTAATACTAAACGAGGGGATAATAGTTACTGGAGACAACTAATGTTCTGTCACAATTTTAACATTATAGACTGCATTGTGCTCGTCTCCTAATTTATATGTTGAAGCCCCAATTCCCAGTCACTTAGGATGTGACTATGTTGGAAGTTAGGGCCTTTGAGGTAGTGATTGAGGGACCAGTGGCTCACACCTGTAATCCTACCTACCCAGGAGGCTGAAATCTGAGGATCATGGTTCAGAGCCAGGCACCAGCTTCCGTGGGAGTGAGGGCCCAGGCTCCTTTGCTACGATGCTCACAGCCCTTCCACTTGCCATTGGAAGAAACTACAACACTTCCCCAGCATGGAGAACCTGCACTTACTGATCCTCTAACCACACTTTTGAATCTAGCCTTCAGGAGACGGGTAATGGGGATTGTGGATTATTCCCTTTTGTGTTCATTCACAAAATCCAGCCTGGTTGTGTCTGGTACCTCTGTTTGAAATGAGGGAGCATTTATTGGCTTCTGTCAACTTTGAGCATTAGCTAAACTTCTAAGGCAACCAGAATAATTCCATTCAATATCTAGTTCACATAATTTTGGCTCTGAGTTACCTTGGCAATCAGGTGTACTCATGTGTTTCACCACAACAGCCTAGGATTACAGCTACATTTCCGTTTGTATTCAAGGTATTTGTATTGTATTACAAGGTAGTTACGTATTTGTGTAGTCAGGTCAAAACAACAATAATCTATTACACTGATGGGGCAAAAGTGTCTTTTTTGTTTTATTTTGTTTTGTTTTGGAGGGGAAGTTTTGAACTCAGGGCCTTGCATTTGCTAGGCAGGTACTCTACCACTTAGGTCATTGCCTCAGCCTTTTTTGCTTCAGGTAAGATTTTTGGGGGGGGTCCGGTCATGGGGCCTGAACTCTGGGCCTGAGTGCTGTCCCTTAGCTCTTCAGCTCAAGGCTAGCGCTCTACCACTTGAGCCACAGCGCCACTTCTGGCTTTTTTCTTTTTGCTTATGTGGTGCTGAGGAGTTGAACCCAGGGCCTCAGGCATGCAAGGCAAGCGCTCTACCACTGAGCCACCTTCCCAGCCCTCAGGTAAGATTTTTTTTTTTAATGAAGTCTTACATTTTCTGACTAAGATTGGCTTCAGACTTTAAACCTCTTGAGTAGATAGAATCACAGGCATGCACCACTATGCCTGATTTATTGACTGAGCTTTTGTTTGGGCTGGCCTGGAGCTATATTCTTCCTAAACTCTACCTCTCTAGTTAGTGAGATTACAGGTGTAAAGCACTGTGACTGGTCAGAAAATGCTTTCTTAAATCTTTGCCTGGCTTTTTTTTTAACCCCTAAATCTCCAAAGTTGGCCAGGATGAGAAAGTTCACCTACAGGCCAATGAGGAACCTTAGGAGCTCCCAACACCAGTGTCTACAATTCTGAACTTGATCCTTCCCATGCTACATGAAAACACATGGACTCCTGGGAAAGAAGAGGGAGGTCTTCTCCCTGAAAAACTGAGCATTTAGTAAAAAAAAAAAAAAAGTCTGTGTGTCAACATGAAAATATATCCTTTAGGCCAGAAGAGACTGAGTGGTCTCCAACTGGCAATGTGAGCACCATTGTCACCTCTCAGCCTAGTTCTGTGGCTCAGTTAAATCCAGGCTTTAATTAAGTCTTTTCCAAAGAAGCTTATGTTCATCAGATTTGTATTGCTGTAAGAAGACACCTTAGATAAACAAGGGTAAAAGGTTTATTTTCATTCATGGTTTCAGCACAAGTGTGTTTGCAGGCCATTGCTTTGGGTCTGTGGCAAGTGGGAGTATATGGCAAAGGAGGAGACTGCTTACCACATAGTGGTCAGGAGGCAGATAGAGAGAAAGTGAGAGAGGGAGAGAGAGAGAGAGGGAGAGAGAGAATATGAAAATGAGGGAGAGGCCTGAGACAAGATATTCCCTTCAAACACATGCCCTCAGTGATTTAGTTCCTTTAACAAGCCCTCCCCTCTAAATAGCCCATTAAGCTGTGACCCCCCAATGAATTAATCATTGATAACACAGTCACTTTTAAATACTACCACTAACCTTGTCCCTTGTTACTTCAGCACATGAGCCTCTGAGAACATTTGATATCTAAATGATAATAGAAACACCTCTAGGTAATAATCGAAGGTCATGGTGCTCACAAGTCAAGGTGATGACAGTTTCTTAGGTTGAATGTCCCAAAAATTCTAAGTTTTCATGTCATTGTTTTCAGCAGTGAGTGTTAATTCTATATTAAAAGCAGCTCTAATGTTTGCCCAGAAAAGTCCATGTTTGCTCTTCTCTGTGGGCCATTCCAGGTAAGTCCTCTGTGTCATGAGAGCCCGAAGTTTGTGATACTTGCTGGGGATGCTGTTCTGTGGGATGGGTTCCAGCAAGATCAGAATTAAATTATTAGACCCTTCATGGAAGAGATTGTGGTGGGCAAAGTAGAGTTCATAATGGCACCACTCACTCTGGACAAAGTTGGGAGACAAGACGAAGATGGACTTGTAACTCTTCTCAATGCAATTGATGATATTCTCCACAATGCTCTTGCCAGGAACAAAGTTTCTCTCATGGAGACAAATCTGTATATTTTCTTTTTCTAGACAAGGAACTAACTCATTCTTTACCCAGGCAGAATCCTGCTCACTGTACGATATGAAAGCATGATACTGGAAAGTTCCTTGGAGGTCCTCTATGGGAACATTCCTAGTCCTGAGTCTGGTCTGGGTCCACTGGCACAACATCCTGAGATACCACGGCAGATCCAAGTAGAGGCAGAGGAAGGTCACTGAAGCAGTCAACACCAGCATGCTGGCCCCAATAGTGACAATGAGCAGAGCTGTGTTACAGGATAATGGGGACATGTGGAAGTCCTTTAGTGGGGTCCCTTTAAGCCTTTCAGGATAGTCACACACATAGGAATCAGGCCAGCCCTCTAGCACTTCACTTGATACTTGGCCTAGGTTTCTGACAAATTCTCTTAACTCACATGTACATTGAAATGGGTTGTTTCCTGCATCTATTGACCTAATCTTGTGGCAGCTCTGGAAGAAATCAGCTGATGGGTGGAACACTGAGTTGTGGTTAATGATGAGCACAGAGAGGCTGCTGAAGGACCCACATCCAGGAAGGTCAGTTAAAGAATTGAAAGCGATGTTGAGTTCTTGCAAAGCTTCCAAATGGGTGACATCCTTGGGGATGTTTGTTATTCTGTTATTGTGAAGATCAAGCACCTTGACCTTGGGAGGCAGACACCTGAAAACGGAGTCAGTGAGTACATTTGAAGACAGATTTAAGACCACTATACTCGCAACCCAAATGCAATCTTCTTCATGCCTATGCGATTCCAACAAATTCCAGCTCACATCCAGTGTTTCGAGAGATGGCATATCCTTAGTCATGAGAGACACTTTGAAAAGACTTTTTAACCCATTCTTTTGCAAGATAAGTGTCTCCAATCTCACTAAATTGGAGCAATTTTGAAAAATACTATCTGTGAACACATTCTGGGTAAAGTTCAAAAACTGAAATGTGCTTGGTGCCTGAGGACAAAGCATATGGATAAAAGCTGTGTCTGATATGGTCAACATCATAATGTTCATCTCAGCAAACATGCTGTATAATGCTGTCTTTGTGAAAAGAAAAACCTTGTTTGTTACATGTTCTATTTTCAGTGCTTTCAACTTTGTTTCTGAATAAGTAAAACCTTCTTCATTAATGTTTTCAACTATAGTTAAATTGTATATATTGAGATATTCCACAGGTTTGGACCAAAGGAATTGAAAAACACTAACTAAACATTTCCAAGTTGTTTCCACATTGTTGAGGGTAATGTTTATTAAGGTTGGACCTCTAGTAAGTTCTAATAAAAATTTCATTAAAACATGGCAGTTTTCATTATTCAAGTTAATATTTGTCAGATGCAAGTATCCCAAAGCGTTAACTTGGATGTTTACTTGGATAGAGAACAAACTATTTGGTGGAAAGATGAAGTGAAGTGTTTTTGTGTTCAGAATTTGAAGATTCTCTGTCTCATCTTCCTTCACATAGTACTTTCCTAAATCCAGAAGAATGTAATTTAGATGTATGTGAGCCACTGGTAGCAGATCAAACTGTTGGAACTTTGTAGCACTCAGCCCTAAGAAATCCAATTGTATTAACTTGGAAAATTCAAAACAGACAGGAAGGGCACTGAAGTCATTGAAGGAGAGGTCTAAATGCTTCAGGCTCACCACTGGATAGCAAGATATGTTTTGCAGGTGATTGTGAGATACATCTAAGTACTCCAAGTGCCGGTTGAAGTTGAACACATTGAAATCAAGCCTCTGGATTCTATTATGGGAAAGTCTTAAAACCTTCAACCCTAACAAAGAGCTGAAGTCAGAGGTCTGAAGCTCAAAAAGGAAGTTCTGAGACATATCTAAGAATTGGACAAATGGAGGTAAGTCTCTGGGAACATGAGTCAGGCCGGTTTTTGACAGGTCCACTGCAAATTCACTTTCATCAGAGAACTGGATGAAGACTCCAACAATCAAGGTCGTGAGATAAAGACAATAAAGACAATAAGCTTGTCTGATGATAGGTTCTTTGTCTTGGGTCATGATGCAGTGGTTTCCCAAAAGAATGCCAATGTCCTTCAGAGCATTTTGAGTCCACGTTCTAGAAATATAAAAAACATTACAATGAGTGCTTGCTTTTCTTCATTGTCAATGTCATTACTGTCCCATAATTGTATGTCATTTATTTCCTTGTTACATAGCAGCTGATCTTTTTTTTTTTTTTTTTACTTTTTTTTTTTATTGTAAAGATACTATACAGAGGGTTACAGTTACATGAGTGAGGTAATGAGTACACTTCCTCTTGAACATTGTTAGCCCCTCCATTGTTTTCCCCCTACCATCCCCTCCCTCCCTCCCTTCCCCAAAGTTCTTTTTTTTTTTTTTTGATTGTGATTAAGTGATTACATAGTTTCTAAGTCACAAGTTCATTCTAACTTTCCTGGAACAAATTGTCTATCACAGTCTGTAATATATAACAGTGTTCACATGTTATACACCATACATGTGATCAGCAGCGTGGGGATATTTAGTAGTGGTTCAACCAGATGAGCAGGAGTTCTTTGTTTCTTAAGTCCTGTTAGTTTTGTCGTATCACCTAACATTTTGGATTTATCATCCACTTATCAGGGAGACCATGTACCGTTTGTCTCTTCGCTCTTGGCTTACCTCGCTCAACATGATTCCTTCTAGCTCCATCCATTTCCCTGCAAATGCCATTATTTTGTCATTTCTAATGGCTGCATAATATTCCATTGTGTATAGATACCACAATTTTTGGATCCATTCATCTGTGGTGGGGCATCTGGGTTGTTTCCATATCCTAGCTATTGTGAACAGTGCTGCAATAAACATGGAGGTGCACGTGTCCTTGTATATTGGTTCCTGTTGTTCAGGGTAGATGCCTAGAAGTGGTATGACTGGGTCGTAAGGGAGGTCAATCTTTAGCTTTCTAAGGACCCTCCAGACATAGCAGCTGATCTTAAAAGGTACAATGCAGATCTTTTTTTTTTGGTTGGTCATGGGGCTTGAACTCTGGGCCTGGGCACTGTCCCTGAGCTCTTCAGCTTAAGGCTAGAGCTCTACCACCTGAGCCACAGCACCATTTCTAGTTTTCATGGTTAATTGGAGATCAGAGTCTCATGGACTTTCATGCTTAGGCTGGCTTTGAACTGAGATCCTTAGATCTCAGCCTCCTGAATCGCTAGGATTACAGGTGTGAGCCACTAGCACCCAGCTGGTAGCTTATGTATTTTGCTCTGTCTAGTGGTTTTCTGAGGGAGACTTATCTTCATTTATATATTTTAGAACTTTCTCAAAGCTGTTACAGCCTGAGAGGTGATGTTTATCTAAAAGATTTAAAGGTAAATGTACTAGGCTCAGCCACCCAGAGGAAGAGCTGACACAATGGTTAAGCAGAAGACACACCAACATGCCAAGGAAGAAAGAGACCAGGAATAAGGTCTCATGGAAGAAAAGGGCTTTGGAAAGCCCCATGTATAGCAGAGTCTAGACATCCACACACAGGCCCCCAGATAGACGCATGCTCAAAGCAGGCATGGGAAAAGTCTAAACCTTTGGCCCTGGTTGAACAATTTAGGATCTATGCATGCAGAATATGTAGATAAAGGTAGAGTCACAAATAGCTTGGAAGAAGTGTTCCAACATACAACCAATTTGTAAAGACTGGGAAATCGGGGATTTTAGTTGTTGTCTGATATCTTGCTTGGTTTTGTTTTTGCTTCAAATGTTAAAGAAATAGCAAACCACTAGCTGAGTGCTGCGCTGTCATAATGAATTCAGCATCACAGATGATACATAGTCCTTATAAAAATAGTCTAGAAAAGTCACTACAATAAACAACTACAACCTGCAAGGAACAGCAATAACAAACCCAAAAGACAGGAACAAATCTGATTTCTATAGTTAGCACATTATTATATTCAAAATACCTGATTTTTTAAAAACCTTATAGTATAAAAATGAGAAAGCAGTTCCTTGTCACAGTCAGTGAAAAAATAATTAAAAGAACCAATTCAAGCCAGATGCCGTGGCTGACACACCTGTAATCCTACCTACTCAGATTTGAGGATCAAGGTTTGAAGCCAGTCTGGGTGGAAAAGTCCATGAGACTCTTATCTCCAATTATCTACCAAAAGGCTTGAAGTAGAGCTGTGGCTCCAATGACAGAGTGCTAGTTGTGAACCGGGAACAGCATCCAAGGCCTGAATTCAATCCCCAGGACTAGAAAATACACACACAAAAACATAACAAAGTCAAAAAAATTATACCATCCAACATCATGATTTACTCCAAAGATACAATAGTAAAGACAGTTTGATATTGGCAAAGGAATAGACACATAGAACAATGGGCCAGAATAGAGAGTTTAGAAATAAACCCACAAAAATATAGTCAGCTGACTTTTGACAAAGGAGTAAAGGCAACTGAACACAGAAAGTATCACCTGTTTACCAAACTGTGTTAGAGCAAGTAGACACCTACCTGCTCAGAAGGAGGAGGAGGAGAGGGAAGAGGAAAAAGAGGAGACAAATTTAAATACAGACCTTACAATTTTCCCCAAAATTAACTCAAAATGGATCACAGATGTAAGTGTAAGATGCAAAATTGTAAAACTTCTAGAAGATAACATACGAGGAAATGAAGGGGACTTTGGGTCTGGTGATAAATTTTTGGTACCACATCAAAAATACAATCCAAAAGAGAAAAAACTGCTAAGTTATACTTCATTAAAATGTTCTGCTTTGTAAGCAATACTGCTAAGAGAGAGAAAAGATAAGCCACAAACTGGGATGAAATAGTTACAAAACACATATCTGACTAAGGGCTTTGTGTCCAAAATATAGGGAGAACTCTCAAACTACACAATAAAAAAAATGAATACACAGCCAGGTACCAGTGATTCATACCTGTAATCCTGTCTACTCGGGAGGCTAAGACCTGGAGAATGGAGGTACAAAGTCTGCCTGGGAAAAAAAGACCTGTAAGACTCAATCTCCAATGAACCAGCAAAAAGCCAAGCTGGAGGCCTGACTCAAGTGGTAGAGTACTACTCACTATGAAGGGGGAGAAAAAAGCAAGAGCTCAAGGCCCTGAGTTCAAGCTCTAGTACCAGCAAATTAGATAGGTGACAGATAGATAGGTGAAAGGTAGAATAAAAAAATAAAGGACTAAAAAAAGGTCTTGTAAGTCTAAAGGGTAATTTGGTAATTAAGGTAAATTCCTTTGGAATATGTCTCCTTTTATTTTAGTAATTCCACATTTAGGAATTTGCTAAAGACATAATAAGAGGCACACAATACAGAAAAGTGACTGTGAGGTTGCTTGTGATATGGTGAAAAACTGAAAAATATCAGAAATGTTTATTGTAGCATATGGTTAACTCAGTTCTGGTGCCTCTAAGGGAAATAGTCTCAAATATTACACTTTGCAAAAATCTGCAGCATCATGTTCAGTGAATAAAACAACTGCCAAACTGTATATGTAGAGCTCTAATTTTGTAAACTGTGATTTGAACCCGAAAGACTCAAAGTCAGGGGAGGGAGGAGAGTGTGGAAAAAAAAAAAAAAGCATATGCTACTAGTAGCTATCTCAGAATCACAGATGAATTTCTCTCCTTTACTCTCAAAAATTTCTAAAATTCTAAATTAAAACATCTTTGCTCATCTTAAATATTACCTTAAAACAATGTAAGGTGTGTGTATGTGTGTGTGTGTGTGTGTGTGTGTGTGTTTGTATGTATGTGTGAACCACAATCCTCAGATCTCAGCCTTCTTAGTCACTAGGATTATAGTAATGAACCACCAGTGCCTAACCATAAGAGATGTTTATAAATATAACTAATGTAAAAATATTTTACATTAAAAATGTATTTTGTTGTTTGGCATATTAAAACATATATTAGTAGGCACCAGTGGCTCATGCCTGTATTCTAGTTAATCTAGAGGCTGAGATCTGAGGATCCTGGTTTGAAGCCAACCTGGGAAGGAAAGCCCAGGTAACAATTATCTCCAATAGCCACCAAAAAGCTAGACGTAGAGGTGTGTTTCCAGTGGTAGAGTGCTAGCCTTAAGCAAAAAAAAAAGAACATAGGGACAGCACTCAGACCCTTGAGTTCAAGCCCCAGTCACTCGCCCCCCACAAAAGATATATAAACAGGAAGAATTTTCAATAGAGGTAGATAATTAGCATTCATAAATGAGAACCCTTTGTATTGCTTCCCTCCCAGATCAGTGTCTACCTCCGGAGAAATTGAAATTCAACACTATATTGAAGAGTTGCAAGTTAAACAATACCCTGCCACAGACAGTCAGACAGACAGACAGACAGACACACACACACACACACACACACACACACACGGCTCCTCTTTGGACACTCCTCTAGCAATTTCTAGGGTGTATTTTTAATGAACCACCCACAGTGGAACTCTCAGATTTTTTTAAGGGTAAGGACAAAAGGAAGATAAAAATATAGAATTCAAGAGTTCACCATTTTTTAGAGGAAAGAAAAGAGATAGTAGATAAAAGTTCTCTGATTAGGGCTGGGTAGGTGGCTCAGTGGTAGAGTGCTTGCCTTGCATGCCTGAGGCTCTGGGTTCGATTCCTCAGCACCACATAAAAAAAAGAAAAAAGTCAGAAGTGGTGCTGTGGCTCAAGTGGTAGAGCGCTAGCCTTGAGCTGAAGAGCTGAGGGACAGCGCCCAGGCCCAGAGTTCAGGCCCACGACCAGACCTCCCCCCCTCAAAAAAAGAGAAATAAAAAAAAGTTCTCTGATTAGTATATCAAATAAAAAAGGACAGTAGAGAGAACCCCCCTCTCTTCTATAAAAGGCAAAACTACAAGCAAGGAGAGACCAGGAGAAAGTGTAAATGAGGTTAGTACAGAAAGAGTTCATAATCAAGACATCAAACTTGCAGGAACTACTGTGAGTGACCTGAAGAAAGGCAAGTACTGGCACTCAGCCGGACTTCCAGTTACAGAGAACTTGTCAGATACTTTCTCCATTTCATAAATATTTATTTATTCAGAGACAACTTGTGGCCTGCGCCTTACTAGATGCTGAGGATATACACTGAAATAGGAGTAATATAATTCCACCTTGAAAAAAGCTTATGAGTTAGTGACAAATAGACCAGTAAACAAGATAGCACTATGTGACAGAGATCAAATACTTGCCTACAATTAAAAATGAACTATGTGAGTGATCTAAACTGCTGTAAACATGATCCAGACAACAATCCAGAAAAAAACCATAAAGAGAAAACATCACAGAAAAGCCAGAGGACATAAATGCCAGTTTTTTACCTAACAATCCTGCAAAAACTGTTTTGTATCTGCCATAAACACACTCTACTCGTGCAATTCAAATGACATTCACAACACAAACAAAACAAAACAAAACTTAAAATAATTTTGCAAACATTCCAAAGAAAGGTTACCTATTTTCTATACTATCATTAGCAGTTACTTCCTTTTTTGTTGAAACATTCTACCAAAGCCTTCTTACTTACCAAGATTTCTTTCTCAGAAGAGAAACTAACAACAAAAAATAAGGCAGGGTGTGGTGAAGCAAGGTACCCAGAGCTACAAGTGAAACTTCATAATAAAAACAAAACAGAACACATTGCTCGCAGACCCAAAGCTCTCCAGGGTTGAGAAGGCCAGCCTGCAGGTCATATTTGACCTTATATATGTCAGGATAGATACGTGTGCTTCTAGTTGGCTTCCCAGTCGTCTGACAGCCTTGATAATTTCCTATTGCCGGGTCTTGCCCCACCTCTCACGGCCATGTTATATCCAAATTTACAAATGGTTTGGTGCCATCTGTTGGTCCTTACTGGAATTATTCCTACATACAAATTGGATCAGCAGGTTTCTCTGGCTTACAAACTAAGTCAGTAAAATATAGAAATGTTTAATCTCATACAAGCCGGTTATGAAAATTTCAGTGTGAAGATAACTATTTTTTCCTAAGGTAAATGTTATCTTTGAGAGTTCAAAGCCTGAATTTTAAATTGCTACCTCATGGACAGTTACTGACCTTTACCTGTTTGCTGGTCTAAACATCTTTGACATTTCCAGACTTGATTGCAACTAAAAGTCAAGCAAGTTTCAAGTATATTCTGACTGAATGAGCTGCTTTTTAAAAAGCAAGCTTAGGGGCTGGGAAGTTGGCTCAGTGGTAGAGCACTTGCCTTGCATGCCTGAGGCCCTGGGTTCGATTCCTCAGCACCACATAAGCAAAAAGAAAAAAGCCGGAAGTGAAGCTGTGGCTCAAGCGGTAGAGTGCTAGCCTTGAGCTGAAGAGCTGAGGGACAGCGCTCAGGCCCAGAGTTCAGGCCCCACGACCGGACCAAAAAAAAAATAAAAAAATAAAAAAAAAGCAAGCTTAGATCCATTTTTTTTAACCAACCTCCAAGGGAAGTTTAACCCCTGATCCACACTTAGCCACACCTGACTCCTCATATCCTCATTGGCATTTAATATTATCAAGTTTTTATTTTTATTATTTTTATTTTTATTATTATTTGTTGGTCGTGAGGCTTGAACTCTGGGCCTGAGCACTGTCCCTCAGCTCTTCAACTCAAGGCTAGCACTCTACCACTTGAGCCACAGCACCACTTCTGGTTTTCTGGTGGTTTATTGGTGATAAGAGTTTCACGGACTTTCCTGCCCAGATTGGCTTTGAACCTTGATCCTCAGATCTCAGCCTCCTGAGTAGCTAGGATTACAGGCATGAGCCACTGGCACCTGGCTTGTTATTTTATTTTTTGTGCTGGTTTTTGGGGCTTGAATTGAAACAACTGAGATGTGTGGAGCAGGCCCTGGAAAGAACAGGAGCTGAATAATCATTCTATAATTAATCTCATTGGCTGGCGTGATCTTGTCTTCACAACTTGGCCAATGATGTTGGAACTATGAGAAAGAAGTTTCAGGAGGAAGGGGAAGAACCGTATCTTCCTCTTCATCCTTACTCACTAAACGTAACAGGACGCCTTCTCTGGCTTGGGGAGGTTCAGCCAGAAGAGATGAGTAAAAATGACACAGCTAGAAAACAGATTCAAGAGACATGCTGAAGAGAAATGAGCCAGCTGTGGCTGGGAGGAAATTTCAGACAATTCTCAACTAAAGTCTTATGAAAATTCACTCACCCACAAATAAACACTCATCCATATCTCTACTGATGTGGCCACTTGACATGTGTTTTGTTAGGGTGTGGCATAATAATGCTAGCATCTGGAAACAAGGACATTCCTCTTGTTGAGGCTGTCACAATGCTGAGAGAAGTCTTTATGGGGAAGACAAACCCCACAAAAATCAGCTAATAGGGAAGTCATATTTTATACTGAAGGAGAACAAAGAGACAGGCAGTACTGAGCTAAATTATCCACCTGGCCTAATTGTGGCATTGGACAAGTTAGTTAACCACACGGAGCTCCAGCCACCCATTGACAGATGAGGCTTCATTTTACATCAGGAAAATACATCAGAAGAATACTTTCAGATCCTTCTAAAAAAAAACCCGCCTCCTTGTACTTCTCTCTGTCCTTTTAGATGGATGAACTCTATGTTGAGAGTCTCTCATCACTCAGTCTTGATTCGCTTTGGGCTATCTGTCCTACCTCTGCATTGTTTTCCTCCTCTAATACAGTATTTCCAATCTGCATATCATCCTGCAATTTCTCCCATCTTCAACAAAAATAATCTTTCTCCCCTCCCCACCCTCACCCCTGCACCAGCCCATAGTCTCCTGCTCTTAGGTTCTTTTCACCAAAGCTCTTTGGGAAGATTGTTTTATGCGCTGCTTCTGATTGTTTTCCATCTTTTTCTCTTAAACCCACTTCAATCAGGTTTCCTTCCTTCCTTCCCCACTGCTCAAGAGAAACAGCTCTTCAAGGCAGATAACACTCCACAATGCCAATTTTCATCTCATTCCCATTATTGGCAGCATTTTTACACAGATTTCATAATAATTTCTTATTTGATTTCCCCTTACATCCTTGCCTCTTGCCCTGAGTTTCCTGCAAACTCCTTGGCATTTGTTCCCAGTCTCTTTCTGGGTCTTCTTCATCTCCCATATCAAATATTCAAGACTCAGTCTTCACTTCTTCTCTTCTTTAACTCCATGCATTTATAACCTGGCCCATGACATCCAAACCCTCTGTACTCATGGGACCCCAGTTACCATCTCCAGCCAGACTTCCTTCAACTCCAGATTTCTGCATCCAGCTGCTAGCTAAACACCTGCTAATTCTCTGTTCTTGAAAACTAGCCACTTAAATCCTCAACTCACACTCCATCCTTCCTCATCTCAACCCATGCAGTTCAGGGCCCAAACCCTTGAAGTATCAAGAATTTCTTTCTCTTTTGTTCAAAGCCAACATCTAATCCATGAACAAATTGGGTTGGGTTTTCTTTGAAATAGATCCTTAAAAAACACACCTCTCATCCTCTCTGCCATATCCATATTGCTCAAAGACAACAGGATCTCACATGCACAACTGGTCTCCCTGCTCCACACTTCCTGCACCCACGGAATCCCAATCCACTACAACTCAAAAAGATTCAAACACCAAATCACAGTACACTACAACTCAAAAGCTGCGAGAATTCCCTTCTCTCTTATGAAAAGACCCCATCTGAAATTCTGTGACCCTCCTTGAGTTCATCTTGTTCTCTCCCCATCCTCCCTCTCTGCCAGCCTCACTGGCTACCAGACCTTTCTGTAAGTGTTCTAGCTCTACTCTCTCCTTCCTCTCCCTGAGATGGTCCCCAGATGACATTGTTGTTCCACTTAAAGCCTGGATGTTGTACCTCAGCTTTTTTGCTCAAGGCTAGAAATCTATCAATTGAGCCACAGAGCCACTTCCAGAGTTTTGATGATTAATTAGAGATAAGAGTGTCAAGGAGGGCTGGGAAGGTGACTCAGTGGTAGAGCGCTTGCCTTGCATGCCTGAGGCCCTGGGTTTGATTCCTCAGCACCACATAAAGAAAAAAGTAGGAAGTAGCGCTGTGGCTCAAGTGGTAGAGCGCTAGCCTTGAGCTGAAGAGCTGAGGGACAGCGCCCAGGCCCAGAGTTCAGGCCCCACTACCCGGGCCCCCCCCCCCCCCCCGCCAAAAAAAAGAGTGTCAAGGAGTTTCCTGTCTGGCTTTGAACTGTGAGCCTCAGATCTCAGCATCCTGAGTAGGCAGGATTCTAGGTGTGAACTTCTGGTGCTGGGCTACTGCTCCTCTCTTGCATCTTCAAGTCTACATTGAAATGCAACTCTGTCATCAAAGCCTTCCACAAAAAGAGTTTCACTTACCCTCCCAGTCTAGGCTCTAGCAATACCAAATCCTTCTTCGTTTTTGGCCTGATTTGGTATCAAGCTAGAATCTTGACAGAACTCGGCTTTGTTCCCTCAATACTGTATTTCCAGCTCTTAAAGCATTACTTGGTACATAGTACATGCTTTTCAATGTGTGTTTCATGAACAACTGAATCACACTGAAGAATAACAGGACAAGGTCTAATAAAGGCAACCCAATCCTCCCTGGCTAGCCTGGGATATGAGAAAATACAAAGATGCCATTGTAGCATTAACTGTAAACATGTGAATACTTAACACATTAGACACACGTTAAGTAGGAAATGGATCAATTGTGACATACATGGAATTTTGAAGACATTGACATGAACATGTGGAGCTACATATACGAACAAACATGATACTGTGTACACATGAGCGATTCTCAAAAGCAAAACGTTTGAAAAGCAATTGAATGTTATCAATAAAATTTTAAACCACTGTGAAAGAACTCTATACATTTACAGGTGAGGGTATATGAAGTGAACATTCAGAAATATGAGAGGAAAGAATATAGATACCCTTCAGGACAATGGTGACCTCCAAGAATGGATAAGACAAAAGGAACAGACGTGTGTAACCTGTGTGTGTGTGTGTGTGTGTGTGTGTGTGTGTGCGTGCATGTGTGGGCACCCACATGCCATCCTGGGGCTTGAATTCAGGGCCTGGGTGCTGTCACTAAGCTTTCTACTTTTTGCTCAAGGCTAGTTCCAATACCAGTTGAGCGCCACTTCTGGCTTTTTTTTTTTTTTCTCCTAGTGATTAAATGAAGGGTCTCATAGACTTTTCTGCCCAGTATGGCTTCAAATTGCTATCCTCAGATCTCAGCCTCCTGCGTAGCCAGGATTACAGGTATGAGTTAAAAAGTCCTGTGCTGGGTACCAGTGGTACAGGCCTGTAATCCTCACTACTCGGGAAGTTGAGATCTGAAGATTGTGGTTCGAAGCCAGCCTGGGCAGGAAAGTCCATGAGACTCTTATCTCCAATTAATCACCAAAATAGGCTGGAAGTAGAGCTGTGACTCAAGTGGCAAAGTACTAGCTTTGAGAAAAAAGCTCAAGGACAGCACCCAGTCCCTGATTTCAAGCCCAGGACCAGCACAAAGAAAAAAGAAGTAGATTCTAAATAAATATGGCAGAGCTAAAAATCTGCTAAATCTGAGAATTATTATATTCTATATCATTTTTACACATCACTTTTTCATGTTATCTTCTACTTTTCTGTCTACACAATTAAAACATCCATATTTTTCTTTCTACTGTGGCTTGAACACAGGGCTCCATGCTCTCAGCTTGCTTGCTCACAGCCTACACTGGAGCCATGCCTCCAGTACAGTATTTTTGCTAGTTAATTGGCATCTCTCAGACTTCTCTATCTAAGATGGCTTTGAACTACAAGTGTCTGATCTCAACTTTCTGAGGAGCTAGGATTAGGCATGAGCCACCAGATCTCCGCTTGATTTATATATTTTTTAATTGCAAAAAAAGTAACACATCTGGGGGGGGAATGAGTGTAAGTAGTTACATTTTAAGTAAAAAGAGTATAAATTGGGGCTGGGAAGGTGGCTCAGTGGTAGAGTCCTTGCCTTGCATGCATGAGGCCCTGGGTTCGATTCCTTAGCACCACATAAGCAGAAAAAGCTGGAAGTGGTGCTTTGGCTTAAGTGGTAGAGTGCTAACCTTGAGCTGGAGAGCTCAGAGACAGCACCCAGGCCCAGAGTTCAGGCTCCATGACTGACAAAAAAAAAAAAAGAGTATAAATTGGCAGGGTATGATAGTACAAACCTGTCATGGCAGAATTTAGGAGACTAAAGCAGGAAAATCATAAGTTAGAGGCCAGTTTGGGCTACATTTTAAGACCTTAACTTAAAAGGGAGGGCAGGAGGCTTAATTTACTGAAAGGAAAAGAAGTGACCTTTGTTGCTAGGATCGTTAAGTTGATCTTCTGTGCTGGGTCAAAGGAGAAAAGGGAACTTTCCCTTTGAGAGGACTGACAGGGCCTGATTGTGCTGTTGGCATTCACAGGACAGGAAGGCAGGTGCAAAGGTGCTGGCTGGCTGCAGGCAGATGCCAAGGTTGCCTGTGCAGATGTCGAAGTCACCTGCACAGATGTTTCTGTCTGAGGAACACTGAAAGGCACCTGTCCCGTCTGGAAAGTAGAACACAAAACAGGTACAGGAGCCAAGTGCTATTTAGGGTTCTGACTTCTGGCTGAATTCAAAAAGGTTGATAATTCAAAGCAATTTCCACCCACTGCCATATTAAGAAAACTTTCTAGTTTTTCAAAACAGTAAATAGTTCTTAACTCACTTTAAAAAAAATTTCCTGTGGAAAAATATAAGGAAGAAACTGAAAACAAACTGTTTTGTTACTCATAGGTGAATTATGTACAGTATGATATAAACACACTATGAAATACAATACAGGTCTTAGAAGAATGCTTTTGATCACTGTGTATTAGTCAAGGAAGATGGAATATGTGTAAAAAATTAGAAAAACATGTCAAGATCTTGTTTTTTTTGTTGTTGTTGTTGTTTTTATTTGGTGTTTGTCCTGGGGCAACTCTGAGCTCCACTTCCAACTTTTTGGTGATTAACTGAAGAGTCTCACAGACTTTCCTGCCCGAGCTGGCTTTGAACCGCAATCCTCATATCTCAGCCTCCTGAGTAGTTAGGATTACAGGCGTGAGCCAATGGCACTCAGCTAATATTTTGTCATTTTTATAAAAAGCAGACAAAAAAACCCACCTATGGAATCCAAACCACAATGGAATCCAAACGCTATTAAAATGAATGACTGAGGTTGTTGATTTGAATTTATTTTTTTAAAAAAGAAGTAGGAGAAAATGGGCCTTAAGTGCAACATTCAGAAAGAATCGCTGTTTCTAAATTAGGTTTTTCCTGACTTTTGCATAAAGCATAGGTGTACAAATATAGTTAGAAAAAATAATTCATAATCCCAGCATTTGGGAGGCTGAAGCAGAAAGATCTCGAGTTGGAGGCCAATCTGAGCATACTATATATATATATATATATATATATATATATATATATATATATATATAGTAAATTTGCCTGGATCTCCAACTTACTATTTAGCCATACGGTAAGGCCTGGACAGCCTTCCGTCCCTGTCAATGAACGCCCATTTTAACAGCCGCCGCAGGCGCGCCTGTTCGGGAAGTTCCCGAGGGCGCTTCGGCCAGTCCGGTGCCGGGGCGGGGTGGGGGAGCTGGGGTGCGCGGCTGGGGTGCGCGGCGGGGTCGGGGTGCGCCCGGCCTCCCCGCCGGCGGGATCGCAGCGCGGAGGCGCGCACCGGCGATCGCCCGCCCGGAGCTCGTCTGCCGCAGCCCCCCGGGCAATGCGTGGGGGTCTCACTTCCGTGGTTCTGTTTTGTGGCTTGGTTTGGGGTTCTGTGTTTTAATCCCAGCCCGCGCCTTTCCACAGGGTTAGGGAATCTGTTGAGTTCAGACCCGGGAATCTCAAACTCAGCCGAGCCACCGCTTCTCCGTCAACCTGCAGGGCTCTCCCCCGCGCTTTCTGAAGGAAGGGAAGGGGTGCAGCGAACCCCTCATCCCGCCGCGCAACGGGGTGCTAGCGCGCTCAGGCTCTGCTCACCCCGTCAAGCCAAGTTTCCCTGGAGGGAGCGCCGCGCGTGCGGGGCCGGGCTGGGGAGCGCGCGCGCCTACCCGGGACTCTGCCCGGAGCCTGCGGAGTCCAAGCGCGGGGCGGGGCGGGGTGG
>NW_012267224.1:18211510-18334020 GCF_000151885.1 Dipodomys ordii
CACATCCGTCCCCCCACGTCGATCCTTCCCCACCCCCCCTCCGTCTGCAGACCCTCGACCTGCCGGTCTGCTGGCCCCACCGGCATTCAGAGCCGGGGTCCCCCCCCCAAGCCCCGGCCCTCCCCAGTGGTCTCCCTGGAATCTGGTAAGTACTCCCAGCTGTCTGGAGTCCAGCTCTAGAGTGGGAAGACAGCAGTGAGCCGGCTGTGGGAGGGTAACCTGTGCCCTGCGGATCCCATTTGGTTCCATCCAGAACTTCCAGAAGGGTGCAAGCAAGCCGTGGCTCCTTAAATCCGTGGCTCCTTAAATCCGTGGCTCCTGAACTTCATAACACTTCGGCCAACTTTCCCTAACTGAGAAGGAGGCCTCTGTCTGCTCTGTCTGCCTCCCCCGTGGTCCCTTCCCACCCCACCCATATTCCTAGACTTTCTTCTTCCTTTTTTCCTTTCATCCAACCTTAAGATCCGAGAAGAATCTGATCCACATCTTAGCTTGTAAGCCCTAAGCAAAGAATGAACTTTAGGGGTGGGATTTGAGGCACCTGGTGCAGGAGGAGTTTGAAGGTAGAAAGGGGCCTTTCTGAATTTCAGAGATTCATGCCATATGCTTAGCCGTATAAGACAAGACATATCACCTATTACTATTTTTGCCAGTACCAGAGTTTGAACTCAATATTTTTTGCTAGTACTCTGTCACTGGAGCCATTCTCCTAGCCTGGCTTTTTGCTATTTTGAAGATACAATCTTTCGGACTTCTCTGCCTGGGCTGGCTTGGAACTTGGATTGTCCTGATGTCAGCTTCCTGAATAGCTAGGATTATAGGTGTGAACCACTGGTGTTCAGCAAATAGTGTTTGTTTTAAATCACTGTCAAACAATATATTTCAGTTCAGTAGATATTTATGAGTCAGAAATGAAAGTCAGAGCCCTGAAAGTGAGAATGACATAGAAACCAGTATTTTTAAAAGCAGTAGTAGAAATCCATACAAAGTCTTCCAAAAACCATAGCAAGAGGAACAATCCATTCTTTGGAAGTAGTGGGGAAGATTAGGGAACATTTCAAAGTAAAAGGTGACAGCCAGGCGGTATCAGTTTGCCAGGTAAACAGAGGGAGGTAGCCCAGACAGAACCTCATAAATAAAGGCAGGGAGCATGAAGGGCTGTGAATTGTGTGAGCAGTGATCAAGGTTGAGAGCCAGAGGTGTTGGGTGCCTTAAGAGCAGCAGGAGATAGGCAGACAGTTTGGCGCTGGATTCTGAGAGGCCACAGATGTCTTGGGAAGATGCTTACATCTAACACTTTTAAACAGGAGCCAATAGGTCTCAGAACAGTGCAGGGCAGACACATGAAGAGCCTGATTGTGTGCACTTGTCAGGCTGAGCAGGACCTGGAGCCTCAGCCAGGGTTTATTCCTGCTTGTTTACTGACCAGCACTTTTTTTAAAACCAGGGAGGTGATCTCATACACAGCTTATTACCATATTTCTATTTCTCCAAGGGAGGGCCTTTAAAAAATAATTCATCTGTCGTCAGTATGTTTTCATAGAATGAGAGACATTTTGACACCAAGAAAAGCACAGAGCGAAACATGCAAGACAAAGGCAGAGCTTTATGTCAAATAAAGTTAGATGTATGAAAAACTGGAAATCTTGTCCTTATTTTTCTCTGTCATGAGGCACTGGCCCAGTCCTGCAATCAGGCTTAGGGAACCAAGTATACTGATCCTTTTGTTCATCCTGACTTTATAGACGAGGGAATGAAGGAAGACCAGTGAGAAGGAGGGATCGCTGGCCCATGAAGTGCCATTGAGACCAGAACCAGAGACAGGTTTCCCCCTCAGAATCCCAGCCTTCTTCCATGCAGCCTGTCCTAGCCACATGGCTCCATCCTCACTGCCTAGAGCTTATTCTTGGCACCATGCATTTGCACATGCACCCACAGAAGCTGGAGTAAGCCAAGCAGGTCAGACTTGTGCAGGAACATTTTTCTTTTCATTATTTAATATGCTTTTTGCATACCTCCCTCCCCACTTCTACCCCACCCCCACCCCACCCCTGTGCTGGGAGTGGAACTCAAGGCTGCCTGCTAAGCAAGCACTCCACGACTGAGCTGCACGCTGTCCCTGCATAGCTTTTTTAACTTTTGTTTTTGCGCCTCAAACAAATCATTCATTTCTGAAGACGGTGACCTGCACTTATTTTGAGGAGCTGTGATGCTGCTACCCCACCATTTTGCAAAGTTCTAGAAGCATTTTAGGTGATGAATGAATTTGCTCATGAAAAACTTAACTTATTCCCAGTCCACAAAGGCTTCTTTATCCACCACGCTTCCTCTCTTTGGGGTTTTCTGAAGCAGCCTCCTTGTTCCTGTGGCTTGAGTCTCCATTAGAGACATGGACACGGCTGCATGATGATGTGCATTCCAAACCCCAAATCACAAAAGACATGACTGCTCATCTGACACTCAGGCGGAGATGTAGCCACCTCAGAAAACATCAGGTGGATCCCATCCGAAGTCCTACTGGACCCCAACAGCCCTAGCTCAGAGACAGCTATACATTTAGAACATGGTTTCTAGTGGGTTCAGACAAAAGTGCACAGCCATGAGGGAGATCCCCCATCACAGTAGTAGCTGGAGCCAATAGGAGAGGTAGATTAGAGAAAATTTAGACTAGAATGAGATAGAGGAGTAAACAGACTAGCAATGCACATAATTAGAAGTTACAGTGGCTGGACGCTAGTGGCTCACATCTGTAATCCTAGCTACTCAGGAGGCTGAAATCCGAGGATCAAAGTTCAAAACCAGCGGTGGCAGGAAAGTCTGTGAGACTTATCTCCAACTAACCACCAGAGAACCAGAAGTCCTGCTGTGGCTCAAAGTGGAAGAGTGCTAGCCTTGAGTGAAAGTGCTTAAGGACAGCACCCGAGCCCTGAGTTCAAGCCCCATGACCAAACAAATTTTTAAAAAACGTACAGCAGAACTGACTGCATGACTTTTATTTTCTAGTATATGTGAAAACAATCCAGTCATCCAGTCTTGCTGAAGTGTATATATCATCTATAGGTCTTTCTTTTCCCTCTCTTTTTCCCTCTTCCTCTTTCTCTCCCTCTCCCCCCCCCTCGCCCCCGCGTGCTCTCTCTTCTCTCTTTCTTTCCCAGTCCTGGAACTTGAACTGTAGGCCTGAGTGCTGTCCATGAGTTTTTTTTAGCACTCTACTATCTGAGCCACATCTTCAGTTCCAGCTTTTTGCAGCTACTTGGTGATAGGAATTTCACAGACTTTTCTGCCTGGGCTGGCAGCCTCCTGAGTAGCTAAGATTACAGGCATGAGCCACTGGCACCTGGCTTTAGATATTTCTTAACTATCATTTAACATCTTACAGCTGAATTTTGTGGGTTTTTTGGGTGTTTCTAAAGGGATGGTTAATACTGCTGGTTGAATGCAAAGCAGTCACGGAGAAGAGAAGTTTTATTGTAGCCATTTTTCTGTCCTTCCGGTGAACTGACAAGGCAATTTGGCCATCAAAAGTAGGTGGGGATGTAGGTTTGCTCTTTTATTCATCCCTGTTGTGAATCAAAGCTCTTTATGGAATGCAGCCACATATTCATGTGTCCATAAGCAACCAGGATTCATTATATAGCCTGTTCTGGGGAGTTTGAAGTGTTACCTCACTATCCTATAGACCTTTTTTGAACCCTAAAATCAGGACTCAAAGCTGAGAGAGCTTTGGAATGTTGCAGTCAGCTACAAGCTCTAGAAAAACCCAACTGCAAAGTTCAACAGGCTGCTGGACTCAATGTAATCTCATGCCCTGGACACAGGACAGAATGTACCTTATTTCTCACCAATCTACATATCTTATGCACTTGCCATTTTAGAAGTGTAAAATGAGTTTTAATACATCTTATGCTAATTAGCATCCCCTGCAGCCCCCAGCAGGGAAAATGGTAATTGAAACCTCAGCAGTGGTCACCCAGTTATAGATTTCAAATTTCTTACTAAAGACTCAAGGCACTTTAAGTGTTAACTGACCACCCTAGAGTGTAAATTAGGACTAATTAACATGTACATATGCCATTTGGTAAATACCCCATGACATAGTATTTTATTTTACATATGACCAATACAACAACATGTTTATAATTAACATGTGCATCAAAATATTTATAATGGTTTTTCATTTGCCCATGAATGTTTATTGTAGCCAGATTGTTCTTATATTCCTGTTTATAGGAAATATTGCTACTTCTTAAAAATCCAGATTAATAATATGAATACTCAAATTACTCCACAAAGAAATATAAATATTAGATAAGCCTGTGACCAGCAATAGATTTAAAAATGGGAGTAGAAGTGATACAAAAGTATCATTTATCCATGAAACATTCTCATTACAGCTGTGACCCCAAGACAAGGATAAATTAGGACAGAAATCTGGGGCCAGGTATGGTAATCCATATTTGTAATCCCAGCTACTCAGGAGGTGGAGTTAGGAAGATAGTGGTCTGAGGCAGATCCTGAGGCAAAACAAAATGGTCTCAGTTGGAATGGGAAGGAGGAATCTTCCCTGAGACTATATAATTAGAGCTGGAAAGTAAAGGATGGGGAAGAGAACAGTAATAGAGGGTGAACCCAAGGTTGAAAGGCCATTGGGAACGATAGTGAGGCTAAAAGTCAGAGAATAAATGTGGGTTCTGAAGACTGAGCCTTTAGGATTTGGCTCCTGGCTGAATGTAAGAGAAGAGGCAGGTAGCACTGCAGACAGGGCTCTGCTATGGTTCAAAGTCAGATTGGGTTCAAACTTTGGATCTGCCATTTACTAAAAGCATCACTTCTGAACCTTAGTTTCCTCATCTGTAAAATGGGGCCCAACATATCTAACTCACAGGAAGTAGTTTTTGCTATTGGTTTTGCTATTGTTGGTACTCAATAAATGATATTATGTATTTTTCAGAGGGTGAAGGTTCATTCTTTGATAGCTCAGAGATTTTAATCCTGAGTCATTTGGAAATCTAGGTATACAGTTTGATTTTTGATATATCTACAGAATTGAATAGCCATTGTCAGAGATCTCATACCCATTAACGGTCACTCTCATTCCCCTTTTCTTCAGTTTTTTCTAAGAAACTAATAATCTACTTTTTGACTGTATGGAATAGAGGAAGATATTTCAGAGCCACAATAAAAAATGTGACCCTCCAAGGAAGAGCATAGCAATAGTGGCTCTTTGAGGGGACAAGAGGGCTAGTGTGAGCCATGTGAACATGCCGGACCCATCCGATGTGAGCCATGGGAACGTGCCTGACCCATCCTATGGCCACTTTGTTAAATGGCTTCTCATGTACCGTGGTTTTAGCAGCAACCTGAGATTTGACCATCTAGTAAACATTGAGGCCAACAAAAATGTCCAGTTGAGGGCTGGGAAGGTGGCTCAATGGTAGAGTGCTTGCCTCACATGCATGAGGCCGTGGGTTCGATTCCTCAGCACCACATAAACAGAAAAAGCTGGAAGTGGCACTGTGGCTCAAGTGGTAGAACACTAGCCTTGAACTGAAGAGCTGAGGGACAGCACCCAAGCTCAGAGGTCAAGCCCCACGACCAACAACAACAACAAAAATGTTCACTTGATTTTCCTAAGATTTGGCCTCTTATGTAATAAGAACACCATGTCTTCATTTTAGCCTAATAATATCATTACCTTGAATTAACCTTCTGAATCTTTGGTGTTCATAAAGGTATCCACTGGCCATGTGTGCCTGTGTTAATTTGAATTATTAAAAAATTTAATGTAATTAAAAATTTAGTTCTTCTGTTGCACCAGCCACCTTCCAGGTGCTCAAGTTAGTCACATTGGATGGGGTTAGTACAGAACACTTTTACTGTCACAGAAAGTTCTCTGGTATAAAACCATTCCATATGATATCACTAACGTGTAAGCTTCCAAAAGAATTTTCTGTGTGGTAGGTTACTTCGTAATGTCTACCTACCTCATTTGGCTTCATGGTTCACTTCTTTCCTTTCCATTTCATCTTTGTATTTCCCTGACTAGATTGTTGTCACACCAGAACCCAGACCTTCACCAGCTGGTTCCCAATAAATCATTTGTGTGTATATAGTATCTCACTGTGAATCTCCAGTTATATTACAAAGCTAAATATTTATAAACACATAAATAAGTATATAACTATATGGTTGTATTTGTGCTAGTACTGGGGCTTGAGCTCTGGCTTTCAGCTCTTGGTTTGTTTTTTTTTCAACTCATGGCTGATGCTCTACTACTTGAATCAGACCTCCAGTTCCAGCTTTTTGCTTGTTAAATGAAAGTAAGTCTCATAGATTTGTCTGCCTGGACTACCTTGGAACCACAATCCTCAGATCTCAACCTCCTGAGTAGTTAGGATTATAAGCATGAGCCACTTGGGCCTGGTAGAAGTTACCTTTTGATAAGCTCTTGAATATTTTCTATGTTTTTCTTATTATTGCTGCCAAAATAATGAATAAAGGTAGGTTAAGTAATTTTACAGACAAATAATGCTGTTAGTTCCCATATGTATATCTTTTTCAGGTCAGGGAAGAGCGTCCTGAATGTCCGAAGATAGGGCTGTTAGTTTGTATTACTTTCCTATTGCTAATATATACAATACATTTAGTGGCTCATATCAGTTTTATTCTTTTATGGTCAGTCCCTTAGCCACTTTTCCTGGGCTAAGATTAAGGTGCTGGCAGGGCTGATTTCTTCTAGAATCTCAAAGGGAAGAATGATTTCCTTGTCTTGTTCTGCCTCTAGCCTGGATTCTTTGGCTCGTGGTCCTTTCCTTCATCTTCAGAGCTCATCACTCCAATCTCTGCTTCTGTCACCACCTTACCTTTTCCTTCTTGTAGTCAGATCTGCCCTCTGTTTCTCTCTGATGAGGGTGCTTGTGACTACCTTTCCGCCTCAGATGAACCCAGATCATACCCAAATTTCTAGATTTTTAGTCATCATGTCTGCAGAGTTTCTCTCTCTATGTAAGGGAACATTCATAGATTACAGAGATTAGGAGATGGGTATCTTTTGGGGCCATTATTTAGCTTAGCATAATGTTATAAAAATTATTTACCGATAGAAGAATGTTTAACCCTATCAGGTTTAATTGAATTATTTGGAACTTTGAACGATGGGTCAATAACACAGATTACAGCATAAAGTGTTTATACTCATGTTGACAGATATTTAAAATGTCTGATGATGCTGGTGACACCTTAGCTGCTGGAGACAGAACAGATACTACTGAGATACCCAAGAATCATCATGCTTCACCTGAAGATGCAGAAGTGTACTGTGATCCAGCTATAACTTCAAATGATCCAGCTCCATCTGGCCGCAGAGGAGATTTGCAAGAGGATGTACCTAGTCAGAATGCAGAGACCACTGCTGACCCACACCCAGAACAATCCAAAGACCTTGGTGCCATTGAAAGCCCACTCAACAGAGAAGGGGCTGAGGACACACTGGCTCAGTGCATTGATTCTGTCAACCTGGAGGGAGAACCCGGATCTGAAATACTTCTGAAAGAACAGGATGATCTGGTAAGAGTTGTCACTCAATTCATTTCAGCATCAGTTCCTTCTGACACCTACTATCATAGACTGCTTTCTGTTGCTAGTAACACAGTTCCACAGACCAGGTAAGTTATAAAAACAAGAGAGGTTTATTTGCTCATCCACTAACTCAAAATCCATATTCCACCGATGAATAGATTGTATGTTCCCATTTCAGGCTTCTAATAAGTATAATATGTAGGATTGTCAATGAAGTTAACATAAATCAGTGTGCTCCTATCTTATCTGCTTTTATGAGTTGTTTGATAAGCTAGATGAAATCAGATAAATCCTGCTTTGAAAATACTGTGTAAGTCTTCTCAATGTCACAGTATTAGAACCTGCTGGCAGCAGATATACCCCTCCTGTACTACCCTGGGAGCATCAGAAGAACTTTGGAAAGGTGAGCACTCCTCATAATGGAGCATCACAGAAGGATCTGGATGGAAGTGCAAATCCTGGGGTCTATGACTCTGTATTTGTGTGCATTGCATCAGGAGCTCAGATACAATCTAGCATGGGGAGAGATGGATGATCATGTTTGTTCCAAGAAGGGAAGAGAGCTGATAGGACTGACAGCACAGGCCTGGAGAGGAGAGGATCTCTCCCATCTGTGTTGTTTTTAAGCCTGCAGTGTAGATGTAAATTCACTCTATTTTAAAGGAATACCAGCACAAGGTGGTCTCCTGCTCTCTCAGTTACTAATCTTAAATTAGTATGAGAAGAGGTTAACTTTGTGCCTAGTGTTTTAGTATTATTCTTTTATATGCCCTTTGACACTTATAAGAAATCTTTTTGCATTGATAACAACTATTCCTGTCAATCTAGCAGATAATACTAAAAAAAAATATCTGGAATCCAAAGCTGGTCACTTGGATGTTGTCCTTAAGTTATGTCTAATTCTAAAGGAAAACAGCCGAACTCCAAAGCCTGTTTTGATCCCAGGTATTACTGAAGCCTGGTAAAATTTCATCACCCCTTTAAAAAGTATCTATAGGAAAAAACCTACTTACAAATAGTCTTGTGAGGGGGCTGGGAAGGTGGCTCAGTGGTAGAGCGCTTGCCTTGCATGCATGAGGCCCTGGGTTCGATTCATCAGCACCACATAAGCAAAAAGAAAATAGTCGGAAGTGGCGCTGTGGCTCAAGTGGTAGAATGCTAGCCTTGAGCTGAAGAGCTGAGGGACAGTGCCCAGGCCCAGAGTTCAGGCTCCACGACCGGACAAAAAAAAATTAAAATTAAAATTAAAAAAAAAAAAGAAAAAAAGCCGGAAGTGGCACTGTGGCTCAAGTGGTAGAACGCTAGCTTTGAGCTGAAGAGCTGAGGGACAGCGCCCAGGCCCAGAGTTCAGGCCCCATGACCGGACCCAAAAAAAAAAAATAGTCATGTGAGGAAGATTAGACTTAGAGGAAGTACACACCATTGGCTTGCAGAGCACACGCACACAAATGATTTATCCTTCTTAAAATGATTTGTATTTGCATAGTTACTTTGAATTTGGATCCCCTTAAAGTCCATACCATTAGATTCACCTTTGCCTCTCAGAGTAGGCTCTACCTTGATTGATAGGACAAGGCCAGAGAACAGGATGAAGCCAGCAGCCCAACAGACCCTTGCTTTGTAATATCACTCTGTTATGTACTAAAAGAAAGCATCTTTTTTTAAAGGTCATTTCTGTAAAACTCAGATGTCACAGAGTTTTTCTGCAAGAACCCACTTGCAAACATTTATAAGAGAAGGTCCCAATTCTTGTTTGAATGTTGATGTTTGGAACAGACTAAGACTGTATAATAACATTATAATAATATAATAACATTCTTTAAATCTGAGAGTCTTAGTGGTATGACTGAGGATGCCTACAGTCTAATTGTGGAAGCCAGTGTTGTATAAAAGTACTTCGAACATTTCTTACAACACAAGAAATGTCTTTGATGGAGCACTGCAATCAATCTTAAGGAGTCAGGGAAGGAAGTCTTCAGCCTCAATTCAGATAGGTTTGCTTTGGGTACTGGATGGGCATAGTATGTATACCCAGGGGCCTTTATTGTGACAGCCTGTCAACCCTTAAAAGATCCAACTTAGATAAAGTTTCTTTACATTCTTAACACCAAGAAATGTACCTAAAATTGAAAAAAGTTATACTTGCTATATAACATCAATGCGTAAGGCCTATTATGGACAATGTAAAGAATTAAAATTTTACTATTATAAGTACTCTCATAAGCTCAAGATTGTAGGCTGTCACCAAATACTTATCTTCTTAGAAAAGAAGGAGAATGTTTAAGAATTGTAAAATTACTATGAAAGGATAAAAAGGTTTAGAGTCTGAAGATACACCTTGGATCATATATCCATCTAAAAAGATCAGAAAAGTGGTGGTTTTTCTACATTAAAACTTAAATCTAAACAAGCTGAGGTTTATTGCTTCCCATAGACTGTGAAACCAAGTCTCTCCACCCTGAGTGGAGAAGAGGCCCACACATAGTGTCAAAAACACTGAAATCAACTATTTATCAACTGAAAACCACCCTGCCAATCCATACACCAACACTGTGCCGTCACTTATCTTCATGAAGCTGAGTGAAGAAACCACCACCTGAAAGTAAATAAGAGTTTGAAGAAGTTGAAAATAAAGCAGAGAAGTTAGATCAAATAAATAAAGACATTGGAAGACACACAGAAGATTAAACCAAGGGGACTTATAAGCGTTCTTGGACTCGGTCAAAAGACAAAACGTATGACTGACAGGAATAGATGAGGACAAAGAAATAAAAACTAAACAGCAAGAATCTTCAATAATAAAATGGTAGAAAAGCTTTCCAATCTCAAGAACGAATGTTACCCATGTAACATGAGGCTAGCAGAATGTCAGATCAGCAAGATCAGAGAAGAAACATCCTTAAACTCACCATAGATTATAGTAAAAACACTCTCTTTCTATATATATGTATATGTATATATATATACTGAAAGCTACAAAAGAAAGAAAAGTAATTTACGATGGCAATCATGTTAGAATAACGGCAGATTTCTCATGAAGGGAGGGCAAGGAAAAACATAGATTAGCAATAAATGCCAACATAGACTACTTTACCTAGTTAACCTATCAAAATTGGTAGTGGACTAGAATTATCCAAAGTGTTTGTTGAAAAATTCAGATTCCTAGGCTTTACTCTGAGAGATTACTATTTAAAACATCCTACTCCACTTCTGACTTTTTCGTGGTTAATTGAAGATAAAAGTCTCGTAGACTTCTCTGCCCAGGCTAGCTTTGAACTGTGATTCTCAGATCTTAGCCTCCTGAGTAGCTAGGATTACAGGTGTACACTGGTACCTCTTCTTAAGAGGTGAAGAAAAAAGATGTACAGTAGAAACCAGATGAGTTAAAAAAAAAACACTTTGTTGTGATTTTTATTTGTTACTGTCTGATAAAATGTAGAAGGTAGGAAATAGAGAAAAAGAAATAGAAAAACCAGGAGAGGGACAATTAGCTTACCCAAGCCCAGATGATTTCGCTCTATCTAAATACTTTGTTTTTTCTAAAACATACTTCAGCCAAATTATGTTTTGTGCATAACAACAACTACTTGACATTTAATTTCAACAGTTAGTGTTCAGTTTATTAGGACTACAAATTTAAACAATTACTTCTTCCTTCAGTTTTATATTCAGCTCATAAATCTTCAATTTAGAAGTCTAGTAAAATTGAACAGTTACAATCCTGTGGTTTTAAATTGATCTTTGGTCCTTTTTACAAATTTAAACACGTTCAAACATCTTAAACTGCATTTAAATGTGTTATATATTCTATTTCCTTTTTAAGTATCTCATTTATCTCCATATATAAAGTGTTGGTTAGTACTTAATAGTTGCTATAAAGCTGTTAAAATAAATTTATACTGTGGACTTAAGGACCTCTTAAATGTTATGATAGTATGCATAAGCTTAGGAAGACTTCAGCTTAAAGTCCTAAGTCTGAAAATTCAACTATTTATTTTAAAGTGGTTTTCAAAAGTTGTCTGTCTGTCAAATTCCATAAATATCAGTATGATAGAAAAGACCCAATGTGCACAAAACATTAATAGCAAAGCTTTGATGCTTTAGACCTTACTATATTTAATATTTAAATCTTTTTTTTTAATTTAATTTTATTTTATTTGTGAACATACTGTACAGAGGGGTTACAATTGCATGGGCAGGATAATGCGTACATTTCTTACCAAGCACTGCAGCCTCCTCCTTTGTTAACCTTCCCATCCCTTCCCAGCCTTCCCCCTCCCCCTTCATTCATGGCCATCTAACCTCCATGTTGGGATTAATCTAGTCTTGTTTTTTGAGATAGAGAGGATCTTGCATTGTAAGCCCTAACTAGCCTCCAACTCTTTTTTTTTTTTTTTTTGGGTCCGGTCATGGGGCCTGAACTCTGGGTCTGGGCGCTGTCCCTCAGCTCTTCAGCTCAAGGCTAGCGCTCTACCACTTGAGCCACAGTGCCACTTGCGGCTTTTTTTTTTTTAATATTTAAATCTTCTCAGAGTTGAATGATATATACTTACCAAGGAAGAAGATCACTTGAAAATAACAGGCCATTTCCTGCCAGATATTTTGACAGATCTCCAGTCAATCTCCAAAAAATCTCATCCTCCCTTATCATACAGAATATCAGTGTCATGAGTTATGAGACTCGAAACAGGTTTTGTTTCTGTGAGACCAAATCACATATAGGTCAAATCACCCACCTTGATGCAACACATTTATAGTACCTAATTCTCAACCACTCAAGGAACAGGACAGCCAGTTGATCTAAGCATTAAAGACCTTTGCATTTGATGGAATTTCTAGATGTGTAAACTATTTTGTATCAAATGGGACCTTTGAACCTGAAAGCCTAAAACACATAAGTTCTTTCATTTTGCTGGGGATGAGACCCATAGTCTCATGCATGCTAAGCCTTTACTTATTGCTGTTCCTATCACTGAGCCAAACCATCAGCCTCAATAAATGTATATTTTAGTTAATGTAAAAGATCTTTAGATCGTATAATAGGTACATAGATGCGTTTACTATTTATAATTCTGAACTTGATGGATTTCTGCATTTTTCATCTTCTTTGGGCCATACAATGGTTCTAGATGTTTAAATGACTTCTAGTTGAGTTTTAGATATCCTTGATCAATCTATGTCTGATTCCCTGTTACAGACAGTGTGAGATCAATCCTTCTTCTAAGAGTGTATGGGGAGGAAGAAGAAAGTTGAGAGAGTTCCCATTTGATGACTTTTTCTTTCTCTGTGAGTTAGAACATAAAGCTTTCTGTTTTAGGAGATGTGAGTTCCATGGCAAAAGGAAGATGAGAGAAAAGATTTAAAATAATTATATTTGCTAATGGAAGATTTGACTTGATCCTTGTTACCTATTTTATAGTTCCATGTGTGACATTAAGCCCATTTAAAGTGGAGATGATATTCACAATGAGGTACATTTTTAATTCTTGTTTAATATTTAGTTTTTGTATTAAGAACATTTAGTTAGTTGAATATTTTCCTTTTTAAAAATTTTAAAATTTTATTGTAAAGGTGACATACAGAGGGGTTACAGTTACATAAGTCAGGCAATGAGTACATTTCCTTTTGAACAGTGTCATCGCTACCTCATTCTCTCCCAGTGTTTCCCTTCCCAATTTCCCTTCCCTTCAAGTTGTATAGCTCATTTCCAACATAGTGTCTAGTGGGTTTCGCTGTGAATTGGTTCACCCTTTGTCCCACTGTGTCTGTGCCTCCATTTCTCCTCCCTAAGTAAGATAAACTTATATACAAGTCAAAAAGTAGAGAAATAAAAACAGCAACAGAAAAGAATAAATCAAAGAAAAAAGGAAAGGCAAAAACCCCACAAACAAAATATGCTTCCATTTCTTGGGGTTCGTTTTTATAAGCATCATTTTATATGCTCATCTGCAAATAGCTATTGAGCCTTTGTGATCCTCTCCTAAGAATATCCTCCTTTGTTCTCACTGTGCAAATGTTTAGACTACTGTTTAACTCATCATGTCCAAGTGTAATTATTTGTCTTTTATTATCTATTGGGTTTATTTGTAGATTTATAGGCGTATTCTTTGGTTACAAATAGTCTTTTCCTTTTTGATGCTACTGGGGTTGAACTTGGGGGCACTGAACTTGCTAAGCAGGTGTTCTACCACTTGAGCCAAGCACCTGGCCCTACGTTTTGCTGATTATTTTGGAAATGAAATCTTTTTTTTATTATTTTAAGTAGTTGTACAAATGAATTGCCATTTAACAAACTAGCTTATGAATACTTTTTGATCAATATCAGCCCTTTCAACATTCTCACACATTCTTCTCATATCCACTCCTCTCATTCTTCTTAATTTTGTAGAATATACATTGACTTCTTGACTGTATTCTCCCTCTCTTCACCTCTTCATTTGTCTACCCCTTGCCGGTTGATCCCACCTCACTCCCTTTCAAGTACCTGATTTCCTGGTGTTTATTTTGCTGAACTTTGACTTTGCCTTTCTAAGGAATTACACTATTTGAGATCTCCCTTGAATCTACTATATTTCAGTTAATACACTTGTATATACTTGTATACCACCCAGTGTATTTACTTACAAGTTTATAAGCTAAACACAGCTTATACATATAAGGGAAAACATGCAGAAGATGGAGTTTTGTGGACTCTTTTCCAGGCTCCAGCAGATCTTCCCTTCTGAGCAGCTAAGATTACAAGTGTGAGCCATGGGTGCCTGACTACCTATATTCATTGTAGCTGATGAAGAAGTCCCAGGTCAATATCAAAAGATATTATTAATAAAGTAGTAGAGGTAGTCACTTATTACATAGCAAAAAATTCTAGATTCAGTTAACATTTGTTTCCATTTGCTAGTCAATTACCAGCTGTCAGAACATATTAAATATTGTAAATTTGAGTCAGAAGCTGTCACCCCTAAGGGTATTAGCTATTCCAAATTATAGATAGTGTTTTGTCTTGTGGAAAGATGGTATTAATCCTCCTCACATTTGTCTTCATGATGGTATAAAATTACCAATAGATGCATTGCTGAATGAAGTAAATCAATGTAGACACCGTAAATGAAAGCAGACAGTCAGAAGTCATGAATATTTCCATTCTTGTTAACAGGTTTCTCATTGCTTCTAGACAGAATGCAAGAACGACAACCAACTTTCAAAGCTTTTCACTCCTTAGTCTTAAAAATGAAGTTTCTTGTTACTATTACTAGAAAACTTTTATGGAATATATGTTAAGTGCAAGAGGCTGTGTTCACAGCTTTGTATCAATTACTTCTTTTAATCTTTATGGCAAATGTGAGGTTGCTGGTTCAAGTAGTTCATATACTTCCACATCTCATGTCTTGTAATGAGGAAACAAAATCTTCAAAGAGCTTGACTAACTTGTTGCCCTAAATGGCAGGACCTGGACTCAAACCCTGGGGGGATGTGAGGAACATAATGCACACACACACACACACACACTTTTTTCTGGGTTGGGGAGTATTGGGGGTTGAAGTTGGGGCTGTGGACTTGCTAAGCAGGCACCCTACCACGTGAGCTATGCCCTAGTCCTCTTTGCTTCAGCTTACTTTTTAGTTAAAGACTTGTGCTTTTGCCCAGACTGGCCTCAAATCACAAGCCTCCCATCTCCCCTTCCTGCATAGCTGAGATAATAAGTATGAGCTGGCTCGAAGCAACTTAATTCTGCAATCTTTTCTATTATCCAGTTCTCTCCGCTAATGAATGTTTTTTGTGCTTATTTGGTGAATCAGTTAGGAATTTAGTTAGTGCAATTAACTCCAACCCAACATATAATAGTTCCTAAATTGCAGTTTATATTTTCTCACTTTATGGAAAGGATAAGCTACTCACATTGGTTTAGTGCTTCAGCAGAGCCATGACTAATGATTGATTGCTTCCTTGTCCTTTTCCCTAATGACAACAAAAACAACTGCTTGAATTTCAAGCATTGAATCCACCACATTCAGGGAACAAGAAAGGAGAGAGTTGGCACTAGCCATAACTGTAATTTATCATAAAAGCAAAAATCCTCCCCAAGAAAAAAAGTTTCATACTGCCACTCTTTTCAGCAAGGATGGAAAAGAGCAAGGGAGAGGGGAGCTAAGAATGACTGGTGGACCAGGCTTGGGTCAAAGTTGTTGAATCCAAAGCATGTGGGAACTTTTCACATCCTCCTTTATTTGTCCTGGGCTTGAACTCAGGTCCTGGGCACCATCCCTGAGCTTCTTTTTGCACAAAGCTAGCACTCTACCACTTGAGCCACAGCACCACTTCCAGCTTTTTTTGTTTATGTGGTACTAGTGAATCAAACCCAGGGCTTCATGCATGTTAGGCAAGCAATCTACCACTGAGCCACATTCCCAGCCCATTACTTATTTCTTTCTTGAGTGAATGGAGTGGGTGAGAAAGCTGATACACTGTATGTAGTGTTTTTTCTTGCCTTATTCGCTAGATGTGTTCCTAGATGGAAGGAGAAACTTGTGGTTCCACAAATTGAGTCAGGGCTCATTGGACATAAGAAACAGAAACTAGCCAGACACTATCATGACTCATGCCTATAATCCTAGCTACTCAGGAGGCTGAGATCTGAGGATATGGTTGTGAGCCTCACAACCAATTTAATATTTTTTTAATTTTAAAAAATAGAAACAGAAACTAACACGCAGCTAACTGAAAAAAATGGATGGCGAATTTTAGTCATATATCCAACAAGTATTTATCAAGCACACATTATATTCTAAGTACTCTTACAGACTTTAAGCTCTTTCAGTGAACAATTTTTGTGTATGTGTGCCAGGCCTGGAACTTGAACTCAGAGTTTAGGGGCTGTCCTCGGATTTTGTGCTCAAGACTAGCATTTTGCCACTTGAGCCACAGCTCAACTTTCAGCTTTTTTGGTGGTTAATTGGACATAAGTCTTACAGGCAGGCTTTTAACCATTATCCTCAGAGCTCAGCCTCCTGATTAGCTAGGATTATAGGCTTGAGCCACTGAGCACCTGGTGCAGAATGTATGTATGTATGTATGTATTCATTCATTCATTCGGGCTTGAACTCTGGGCCTGGGCATGTCTCTGAGTTCTTCAGCTCAAAGCGAACGCTCTACCACTTGAGCCACAGTGCCACTTCCAGTTTTCTGGTGGTTAATTGGAGATAAGAGTCTCACAGACTTTCCTGCCTGGTCTGGCTTTGAACTGCAATCCTCAGATCTCAGCCTTCTGAGTAGCTAGGATTACATGTATGAGCCACTGGTACCCAGCTCAGAATACTTTTTTAAGTATTAGGGATTCAAGAAAGAAAACAACAACAACAACAAAAAAAAACCAACCAAGACTAAAATCAAAGAGGAGTACAGCAGAGCATCAGGAGAAACTACACGAGATGCAAACAGCCTCTCTGAGCATCTCTCCTTCATTCTGGTCCATCTATTTTCTCTTAGTTCTTACCGTAGTACGTAGAACAAGGTGAGCCCATAGAAGCCCAAGTTCTCATCTTCTCTTTAAGCCAACAGTGCAGGTTGAAACACAGACTCCCTTAGTCCCTATTTCAGAAGCCTAAGGAAAAGAATTCTAATTCCCCCCAGAATGCCAGGGGCAATCTTATCCCTGTGCGCGAGACATGGAATTGCAGGGGCATTTGAGGGGGACAGACAAGCAAATGAGAAGAGTGTCTACCTTGCCAAGTTCTCTGTGGCTGTGAGGTCTTTTCCTGACTCTGTCCATCATCCATGACAGGGCTGACCGCTGAGGCTCCACAGGCTTCAGCCTAACTCTGCCTTGAAGATCACATGTGTTTTGAGCTTTGTAAGAATTGGCTGGTCAGGGCTGATTCTAGCATTCTGAATCTCCTTTGTGCTTTCCACGTAGTTCTCACCTTGTTTCAAACCAAGTCCTTAGGAGCAGACACTGCCACTGATTTGATTCAGTTTGGTTCCAAAGTATGTATTTTAGTGTTGTGTTAAGATACTCTTTTATGATTGATCTAAACCAGTGAGATATGGTTGTTAATGATTAAAAAACAAAACAAAACCTACTTCTCTTTGTTTCAAACCCATGGGTGCTTTTCCACTCAGGGCTAAACTGAATTGCTGACCTGCCACTGATCTGTGGTTTTTTGGTTTGTTTTTTCTCTACAGGCTGTGGATTCCCCTCCACTGGGAAGAAGCTGGGCAGGCTGGGGCTCCTGGGGCAAATCTCTGCTCTCATCCGCATCTGCCACAGTAGGTAAGCACTGGAATGAAAGGCTTTATTGGAATAAAGTTCTGAAGCCTAACAGGGTGTGACATGTTGACTCATTCATCTGAGGCTCAAAGTTGCCTTCAACAGGTTGGTGCCACTAGGATTGACCCCCACAGGAGGATGAGGCCAGTGTTTCTGCGTAGCTGGCTCTTGTGCTTTGAAGGAGTAATCTTTCGGAGGTCCTTGGGGGTGGGGTTAACAGAACTCAATTCCTTTCCATTACAGGACAGAGGTCTCCATTTCCTTGCTTATTGATCAGTGGTCACTCTCAATTACAGAACTGTTCTCAGATACTTCATCAAAGCCAACAGGAAAATCTTTCTCATACATCATGTTTCTCCTTTGGTTAGGGCCTAGTATTTTATCAAAGCTTACCTGATATGTTCAAGACCACAGAGGCTGAACTCTCTTTTTTTTCTTCGTGGGGTAGGGGGGCAAGGGAGAGTGGTCCTGGGGCTTGAACTCAGTCCCTGAGCTTCTTTTGCTCAAGGCAAGCACTCTACCACTTGAGGCACAGCACCACTTCTGGCTTTTTATGAGTAGTTTATTGGAGACATTGGAGTCTCACCGACTTTCCTGCCCAGGCTAGCTTTAAACCACCATCCTCAGATCTCAGTCTCCTAAATAGCTAGGATTACAGGCCACTGGTACCTGGCTGAGCTCTATTTTTTTTTGGGGGGGGACAGTAACTCAAATTCAATTGATTATGAACTTCAATTACATCTGAAATGTATGCCTTTGGGAGATCCTGTAACCCTGTCACAGCAGTGAAATCCTATTATATACCTAGTACTACATACCCTTCCAAAAGGAAGGGGATCCTATAGGATGGATATATACACCTGAAGACAAAGATCTTATCTCCTCAATACTGCCTACCACACATCTCTATTCTCTTGGAAATCCTAGTCTGCTCTACCACCAGTTCTAGAAACTTCATCTTTTTTTTATAGCTCTGCCAACATGCTAGAATTGTGAAAAAGGAGTAGATTTTGAATTTCCTATTGTACTCAAAATGGCAAAGAATACTTGAGGAAGATCATAGGAACTTTGAAATATACTTATGCTAAGAATCCCTGTGATTTAACTTGGGAAAATCAGATCCTGAATTTATTTACCACTATGCGTCATCAGTACCCCAAAGAGTACAGTAGAAACACAGCTGGATGCCATTCTTAAATTGCAAAGGCATATTTAGTAGACTTCATGTGTTATGACTTTGCATGATAACAGTAGTCAAAATAATAGCAATATGCACTCTAAAGCTAGCTACGTATCTTTGTGGACCTGATATAGGAATGAAGCCATGTATTATAAGAAGAGATATCCTTCATGGAATCCAAAGCTGGAAACAGACAAAATGTCTGGGAGTCTGACTCCCAGAAGGTAACAGGGAATCACTGCCTGAAATAGGGGTTGGAATGAGGTCAATCATCTGTGAAGAGAAATGTTAGGAAGTTACCAGTGCCATCCTTGATTGTCATCTATGTTGAGCTGCTACCTTGATGTTGGAAAAGCTAGGGACAATTTTCATTACATTCAGACAGCTCGTTGATCCCAGAGCTTTGCAGTATTAACAGTTTCTCATCACAGGGCAAAGAGACTTATTGGAAAACAGTACTCACAACAGTAGACAAGCTCTTGAGGGTTTATAAATTGCCTGTGGAAAGTAAAGAAAGAAAATAAGCACACGTTCAATTGCAATTGATTTCCACTCAGAAACCTTATGTTGCCCCCAGGGTAATTCCAGTTGCAAGACAGGAGTGCACAACACATCGTCTTTTAACAAAACACAAAGCTGTCAATGGAGCACTAAAAATAGGAGCCAAAACTTCTTACAATTGTTAAAAAAAACCAGCAATCACAATAGTTGGAGCTATTTAGAGTTGGCAGGAGAGTAATTGGAAAATGAGAACATCTGAAAGGTGGTCCTGCCTTGGAATGAGCAGTGTTCCATGAGTTATAAGCCTGGGACCTGGTTGTAAGAGCTACTAATTTGTCATCACCAGCGATGGTCACTACCTAGCTATACCGTGCACTAACCCTCTGAGTGACTCAGATTGTTTCTTTGGAAAAGTTTGCATTGAGAAATTTTGAAATCTCCTTCAACTTCTAGAAATGATGATTCTATAGTCTATGGCTACATAGAAAAAGAAATAGATACTCGTAACCATTCTGCCAGATAGAAAAAAAAATGCAAAAGGTTGATTGGTCCTTCTGTGTTTCCTGTTTTCTCTTTTCACCAAATATGTTGACCTCAAGGTAAGGGGAAAATGAGAAGTGACCTTTCTAGAACATATATGGTATTTCTCAGCCAGCAGTTGCCAAACTGGTCTTCACTCTTGTTTTTAGCCCATCCTAAGATCTGATCTTCTACCATCTAGGCCTTTCCATGAGTTCATAAAATGCAATAAAAATCTGCATTATTCCAGATAGACACCAGTGTGGGAAATGTCAAAAATACAGAAAAAATTTTAAAAAAACTTGATGACAATTTCAAAATGATGCTGTGTGCCAGCTATGTCCACTCAAGCATCTTGCATGCTTCGCTTACACTTACATTTATTGCTAAGCTATGTGGTAGACGAATAATAAAATTAAAGTTGATCATGCTGAAACACATACAAGTGTTCCAAAGTCAAACCCTGGGAGTAAAACAGAGCAGTTTATTTCTAGATACAACCAAAGGCTTAAATGTTTATTTGAGATGGTTCTTTTGACATTTTTATGAATCTAAACATCTCATGCAAGAGGACTTGAGGTTGGAGATATGAAATATATCTTATTATACATTCTTTCAAAATACCATTCCTCCCCATTCCCATTATCTCCTAAGCTAGACATTTTTTTTCTTTCTGCACATTTCAATGAAACTTTCTACCAGGTCCTGTCAAAAGTGATGACAGTGTTTATTACAAAGAATAGCTAACTTGTCAAAATAGCACTGCCGTGAAAACTCTGGTGTGTGAATCACTCCCAGTAGCTCATGGGTTCATTTTGGAAGGCAACATTGCTTAACAATGGAATGATTCTCAAAAATCATCAGTACAAAAGCTAACAGGACTGGTACTTGGAATTTGGCCATAATGCTTTGCAATCTATACATAGGCCTAGGGTTAATGAATTTCTGCTGGGCTATCATCCAAGTATCATCAGTTCAGTAGCTTTTGCTGTTAACTCACTGTGTGGGTCGTGAGCATCACGGCAAAGTAGAAGCCATCTATGGAAAGGAACAACTTTTACAACAGGAAGGTGCCTGGCTCCTTTTATTCACCGCTTCATAGTTTGTTTTAGTTAATTTTGACAGCCTCAGCTACATATTTTCCTAAACAGCTGCCCTCTACAACGTGTGTGTGTGTGTGTGTGTGTGTGTGTGTGTGTGTGTGTGTGTGAGAATTCAGTACTAGGGCTTGGACTCTGCGCCTGGGCACTGCCCCTTAGCTCTTTCACTTAAGACTGGTGTTACACCTCTTGAGTCACAGCTCCAAATGCAGCTTTTTAGTTGCAAACTGGATATAAGAGTCACATGAACTTTTCTGCTCAGGCTGGCTTTGAACCAAAATCCTCAGGTCTCAGCCTCCTGAGTAAGTAGGATTACAGGCGTGAGCCACTGGCACCCAGCTGCTCTCCACATTTTTCTTTAATTTTTAAGTTTTATGTTGAGCATTTGTACAAAGAGATTTCAATCCAACACATCAGATTATAAGTAGAATGCATCTTGATCAATGTCAACCCTTACATTGCTCTCCCCCATCTTTCCCAATACAACTTTTTATTTATTTATTTTTTGGGGTCTGGTTGTGGGCCTGAACTCTGGGCCTGTGTGCTGTCCCTCAGCTCTTCAGCTCAAGGCTAGTACTCTATCACTTGAACCACAGTGCCACTTCTGGATTTTTTTTTCTGCTTATGTGGTGCTGAGGAATCGAACCTGGGACCTCATGCATGCAAGGCAAGTGCTCTACCACTAAGCCACCTTCCCAGCCCAACCAATACTGGCTGGCTTCAAATGGCAATCCTCAGATCTCAACCTCCTGAGTAGCTAGGATTACAGGTGTGAGCCACCAGCACCCAGCCTCTGTAGTTTTAAAGCACACTTGTCCCAGCCTCGTAGTTTTACTGCTGGTCCTTTGCAAACATGAGTTGTATATTCAGTCACTTGAGACAAAGGCCCCTCTCTAGTGGGGTTTACATGCTATTGGAGGGTAGTAAGTAATAAACAGTGCTCATCATGGCCAGGAAAGTCATATAGAGTGCCAGTAGATGACAGGTCTATAAAAATAAGTGCAACAGGATATGAGGAGTCAAAGGCTGAGGCAGGAGGATAGGGAGGTCAAAGCCAGCTTGGGTACATAACAAGGCCTTGTCTTAAAACAATACATTATAAAGGAGGTCCTACCTGTCCCAAAAGGAGCTTGGAGTGTGGGATGATCCTTTAGAGTGACCTCTCATTAACACAGAGCAGAGCCTTTCTAGCACAGGATGTCTGGTTGACCAATCATTGTAGCTCAGCCTTGAGGGGACTAACTCCCTTTGGCCAGCCACCAGGCCCAGGGAGTCTTGGATTGAGAGGTGTCAGTAGGCAGCCCTTCTGGCACCAGTGGTACTTTGTACTGTGACCCCAGACAGTTCACAACACCCAAGCTGTCAGCATGCGTGTATACTCCAGGTCTAGAGCACTACATGGAACTGTGTGTGTGTACTGTTTCTTCCTGAAATGAATCACAAGAAATAGAGTTCTTACTTTAGGGGAAAAAGGGGGAGGGGAGGGTTGAGAGGGGAGACAGGTCTAGTTCAAATCTCTCTCTCTCTCTCTCTCTCTCTCATTTGGTGGTAATTGCACTGAAGTTTGAATCCAGGACTTGCTCTTGCTGGACAGGCATCCTTCCACTTTAGCCACACCTCTAGCCCTTGTTTATTTTAGTGTTGTTTTTCTACAAGTAGGGTCTTGCTTTTGCCTGGCATTATGCTTAGACCATGATCTTCCTATCTGCACCTCCTGCAGTTGGCATTACAAGTTTATTCCCCCATCCACCTTTATGAAAACAAGGTGCCACTATGTAGTCCAGGCTGGCCTTGAATTTATGGTCTCCTGCCTCAGCCTCCTATGTGCCAGGATTATACGTGTCTGCCACCATGCTCAGCTACTTAAAGATTTGTTTGTTTTTTCAGTCCTGAGGTTTCATCTCAGAACCTCTTGTTCTTAGATGTCTAGCTCACCTGGTACTCTACCACTTGAGCCATGCCTCCATTCCCAACAACTTTTTTGTGGGCCGGGCGCTGGTGGCTCACGCCTGTAATCCTAGCTACTCAGGAGGCTGAGATCTGAGGATCGAGGTTCAAACCCAGCCCGGGCAGGAGAGACTGTGAGACTCCTATCTCCAATAAACCACCAGAAAACCGGAAGTGGCGCTGTAGCTCAAGTGGTAGAGCGCTCACCTTGAGCTGGAGAGCTGAGGGACAGCGCCCAGGCCCAGAGTTCAAGCCCCACGACCGACCAAAAAAAAAAAAAGAATTCAAGACCCAACAACTTTTTTGTGGTACTGAGATTTGAACTTAGGACTTTGTACTTGCTATGTAGATGTTCTATCACTTATGCCTTCAGCCCCTTTAAGCCTTTAAAATAAAGCCCCAAGCACTCTATTTTGAAAGTTCATACTGTATTAGATATATCAAAGTATACCCACACTCTCATTAAGTATTATTTATGTACATATATATATAACTATATATATAATTATATGAGTGAAATTCATTTGGGTGATACCATATTTGAGTACATAGGTGTAAATATTAATTAACCTCAAATTTGAACCTTTTTTCCTTGCCTTAGAAGCCTATTATAATGTTTTTAAGACTTAATTTTTCCTTTTTTCTTATAAACTCTATTGTCAATTATGTCACTAGATGCTATCTACATAGAAAGAGGTCTGTCTACTGTCTGCTGTGTTTGTTTCTGTAATTTTTGGATTTGTAAATGTTATATGTTCATTTCATCATCATCATCATCATCACTACTACTACTATTATTGTCTTACCAGTTCTGGGGCTTGACCTCAGGGCCTGGACCCTGTATATGAGGGTTTTTTGCTCAAGGCTAGAGCTCTACCACTTGAGGCACAGCTCCACTTCCAGCTTTTTTGGTGGCTAATTGGAGGTAAGAGTCTGATGCCTGGGCTGGCTTCAAACCATGATCATCAAATCTCAGCCACTAGGATTACAAGCGTGAGCAACCAAGGCACAGCTTGTTTTTACTTATTTTTGAGCACATGCAAAGATGCAAAACATCTTTTTCTCTAATTGTTGGAACACATTATCTGGGGAAAGGGACCCACCCAGATCAAAGGTGACAGTGACTGTATGTATTATTTCCTTCTCTGAGCACTAGATGTCAGACTAAGTAAAGTTTTAGAGTTACTCTTCAAAGTAGGGTGTGGCAGTGACTAAGCCTTAGCTATGAAAGCTTACAGCTTATACATAAACGAAAGCTTAACTTTATATTTCTAGTAGAATATATTAAAAAGTGCGGAAAAGTGCATGCTAGCAATGAATCATCAACTCAGGGTTTTTGGTGCTGATTCTGAGCTTTTTTTCCCCTCAACACTGTGATCTTCCACTTGAGCCAAAGCTTCACTTTATAGTGGTTAATTGGAGATGAGTCTCAGGGACTTTCCTGCCCAGGCTGGCTTTGAACCATGATCCTCAGATCTCAGCTTCCTGAGTAGCTAGGGTTACAGCATGAGCCACTGGTGCCTGACTAAGAAGTCCTTTGACTAGCTAAAATATTATTAAAAGAATTATTAGTCAGAAAATAAAGTTGGAACTATCATCATGTCTGTTAAACAGATCCATCCTACACATAGGCACCTGCAAAGACTTTTTCCTTCCAGAAATGAAATGATGTTTTGGGAGGCAGATTGTGTGCACATACCCATGATCATCTATACGCTGAGATGGCAAGCAGCTGTTCTTTCCTGCAGAAAGAACCAGACAAGACTGGAGAAGGTGGGAGGCAGTAACGAACATGAGGTTAATTAAGCCCTAAAATGGTACTGGTAAGGACCTGTGTTACCTCTCTTCTGTGGCTTTCAGAAGAAGATTGAGCATCTGCATCTCCTATCCTCCTAAAACTCATTTATGCCTTGATTCTGGCTCTTGGGAATCTAGAAGAGGATTTTAGGTTGAGATTCAGATGTAGTCTTCTTTTGGAAAATACATGTGTTTAAACAAATGTGAAGGGACCACATATCTAAGTGAATTAGATGATTACATTCTATGACGCAAATGTGTTACTGAAACCTCAGTTAAGTTTTTACGGAAGCTAGAAACCCTTAATTGAAGTTTGGAGTTTAGTGGTTCAAATCAAAACTTTGTTTTAGAAGTTTACTTTTTTCAAGTCACTCCATAATGAGCTTGAACAGTATCTGCATAGGAGGAGAGATATAGTTCTATTTGTGATTAAGGCTGTAAATGATATTTGTTAGTTTTCAAGGTTTTCTTGGTCATGTACAGTGACAGGTGTTTTCCACTGGATGTAGTTGGTGAACATCAGTACTTTGCTTGTGTGCAGTTTTCTCTAATAAAATACTATTCTTTGAACTTGGAATTCATCCCTGTTTTTCTCATTCAGGAGATGGGTGCCAGATCAACTGGTAATTCAAACAGTAGTTTCTAATTCCAGATGGTTCTCTTTACTCTAAAACCCTACTGTGACTTGCATCCGCCCCCCCCTCTGCCCCATCCCATCCTTTGAATTAACTTCAGCTTTGTGTTTTAACAATCTGAGGTCCCTAGAGAAATCTTTCCTTTTTTTTTTTTTCTCCCTTGAGACCATAAGGGTGGTTGAGCTGTGAGGGAAGCAACCCAGGCTGTTTAGCAGTCAAGCAGCCATGAAGGCCCAGGAACTCAGAAAGGCCTCAGCTCATCCTGGGGAGGCAGGGAGGAAGGATGCCTCCAGAACAAAATAGGAACAAGCCCATCTCCCCCTTTTGCAGGTACCAGGGTTTAAATTCCTGGCCTATCTCTCTGTGTATGCTAGGTTAGAGCTCTACCACCTGCGCCATGCCTCCAGTCCTACTTTGTGCTGATTGCCCAGACTGGGTTTGAATTACAATCCTCTGTATCTTAGCTCCCTTAGCATCTAGGATTACAGGTGGAACCCACTGGCATTCAGCAAATCCATTTCTCTCTGAAGTCAAGCGTTGGGTTTTGTTCAGTGCAGGTGGCAAAGTTATTTCTGTATTCACTAATAGAATTGCCCACTGTGCCAGGTTCTCAGGAATCATACCCATTTGGATGGAGGTACAGCCTTCAGCCTGAATTGGAATGTTACTGTGTAACATCCCTTGTCAGAGCTTTTGGGTAACCTTCCTGGTTTTTCCCACTGACCTTTCTGATTTGGGGATATCAGCTCAAGACCCTTTGAGATGATGAATTTCTGGCTGGAATTCTCAGTCCTCCTACTTCAGCCTCTCAAGTGCTCGGATTACAGGCATGAAATACTATCCTCCACTGTATATTTTATTTCTCTACAGGTCATGGATTGACAGCAGTCAAGGAGAAAGCAGGAGCCACCCTACGGATTCACAGCAGCAATTCTGGATCTTCTGAAGGAGTACAACCTAACACTGAATGTGAGTGATGGCTGAGCGTGGGCTGCATGGGCTTTATTGCATTGTGTGCACAGTTAGAATGTTCCAAAGTCCAGGTCAGCAACAATCCTCTAACAGGATTGTTTTCTCTCCACAGCTACAGATGAGATCCCCGAGCAGGAGCCAACAGGGAGCGCCCCCACCTCCCCTTCATCAGGTTCAGGGTCTCGGGGCATGCTCTCAACCCTCACCAACGTGGTTCAGAACACGGTGAGTCCTGGCGACTTCCACTGTTTTTGTTTGTGTGAAGTTTCCATCTACCAGTGACCCAGTTACATCAGAGAAAAGGCAGCTTTGCTCATGGCTCTGCCCTATGACTTTGCTGTGCTTTCAGCTACAGTACAGGGGAACCCATGGATCCAGCATAACAGGGGTAAAAGGAAATACAGCTTATGATTAAAAGCAAGCAGCTATCAGAAGATGCATTTCCAACCAAGTTTCTCCGAAGACTGCCTGTGGTTGGGGAAGGAAATCTTTGGCACAGCTTGCTTTCCTGGATGATCTTTCTTACTGCTCTTTTTTTTTCTTTTCTATTTTTTCTTTCTATTTTTTTATATATTTTTTGAAAGGCTTGCAATATAGACCCCAAGCTGGTCTCATACTCACTACATAGCCCAGGGTAACTGCAAACCTGGAATCCTCCTGTCTCAGCCTCTGGAGTGCTAGAAATAGAGACATACACCACCAGGCTCAGCTAGTCAGGAGGCTGAGATCTGTGCAAAAAAGTTCAGAGCTAGGCCAGGCAGGAAGGTCCGTAAGACTCTGAACTCCAGTTAATCAATAAGCCAGAAGTGGCTACGCTCAAGTGGTAGTGTGCCAGACTTGAGTAGAAAAAGCCATAGAAGAGCACAAAGCCTTGATTGTAAGCTCCAATGTATACGCAAACCAAGTGTGAATTACTGACACACTATCATCCCCCAAAATATGTGCTTTTAAAAACTTATTCGTGTGGGCTGGGAAGGTGGCTCAGTGGTAGAGCGCTTGCCTTGCATGCATGAGGCCCTGGGTTCGATTCCTCAGCACCACATAAGCAGAAAAAAAAGCCAGAAGTGGCACTGTGACTCAAGTGGTAAAGCTAGGCTAGCCTTGAGCTGAAGAGCTGAGGGACAGCACCCAGGCCCAGAGTTCAGGCCTACGACTGGACACAAAAACAAAAACAAACAAACAAAAAAAAACTTATTCGTTGGCTTGATTATTGGTTGGCTTCCAGATGAATATCAAAATGAAAATGAAGATGGCTAATAAAAATTAATTCAGAAAAGTTACTATTTGATAATTATGAAGATTAGGAAAATATATATAGATATAAAAATATTTTTTTCACATGAAATGGGGAAAGTATGGATATGACAGTTGTACAGTTGGTATGTGTACTGAAGAAGTGTGTGTGTGTGTGTGTGTGTGTGTGTGTGTGTGTGTGTGCGCGTGAGTGCACACGTCAGTCCTGGGGCTTGAACTCAGGGTCTATACACACTGTTCTTGACCTCCTTTTGCTCAAGGCTAGCACTCTACTTGAGCCATAGCTCCACTTCCAGCTTTTTTGTGGCTAATTGGAGATAAGAGTCTCATAGACTTTCCTTCCTAGGCTTACTTTGCACCTCTCTCCTCAGATTTCAGCCTCCTTGAGTAGATAGGACTAAAGTGGAAAAGTTTAAAAAAATGTGGTTTTATTCATATAAGTAATTTATGTAAATACTGATTGTTTTAATTTTCTTAAAAGGAAAATAATGGCTGACAAAGGTATTTTCGGGTGATAACTGATTAATAGTTTCCCAAATTGGAAGTTCATGAAAATCAAGCTGTCTTATCATTAATATGTTAATTATATATGTTTCAGAATGTATTCATAAGTCATCCGAAACAGCCTGAGGCTCTTATACTCCAGGGCCCAAGATTAAAGAACTCCTAAAAATGGCAAGAGTATTTGACATTTTAATAAACTGCTCCAAATAATTCTGCTACTTGGGTTAAAATTCCTTTAAGACAAAATAGCAGTTCATTTTATGTCTTACATACATACATTTCTATTTATATGCTCAGAACCAGTAAAATTAATCTCTAATGTGTTTTCGTGTTTTTTTTCCTAAGCATTTTTTAAAATAATACTTCATGCCCTACAAATTATATAACATGATTTTTCAAGGAAAAGAAAATAGGATTAAATGGATGATAAATCTCCCAATGGGGAAAAGTGGTGGCTTTATATTGATTTTAATATTTGAAGATAATGCCAGTTACCTAGGATTTGCTGAGTGCTGCAGAATAGCAAATTGTGAAAAATAATCTGATCTCATTGGCAGGGCAAGAGCGTCCTCACTGGAGGTCTTGATGCTCTGGAGTTCATAGGCAAGAAAACCATGAACGTCCTTGCAGAAAGTGACCCTGGATTTAAGCGGACCAAGACGCTTATGGCGAGAACCGCTTCCTTGTCCCAGGTTTGCTTTTACAACTTTTTCTTTTCAGTTAACAAAGTAAATAAGCTTTTATTTACCTTTTTGAGTAGATCATTAAAGCATGTACTCACATTCAAATGGGATTTCTCAGAGAAGACTTTGTACTTGCACTTTTGAGTAATGTTGGAGCAATTAGACTTTGGGGACTCTTGGAGATGGACCATGTTGGATTATTAGCTTCCCATGAGCCTTTGGGGGACCATGAGTAGAATGTTATAATTTGAACATGAACTCTCTGCAAGCTCATAGGTAGAATGTTTAGTACTCAGGTGGTAGCACTTTGGGGGCGGTGGTGGAAACCTTAGGAAGTGGGCTTTAGGTCTGTGTTTGTCCCTAGCTCCTTTCTCTCTACTTCCTGTCTGCCAGGAGGTGAACAGCCTTCTCCTCCATGCACTGAGGCTTTGCCTCAGGCCATGTGAGCATACACTGAAGACTCTGAAACTGACAGCAAAACAATTTTCTTTTTTAATGAAAAGTCAAATGGCACAAAAATAGATGAGAGCAAAACCTAAGGTGCTGATACCCCCCTTTCTCCCAGTCACTTAATGTCCCATGGGAGACAGTGACTTAACAGTTTCTTATGCATGCTGTTAGTTATCATCTAGTTATAGGTACAAATGGACACAGCTGTGTATAAACATATAGAACATATAGATATACCTGTCTGTGTGGATAGATCATGTAATAGAGAGATACAACAGAGATATTGTATATCTGATTCATAATTACATATGCTGCAATACATATAGATAGGTATATACATGCACACACATACTTTTTCAATTAAATGATAACATACTAATCATACTGTCTTATACTTTGTTTTATTCATTTAATAATGTCTTTGGCATCTTTCCATTTGTGCTCACCTGAGCATCATAACTCATAGGGCTTACCAACTCTGGGCCACCATAACTCTATTGACTTGACCTCTTTCCAAATAGTGCTTTTCATTCATTCATTCATTCAGCAAATGCATTTGAATATCTGCCTTGTGTCAGACACTGTCTTTCAGAAGCCATAATGGATAAGAATTCCTGTCCTTGAAGAAGTTTTGTTCTAGAGAGGAAAGATGGCCGATCAATCAACATTATCGAGAAGATGAGTGCTGTGGGGAGAAAGAACATGAGGCAGAAACGAAGGGATCTGCAGTGTGGGAGGGAAAGTAGTAAGCAGCTTGGGAGGAAGTTCATGGAAATGATGACATTTGAGCAAATACTTGAAGGAAGTGATAGTGTTGACTATGCAGACACCTGTGTAAAGCACATTCCGGGCAGAGGCAGGAGAGTCTGGTACGAACATGGATCAGCAAAGATGCCACATGGTGAGAGATGAGTGAGCTAGGAATTATTGAAGATGAGGATAATGTTAATGGAACCCAGGCAATGGCAGATCATGGGGGATATTTATAAGACGCTTGAGTTTTACTGTTAGTGGAACAGCATTTGGAAGAGGAGGAGTGATAGGAACCAATTTGTGGAGCAGAAAGATCACTGTAGTTACCATCATGAAAATAGACTGGAAGAAGGAAGGCCAGGGAGGCCATATTAGAGTATGAATCAGTTTGTCCTCCTGGAAGCTGTTGCTGTGAACTAAGCAAGAGATAAGGGTGGCTCAGAACAGAACTTTGTGGAGGCCCTGCAAGTACCTGGTTGCAACACAGTTTGAAAATAGATCCAGGCTTGCTTGCTGATGAAATGATTATGGGCTGTGACAGGAAGGAGCATCAAGATGGCTCCAAGGTCCCTTCAGAGCAGCTAGAAGGATGGAGATGGCATCAACTAAGATAAGAAAGTCCACTATGGGAATTTCATCAGGCTTCTGTGTCTGTGACAAAACACCTGGTGTAAACAACTTACAAGGAGGGATTGTTTATTTTGGCTCATGGTTTCAGTTCATGGTCATCTGATACCATTGCTTTGGGACCCTATCACAACATCATGGTGGTGTAACAACTCTGCTCACCTCATAGCAGCCAAGAAACAGAGAGAGAGAGAGAGAGGAAGCGGCCAGGATCTCAATATCTCCTCCCTCTAAGTCCTACCTTCTGAAGGTCCCCCTCCCCCCCAGTAGCACTACAGGCTGATGGCCATGGCTTTGACACCAGTGCTTTTAGTGCTCACTCAAATCCATTGCAGGAATCTATGACCATAAAATCAGATCTGTTCATACGTGTACTACCCAAGTTTCTTGTTTTCTATCCTAACAGCACAGGGAACTTTTTTTTTTTTTGAGAAACACGCGTTCAGGATGGTTTTCAAATAACTGATTTAAATTTCCATAGCATCTTCCTGTCAGGAATTCTCCCACTCCAGAATCCCTCCCTGCTACTTCAGCCCATCTCCATTTTATCTCCAGAGGGCAATGGAGCCAGCATCCTTTGGCAAGGAGATTATTCTCCAGGTAGCTCTGATTCCATGCTCCACTTTCAAATGAAGCCTAATTACACTTTTCATTCCATCTCTTCTCTCTGTCCAAAAGTACACATTCAGAGAGGGAAGCTGGTGTGGGGAAAGGCAGCAGCCTCCATTATTTCCCCATCACCACGCCTTGAGATTAGCGCAGTAGTTGAGTTTCATTACATATGTTCAGTCGTTCTGGTGACAGTTTTATTTAGTTGTTTTGAGAAAACCTAGAAATTGAGAGTCTGTACTAATTTAGTCTTAAACATAGACAAGAGAGACAATTCTTTCCATAGCCCAGTGGGTTCTTGGCTAGCAATCTCAAGAACCCCAGAGAAGAATAAGGCTGATTGTTTTGCTGGCACACGAAAAACACCAGCCTCTGTTCTTGGATGATCTTCCCCATGACCTTCTGGTATTGCCCAGGGTATTTAAAGTCTCACCACGGATATTAAAGGACCCTATAAACTTTATGCTCTAGTAAACTTAATGAGAAATCACATAAAGGATGCTTACAAGCCAAAAAAGCAAGTACAGAAAATTGAGAGTGACTGATTGACTTGCATTCCTTTTGTTGCCTTTTTATTTAAATAATGGGAGGGGTATAGCACAAGGGTAGAGTATTACTGAGCATACAAAATTAAAAATGGAATATCATGTAAAAATTATCAATAGCATCCATCAAAACTTTGCGGAAGGGCTGGGAAGATGGCTCAGTGGTAGAGCGCTTGCCTTGCATGCCTGAGGCCCTGGGTTCAATTCCTCAGTACCACGTAAGCAAAAAGAAAAAAGCCGGAAGTGGTGCTGTGGCTCAAGTGGTAGAGCGCTAGCCTTGAGCTGAAGAGCTGAGGGACAGTGCCCAAGCCCAGAGTTCAGGCCCCACAACCGGACAAAAAAAAAAAAAAACTTTGCGGAAATTTGGGGTTGGGGGTTAGAGGCTTGGTTCAGTTGATAGAGCCCCACCAATGAGCAAAAGCATTAGGCACCAAGTTCAAGTCCCATTCTGAGACCTAAAAGAAAAACAATTCCAGAAATCCCAAAGTAACAAAAATCTAACCTTTCCCAGACACGAAGTCAGTTATTTCCATTGTCCCCAAGTCTTACATAGGAAGCTGTGTGTGCACGTACGCCAGTCCTTAGGCTTGAATTCAGTGCCTGAGCACTGCCTCTCAGCTTCTTTTGATCAAGGCTAGCACTCTACCACTTGAGCCATAGCTCTACTTCTGAACTTTTTGGTAGTTTTATTGGAGATAAGTATCTCAGGAACTTTCCTGCCTAGGCTGGCTTTGAACCACAATCCCCAGATCTCAGCCTCCTGAGTAGGTAGAATTACAGGCATGAGTCACCAGAGCCCATCATGGAAAGGGGCTTTTAAGCATACATCTGGTGAATAAATGTTGCATGTTTCTGCAGATGTTAAGGGAGGCCAAGGAGAAGGAAAAGCAGAGACTGGCACAGCAGCTCAGCGTGGAGAGGACCGCCCACTATGGGATGCTGTTTGATGAATATCAAGGTTTGTCACACCTGGAAGCCCTGGAAATTCTGTCCAATGAAAGCGAAAGCAAGGTACATAGCTCTAGTCACTTCAATGACATGTTTAATGGTGTGTTTCCTTACACAGGAGAGGAAAACCAACAACAGAGTTCATTCCTAGAGTCTCATATGGTCAAATGGTCGAATGCTGTATGTACATACTGATGACTCCTCCAGCTGTCCATAGTTCCCTTGATCCATGCAAAGCTATTACCCCAGCCCAAGGCCAGGAGTCAGCACAGTAAGAGTGGCCACTCTCTACTTCCACATGGTGTAATAGGCTGTTCTAAAATGGGGCTGTCACACTGCTGACTCTCTGCACGCCCCCCCGCCCCGTTGGTGATGTATTCTGTCCCACAGCTTCATTGCTGCCTGCTAGAAACAGAGCAGCTGATGCTTCTTTTAGACCATGGAGCTTTAGTATATTTTGTTATATGGATTATATTGCTATTATATATTGCTATATATTCAGCATCTTGTTGAAATACCTGGGTAGTAAAAAGCAGCATTGCCCTACTGAAAATTAGTTTTATTTGGGAAGGAAAGCCCAGCCTTGTTTGGTAGCCCTGCTCATTCACGGCCATTGACAGCACCTTCTAGCTGTGAACTCAGATGGTGGAAGGGGCCAGCTCTGTGGGTTTCTTGTTCCATTTGTTTGTTTGTTTGTTTGTTTTTGGTGCTGGTCCTAGGGCTTGAACTCAGGGTAAGGGCACTGTCCCTGAGCTCTTTTATTCAATGCTAGCTCTCTACTACCTGAGCCATATCTCCACGTCTGGTGTTTTGGTGGTTCATTGAAGAGTCTCACAGACTTTCCTGCCTAGGCTGGCTTCAAACCAAGATCTTCAGATAACTACCTCTTGCATAGCTAGGATTACAGGCACCCAGCTTTTGTGTGTTTCTTTTGCAAGGGCACTGATCTCAGTGATGAGGCTCCCTGCTCAAGACCCATTTGCCTCCAAAAACTCTACCTCTAAAAACCACTTCCTTGGTGATTAAGCAACCCCAGAGAGTAAAGAATGAATAGCAGAAGCCAGATGATTTCGATGACGTTTTCCTTAAAGGGTCTACAGAAGTGTGTGTGTGTGTGTGTGTGTGTGTGTGTGTGTGTGTGTGTGTATTTAACAAGCATTTATATGGCACTTTTCTCATTTACCTGTGTATAATTGTCATCCTGACTCCACTCTGGGCTGATTTTCCAATAGAGGGAACCCTCTGCACATGCTGCCAGAGGGGCCGTGACCATCCTGGTGACACTCTAGGGAGAGCTACGAAGGTGAACTTAGAAATGAGCCACAGAATGCAAAACTAACTTTTGATTCTGCCTGAGCTTTATCTTCTTACATTTAGATTTTGGGGAGATTGAGCCATTTTTGATGGCTACTTAGGCAGGAAAGGTCACCTCTGATCATAACACACAGCTAGGTGCCAGACAGAACAGAGACCCCTTCCAAGCCCCAGAATTTTGAGCAACACATTACTATCTGTGTAGGTCCTTTTTGTGTGTGGATAACAGTCCTGCGCTTTTTTGCTCGGCTAGCAGTCTACCACATGAACAACAGCTCTACTTCCAGCTTTTGGTGGTTAATTGGAAATAAGAGTTTCACAGAGCCAGGCACCAGTGGCTTACTCCTGTAATCCTAGCTACTTATAGGAGACTGAGATTTCAAGCTAGCCCAGGCAGGAAAGTACATGAGACTCCTATCTCCAGTTAATCACAGAAAAAGCCAGAAGTGCCACTGTGGTGAAAGTGGTAGAGTGCTAGGCTTAAGCAAAAGGAGGTCAGAGACAGAGCCTAGGCCCAGAGTTTAAGCCCTAGGACTGGCACCAAAAAAAGTCTCATTGACTTTTTATTGCCCAGGCTGGCTTTGAACTACAATCCCCAAATTTCAGCCTCCTGAGTAGCTAAGATCACAGGCGTAGATCACTGGTGCCAGGTTATATATCTGCCCTTTATTGTTAGCCATGACCTTCAGTGATTACCTTGTGGTCAAAACTTCAAGCACATCATTCTCCCCAAAACGATGAAAAATGAGCATGTATTAATTAATTCATTTCATTAATTAAATGAGAAAAACAGACTGAAGTTATCACCAGTTCAAAGGAAATGCCTGAGAAACTTTCTATGAATTAAGGGAAAGCTGAGGTGAGTGTGTAGCTGGACCCAGGCATGGTTTCTCCACAGCCCTCCCAGAATTTATTCTAGTGCCTGTGGAAGAGACTGAATTTGCATTGCCATTAGCTATCTACAGTTTACACAGCTGTGTGTATACTTTCTAATCTGTGTGCCCATAGATTTAGAAATCCATAATCCAGGAAAGGGCATCCTAAAAATGCATTTTTTCCACAGAAACACAAATTTTTCATTGCAAATCTGGGGATGGAATCAGACTTGGTGTTATTTTATATTATTCTGTAGCAGTTTAAATTTGGACCCCTTTGGCCTCAATCTTCTTATCTAGGATATAGGAATAAAACTAAAGCCTTTCTCATAGGATTATTGTAAGCATTCAAAAGACTTCAAAGGAAACTAGTAGTAGCATACCTACTATATATTAAGCACTCAATAAGTATTAGCTAATATACATAAAATATATTATGAATACATTTTAGGTGTATTTATGCATTGGATTTTTTGTTACTATTAAAATACTACAGAGAACATATGTAAAACTACAAGATTCCTGATAATAGAAAGAGATTCCATTCTGATTGGTATCATCAAAAAAGTCTCCCCTAAACTGGCTAGGCTTATGTCCATAATCCCAGCCACTGAGAGGCAAAAATTAGGAGGATCAAGTTTCCAGGGCAGTTCAAACAAAAAGTTAAGTAGGCCCCATGTCAGCAAACAAAACCAGGTATGGTGGGTTCATAACCTCAGCTATGCAATAAGCAAGGTAAGTAGAATCATGGTTTAAAGTCAGCCACAGACAAAAGCATGAGTCCCTATCAGAAAAGCAACCTAAAGTAAAAAGAGATGGATGTGTGGCTCAAGTGGTAGAACTCTTATTTAGCGAAGTACAAGATCCCAAGTTCAAATGCCAGTACCACCAAATAAGAAAGATCTCAGCTATGAGACAGCTCTAAGCCCCTGAAAAGAGTCACCTAGGATGTACAATGCTGGAGAGCAATCTAGTCCTTGGAGAGTGTGTTAGCTAGCTTTCCAGTAGTGTAACAAATACCAATGAAAATCAAGTTATAAAGAGAAAAGGTTATTGTAGTCTGTGGTTTCACAGGTTCCAGTCCAGGATCCATTGACCCTGTTGCTTTAAGGCCGATCACAAGGCAGCACCTCATGGCAGGAGTAGACATAGAACAAAACCACTCGCCCATATCTAGGAAATGAAAACGGGAAAGAGGAAGAAGCCAGGGTCCCACAGTCCGCTTCAGCACCTTCATCTGAAGACCTCCTGCTAGGCCTCATCTCCTGATGGTTCCACAGCTCCCCGTATCCCCAAGTTGGGGACTAAGCCTTTAACACGTGGGCCTTTGGGGGACATTGCAGATACATACTAAAATAGAAGCACAGTTCCTCTGCGCAATGCTTCCACAAGCTCTGATTTCTTTCCCTACTTTGGAGCTTTTTTTATGGTATTCACAGAAAGGAATACAGAACAGTTAACAAAAAAAAAAAAAAAAACCCTGATAGTGACAGTTACTAGATACTGCAACAAAAGCCCTAAAAATATATGAATAAAAACCAGAAGTTATTTTTCCCTCCCGTGACAGTGCAGGGTAGGGGTGCCTGGCCAGCAGGCAGCTTTCCAGCTCTGCACTCCGGAGCCAGACTCTATCCATCTGTAGCTCAGCTAGATCTATCCTAAGTACTCAGGCCTCTGACAAGAATACAAATGGAGAACCAAACTAGGGCTGCCAAGTGCAGCAAATAAAAATGCAGGATGATTGTTGTAGAGATCTTCTGTAGTTGGGAGCCATGTTTGTGTATTTCAAATCACTACAAGGTTAGAGTTTACATATACAAATGATAAATACATGAGGTAATGGGTATGTATATTAATATGATTGATTCATCCCACAATGCAAACACCTATCAAAACATCACACTAGATAACTAGTTAAATTTAACCTTTGAGCTAGGCAACAGTGGCCCATGCTTGCAATCTTAGCTACTCAGGAAGCTGAGATCTGAGTATCATGGTTTGAAGCTAGCCCAGACAGATAAATCTGAGAGACTTTTATATGACTTAAGTAAAAAGCCAGAAGTGGAAGTATGGTTTGAGTGCCAGCCTTCAATGAAAAAGATAAGTAAGAGTGCAAGGCTCTGAGGTCAACCCCCAGTACTGATCTAAAATTATATATGTGTATGTGTTTCTGTGTCAGTGTCTGTGTGTATATACATGTGTGTACAGATATATACATATATATGGATCCATATATATTTATATATATATATACACACATGTATATATATGGATCCATATATATGGATATATATATACATGGATATATGGATATCCTACACAGATGTACGGATTCAGTGTACATCTCCAAGCCCTCAGGGGATGAATTTGGAGGGAGACACATGGAGCTGCATTCTGTGCTCTGTATGCTCTGTATTGTATACTCCATTGGTCAGGGAAGAAGTGGTTGTGAGCCATCAAGCAATGCTCACTCACTTCTGTCTGCTGAACTCAGTCACTAATGGGCTGTGTGTTGATATCTTCCTGCTGAGCTTCCGCCCAGAGCCTCAGGCAGGTGCATTGCATGAGTAATGTGCATTACCTTTCAGGAGAACAGAGCCTGGTGTCCTGGACACCCTGTCTCCCTGTCAGTGTTACCCTGGTGAGCTAACTATGAGCATAAATATGGGAGCAGATTGCAGAGGACTGGAGCTTCTGGCTAGTGCTCCCTCCATAGAACCTGGGCTGGCCTAGGCTACTTAGGGAGTTTGCAGAATGACAAAAGATAGTCCTACCCATTTACAGACATATTTTATTTTTGCTATGATAGTCATGCCCTTTGACCATTGTGGAAATTCAGATTTCTTTTCAGAGGATGACAGCCCATTTGCCCTTGATTTTGAAGTGTTGACAGAGGGCAATTTCAAAAGAGGTTCTGAAAACCATGAGCAGAAGGGACATCACCTCCTCTGTAAAGCCCCTCCCTGTGTACCCTCTTGCAGTTCCCCAGGGATGGAGCAACTGCTCCTTTCTTGGGGCCTCCATGGTGCCCTTCACTCAGAACTATTATGCTGTGACTGATTGGCATAGCCCTCTCATCCTAGGGAGATCTTAGGGACTGATGGCAAACACAGAATAACTCACATCTAGCAAGTATACATGTGACTCTATATAACACTTAGGTATTTACTACCCATGTAAACATATATACATGCATATAATTAATTGAACATCCTTATGAATATTTTAAGTAAATTTTCTTTAAGTAAATGTTTTTGTGTGTATGCTGGTATTAGGGCTTGAACTCAGGGCCTGGTCTTTTTTCTGTTTTTTTTGCTCAAGGCTGGTACTTTACCACTTGAATCACAGCTCCACTTCCAGTTTTTTGATGGTTAACTGGAGATAGGAGTCTCACAGACTTTCATGCCTGGGCTGGCTTTGAACTATGATCTCAGATCTTAGCATTCTAATTAGCTAGGATTACAAGCATGGGCCACTAAGACCTGGCTTAAATAAATTATTAAATTCAGTCCTCAGAACAACCTTATACAATAAATGCACTATTCAAGAAAGGAAACTGAGGCATAGAAATGCTAAATAACGTTTCCATGTCTATAAGGTTCTTGTAGATTTTCCTTCCCATGCTGGCTTTGAGCTGAGATCCTCAGATCTCAGCATCCTGAGTAACTAGGATTATAGGCATGAGCCACCGATGCCTGGCCCAGAGTGAGTTTTTAAGCATGATTGAAGAGCTGCCTCCACCCTTTATTTAGCATCGACTATGCACACTTTCTACACCTACTATACACAAAGGATCACAATAAAGTATGGATTTTGCTTTAGGACTGGGAAAATTGGCCTGGTGTGGTGGCACACACCTGTAATCTTAATATTCTGGGGCACAGGTTGGCCTAGACTACTTAGGGGTTCCAGGACAGTCCGAGTTATGTGGAAAGAACCTGTCTCCAAAACAAAACAAAACAAAAGGCCCAGGTTGCTTTTATAATCTGCCCGAAGCTGCAATTTATATAAAGTCAGCATTAAGCACAACAGTACCTCCCATTCCACAGTGTCATCGGGGTCTGGATGTTGGGGAAAACTGGAGGCTGCTGCATGTAAACATTATTAATGAGAAGAAAAGACGGCAGTTTTGCTGACCTAGATCTTTTATTTCAGGTTCAGTCATTTTTAGCATCACTGGATGGAGAGAAGCTGGAATTCCTAAAAAATGACCTAATTTCCATTAAAGATATCTTTGCAACAAAAGAATTAGAAAACGAAGAGAACCAAGAAGAGCAAGGTAAAGGAAAACAGCTAGCTAAATATTACTGGCATGAAACTGCTGTTCATCAACCCAGCCCTTCGGACATGGTGGCATTATTTAATCCAAGTGCTCCTCCTGCGTGCTTCCACAATACCCTGCGTGCCTGTGCTGTGCTTACAGGAGCTGTCTGAGGTGATTTATGACCCTCGCTCTCCCTGGGCAGGAACTCCTCTTCTTTCTCTGTCCTGCCCAGTCCCTGGCACATCACAGGCAGGCACAAATTCATACAGTTGAATGAGCAAAAGCACAGTCTACTGGGTCCTAAATGACTGCAGCTTTGTGTACCATCGTCTCAATTTATCTGCATGTGGAAGTTGCTTCATGTGATTAATGGTGATGCTGGGTGAGTCCTACAATGGATTTCTTTGCAAAAGTGTCTCTTCCCTTATGGCAGCAGCGGGGCTTGAACTCAGAGTCTTGTACTCTTGCTTAGCTTTTTATGCTCAAGGTTGGTGCTCTACTGCTTGAGCTATTCTTCCACTTCTGGCTTTGGGTGGTTAATTGGAGATAAGAGTCTCACAGACTTTTCCTGTGTAGTCTGGCTTTGAACGGCAATCCTCAGATTGCAGTTAGAATTCCAGGCACAAGCCATTTGCTTTCATCTATTTTTCGTGTGTGTGTGTGTGTGTGTGTGTGTGTGTGTGGTGTGTGTGTGTGTGTGTGTGTGTGAGAATGAGTTTGGGTGTATTTATAAATGTGATATACTTCACCTAAAAAGTCTAGTTCTAAGACTAGGGCAGAGTGCTTACCAATTATGTATAATACCCTGGGTTCAATCCTCACCACCACCAATAAAAGAAAAAGGAAAGCATTGTTCTGACAAAGACTATACCATTTTCCCACAGTGCACAAAAAATGCTTCAGGTTGACACTCACTAGAGTGATGAAGTGCACATGTCCTGATTATCTTCCCAAGAATGACTTGACCCATCTCCCCAACAAGAGCAGAAACTATTTTAAGAAATGCAAGATTCCTTATGAGGGGAAAAGATGTGTGCAGCATGGATTGCACTTTACCCCACTTTGAGCCACAGTGCCATTTCTGGTTTTTTGGTGGTTAATTGGAATTAAGAGTCTCATGGACTTTACTGCCCCAGCTGGCTTCAAACCATGATCCTCAGATCTCAGCCTCCTGAGTAGTTAGGATTACAAGGATGAGCTGCCCAGCTGGAATAACTTCTTACTGAGGTCATAGCAAGCCCTATACCACAGGAGTTTGGGATAGGCTGTGCTGAAAATCCTAGCAACTGCAGACACAAGGCCATCTTCTCTTAGGAATGCAGGAAACGCCCCTTGCTCCTCCCCCTCCCCAGGCCTCTGAGCATAGCCTCTCTTGCTGTATGGCTGTGAACAAGTTATAGAATTTCTGAAACTCAGTATCTTCCTCTATATTATGAAAATAATGATGTGCATCCCCAAAGGTGAAATTAGATAGCATTGTAAAAACATGTGTTACAGTGCCTCACACACTAAACTTCTCAGAAATGTTAGCTGTTTATTATTTAGAGTATTATTGCTGTGCCAGGAAAATGGAAATCTGTGGTACTTATTTACTATTGGACATGCTATGGCCATCATGCAAGAATCATGGTAATGTGTGTTCACTCTCCAGTCACTGGAAGTGTTTTGTGGCCAAGAATGTTACACACCTGTAATCAAAGCTCAAACACAAGTGTTCAAATGTTTGGGTCTTGATGCTCAGAGCAAAATTATTCTAAGCATTTATAAACACAGCTTCCCTTTTAGACCTAGTTATTGATCTTGTATGCCTTCCCCTTAATAAGATTTGTGCACTTTGCATTAAGATACAAGAATCAGTTATACTGAAGCATAGAAAGAAGTCAGTATAATGATTTTCAGTATAAGTATGTTTCTACAAAAGTCACAAAAGACAACAACCTTGTCTGTTATTGTTCATGAAGAAATTAAAATACTAATTGTCCAGAGGGCCTGAAGTTTTCATTAGGAACCCAAGATAAGATAGTCAGCCTTCCCTTCTCAACCAAAACAATCAGGCATTCCTCTTAAGTGTCATGATGCTTGAGGTAAACCTGTTTCCTCTGAAGTGTCCATCAGAAAGGATAAAAAGAACTCCTACATTCCCTGTGACCCTAAAGACCTACTACAGATGATGTATTAGAGCTCTGTAAGTTGAAATTAAAAAAAAACCTCAAATACACAACCAACTGGTGATGGCTTATACCTGTAGTCCTAGCTACTTATTAGAAGGCTGAGATCTGAGAATCATAGTTCAAAGCCAGCCTGGACAGAAAAAGTCCATGAGACTCTTACTGCTAATTAACCAAGAAAAAGACCAGACTTAAGGAGCAGCTCAAGTGGTAGAATGCCAATCAAGTAAAACCTGTGTTCAAGTCCGATATAGCATACACACACACACACACACACACACATTGAAGTGCTCAACATCATGATTTAAGAATGATAGATTTTCTCTTTAAGTGTCAAACTCTATTATCTCCCATATGTCCTTTTTTTCTTAGAGTATTTCCAGATTGTCAAAACACTATTAATTTTAATTAATATGGTTTAATAAGTAAATGTCACTTAGACAATGAAATACTGGAAGAAAAGAACAGGGATCCTGTCATTAAATCAACCCAGTTTGAGGGAGAGTTAAGGCTCCAGGAAGATTGGTGAGTTGTCCCAAAGCTGCGGAAAAGAATCTTATCATTAGGATGAGCAGTAAAATCCAGGAGCAAGATTCTAGGAGAAATCAGAATTTCCATCATATGTTTTTTTCTTGTAGGTACATAGATTCCTAAAAGCCTCTAACAACTAAATAATTTATTTGGTAGTCTCAGAAAGTGTAATAAAGTCATTTTTAGATAAATTTATTATCAAGTTCCTGTGCATTGACGAATGTTAGCAAATGGTAACTTTTTCATCCTGCTGTGGCTCTCTAAGTTGGTTTACCTGACTGCAAGGAGATTTTTTAAGACATTTTCTACTTTTATTGCCTTGGGGAAGACCTCAGTCATATGTACAGAATCCTCGAGAGTTGCAGTAATGATTTCTGTTGCAACATTTTACTATCATCTATTTCCATCTACTCCCAGTTTTCTTTGCAATTTGTTTTGCCTAAATTATTTACTAGAAGTTATTCACTTATGTTTTATAGCATCAAACACACATTTTATTTGTTTGTACCATCCTAGAGCTTAATCTCAGGAACTGAGGTGCTGTCCCTCAGGGCTCTTTTGGTTGTTGTGGGTTTTTTGTTTTGTTTTGTTTTTTTGGTTTTTTGGGGGTTTTTTGCTGAAGACTAGAGCTCTACCACTTGAGCCACAATTCCACTTCTAGATTTTTGGTGGTTAATTGCAGATAAAGAGTCTCACAGACTTTCCTGTCCAGGCTAGCTTTGAACCGTGAGCCTCAGCCTCCCGAATAGCTAAGATTACAAGTATGAGCCACCAGTACCCAACAAAACACACATTTTAAAGCCTAAACTCGTGTCTAAGTTAGTGCCAATTCCTAAATGTACTTAATCTTCCTGTTTCTATCCGTGTAATTTATTTACATAATATTTCCACATTTATAAAGCAGTGCAGTGTTTGTTGAAATATTTTGTCCTCATGCGATCTTTAAAGAGGAGATGGGTAGATTTTATTACCCTCAATTTGCAGCGTAGGGTGTGGAATCAGATGGAGCCTGAGGTTGCGAGCCACATTAGCTGCCTGAGCCGCGGTGGGACCCGCACTTAGTCAGGATTCCTTCTGGTCTGCAGCACTGTCTCATGTAGGACAAAAATGACCAGGCTGTTTCCTAATGAGACCTTGTTGATGCTGTTCCTGTGTGCCTGTCCGTCCTCTCATCTTCCCACATGAGGATGAGCAACACCTCCCGCCTGCAGCTCTACCCTCTCTTCCTGTGTGTGGATAAGAAAATCTCTTTCTCAGAGCCTGTATTCCAACATCACCTCCTTCAGGAAGGCTTCTGAACCCCCTCCTGAGAATTAGATTAGTTCCCTAAAAGCCCCTGAAATCGCAGCACTTATCTCTATGGGTAAAAACGGGGCTCATTTTGGATTTGTCATAAGCCAACAAGTCATCTCTAACCCAAGGCACACGCCTCCCTCTCTTTCCTGCCGCCGCACTTGGTTCTTCTTAGTCCCCTAAACTTGCCAGCCACAGCCACACTCCCTCCTGGGCCTTCCTCTCACTGTGCTACTTCTGGAAGACTCCTTCCCCTCACAGCTAACTCTTGGCCGCCCTTCTCCAGGTCATTACTAAATTTCACCTTCTTTAGCTTTCCTCCTATCTTGACCTGTTCAGGCTATTATAACAAACCAGCATACACTATGTGGCTTCTAAACAACAGTGGATTCGTTCTCACAGTTAAGGAGGATGTGAAATCTAAGACCAAGTGCTGGCAGATCCATTGTCTACCGAGTGCCTGCCTGCCTGTGGTCATTAACAGCGCCCTCTAGCTGTGAACTCAAATAGTAGAAGAGGCCTGCAAGGGCACTAATCTCATTGTTGAGGGCTCCGTGCTTATGACTCAGTCACCTACCCCCAAAAACCCATCTCCTGAAACAATCTTCTTGGTGAATAGGAAGAACACTGACATACAGACCTATTTAAAATTCCTAAGCCCCAGCTATACTGATTCTATCCCTTGACTTACACTTCTCCATAAAACTTACTACTTGATTACTTGACATGTATGCTTTACCTACCCTTTTTGCTTATTAACCTGTTTCCTTTATGAGAAAAGGTAAGTTACAGGTAATAAACTGATCTAAGTCAAATGTTTTGAAGAAAGATATACAAAGCACCCTCATGAGCTGCCAATATTGTTATCGAAACAACTGAAACTAACCTATCTTGTGCTGTATTTCTCACAAGGCTTAGCGATACCTCACTTCTTGCTCCCAACCAACATTTGCTTCTCAGGGCCATGTGAATGGCTTGATTAATTATTATTCCCCCCCAGATAGGGTAATGAGCCCACTATGAAATCAGCTCTTCAGCGATACAGAAACTTTTAAAATGGAATTACCATTTAGATTACCATTCTAGATGTGAATGCAAGAAATAAGATTGTAGCTTTTAAAGATCTCTGTTGTTAATGATTTTTTTATTTTATAATACTTATTAATATGTATTATATAATTTAACAAATTATTGATTCCATAAATATTCACTTTATCACCTCGTAGGTTCCAGGCCCTGTGTGGGTGGTCTGAATTTAGAAATGAGCCACATAAAAGCTGTCTCTGTCCGTAGGTAGCTTCTAGTCTGAAAAGAAGACAGCTCATTAAGGAGTATTGCCGGACCAGTCAGGTATCCTAGAAACCTTGGGAAGTTTCTCCAGAGAGATGATGTTGTTCAGTCAGATGGGATGCACCCCACTGAGACCAATTCTGTGTGCTCAGTATTGTGTCTCTGTGGACACAGAAGGGTACCCTGGGACTCATCGGGGTGTGATGAATCACTACGAATCATAAACAGACTCTGGGTCATAAATAAAATGGTCCATGTATCAGCAGCCGGGCAGAGGTGTTTTGTTGGTTTTTTTTTTCATTCAGTCATTAAGCAAACATCTACTAGCCACTGATAGCTGTGAAAAAGACAAACTTCCTCCTGCCCTCTTGTTAACCCAGTCCAGCCTTAGAGGATCTGCAACCAAGCCTCAGCTCTCACCCCTCACCCAGCTACTACATGCACACCTCTCTGTTTTACTGGCATTGGCCAACATCCCTCATCACTAGTAGCTAGAGGGCAGACTGACACAGCCCCCTTCGTCTACCCCCCTGCAGCCTAGAAAATTGGGGGCAGCTGCCATATTCTGAAGGATGGAAAATAAATCATGCTTCTTATTTCTATTGTGTTCTATTTCTAGGCTTAGAAGAAAAGGGAGACGAATTTGCTAGCATGCTTACAGAGCTTCTCTTTGAATTACATGTTGCAGCCACGCCTGACAAGCTCAATAAGGTCAGCACCATCTGATTGTGACTCTTTGGTTTTAAAAAGGGCTGAGAGGTAGGACCTCCTACCATGTAAAACTCTAGAGATCCAGGTGAAACAGAAAACCCCAGTCCCTGTATGGCACAGGGAAGAAAGTAATTAAGATTTGAGGAGGCAACATAATGACATGCCTTGCTAGAGAATATTCAAGACAGTCATGAGACTTGCCCCTTGCAATTTTACTGGTAATTACATTGTGACCTTGAACGAGTCACTTATCTGCTCATGGCAAAATAAAATGTTCTGTCCGAGTAGCTGTTATCTTTGGCACAGGGAAGGAAGAGGGGTAAAGAGTCAGCAAGGGATTTTTTTAAATCCTCTCACCAAGCCTTTTAAGGAAATATACCAGAATTAAGCAGAGAGAAAGAGACAGAAGAGAAAATATGAGAGGAGAAGAGGGGGAGAGAGGAAGGAAAGGGGGAGGGAGAGAAGAATGAAGGGAGGGAGAGAGGGAGAGAAAAAGTAACAATTAGGTGAACCATACCTCTCCCATCTGGGCTACTACAGCTATATCATGTCTGAGAACATTCCAGCATTAACAGTCTATTTCTCTAATAGTACCACAGTATGTTTTGTAAGCTAGTATAAGGTCTTTCTGTGGGATTTCTTTTTTTAATATATATATATTTTGTCTTGCAAAGATACTGTACAGAGGGATTATAGTTTCATGAGTAAGGTAATGAGTACATTTCCTATCAAGCATTGTTACCCCCTCCTTTGTTTTTCCCCTACCATCCCTTCCATCCCCACCTCCCCACCTCCTCCCCGCCCCCAAGTTGTAAAGCTTGGTTTTCAACATAGTGTCTTGTACATCTCATTGTTACAATGGGTCAACCGTATCCTTATTTTCAGCATTTTGTTATTTCCCTTCCCCTCCCCAAATTAGAACAATGTACATACAAGATACGGGCACCAGAATCAGATACAGTGAAAACAGGGGTTATACCTTGGGGGAAGAATACACAAAAGAAACAAAAAAATCACATAATACATTATAAACACATTAAAAACAACAGCAAGAAAGATAAAACCTCATTTCGCTTAGCATCATCTTATATGGTCATATGTACGTAGCTTTTGACCTTTTCTGCTTGTCCTAGACATATACTAGTTATTGCAAATAAGGGAAACCATGGGACCTATGTTTCTTTGGGCCTGGCTTACTTCACTTAATATAATTTTTTCCAAGTCTTTCCATTTCCTAACAAATGGAGCAATGTCATTCTTTCTGATGGAAGCATAAAATATATATATATATATATACACACACACACACACACACACATTTTCTTGATCCATTCATCTACTGAGGGGTATCTGGGTTGGTTCAATGTCTTAACTATGGTGAATAATTCTGTGATAAACATAGTTGTTCTGGCACCTTTCGTATGGCCTTGTTTGTGATCGTGGGATCACAATCCCACAATTGTGGGATTGCTGTGTCATAGGGGAGCTCTATGTGGAGTCTTTTGAGGAACCTCCATACTCCTTTCCAAAGTGGTTGAACAAGTTTATACTCTTGCTGTGAAATTTCTTTTTATTTTTAATTGTGAAAATATCATATAGAAGGGTTACAATTACATGGACAAGGAAATGAGGACATTTCTTATCAAGCATTGTTGCCTCCTCCTTTGTTTCCCGTCCCATACCTTCCCACCCCACCCCTGTGCCGCGACCCCCCCCCAAAGTTGTAAAGTTCATTTTTGACATAACAACTTCTACATCTCATTGTTGCAGTGGGTTCACCTGTATCCCTATTTAAACAATTTGTTTCTTCCCTTCCCCTCCACAAAGTATACCAACATCAAATACAGTGAAAACAGGGGTTATACCATGGGGGAGGGATATACAAAGCAACAAAGAAATAATCTTATAAATATGTTAGAAACAATTGCAAGAAAGAAAAACCATTTGAATCCTTATCTTGGGGTTCATTTCGCCCAACATCAACTTATCTGACCTTTCTGCTTGTCTCAGATATATACTAGTTATTGCAAATAAGGGAAACCATGGGACCTATGTTTCTTTGGGCCTGGCTTACTTCACTTAATATAATTTTTTTCCAAGTCTTTCCATTTCCTAACAAATGGGGCAATGTCATTCTTTCTGATGGAGGCATAGAATTCCATTGTGTATATATACAACATTTTCTTTTCTTTTTTTTCTTTTTTATTGGGGGGGTGTCCGGTCGTGGGGCCTGAACTCTGGGCCTGGGCGCTGTCCCTCAGCTCTTCAGCTCAAGGTGAGTGTTCTACCACTTGAGTCACAGCGCCACTTCCGGCCTTTTTTTTTTCTGCTTATGTGGTGCTGAGGAATTGAACCCAGGGCCTCATGCATGCAAGGCAAGCACTCTACCACTGAGCCACCTTCCCAGCCCCCACATTTTCTTGATCCATTCATCTACTGAGGGGCATCTGGGTTGGTTCCATATCTTAGCTATGGTAAATAAGGCTGCAATAAACATAGTCGTGCTGGTAGCTTTAGTGTGGTCTTGTTTGTAAACATTTAGGTAAATGCCCAAAAGTGGGATTGCTGGGTCACAAGGGAGCTCTATGTGGAGTCTTTTGAGGAACCTCCATACTACTTTCCAAAGTGGTTGAACAAGTTTACACTCCCACCAACAATGCAGTAAGGTTCCCTTCTGTCTACATCCCCTCCAGCATCTGTTGTTATTAGATGATTATAGCCATTCTAACTGGGGTGAGGTGGTATCTCAATGTTGTTTGCTGTGGGATTTCTTAAGAGGACACTGATCATTCCTTTATCTCAGCAGTGTGATATCCTTTTCTTTCTCCCCTCCTTCTTTTAGCCTTTCAATTTCTTAGCCACAGTGTTTTACACAGCCCTCACCAATGTGGGTGAGGACAGGGCAGAGTGAGCTTCGAGGTGGTGAGATGAGTGATTTCTTTCTCTTTCTAGGGGTCATTGATGCTGGTGGGTCAGTGACTTGAACACAGTGGGAAATTGCCTAATCCATCTCCCTGCAGCATCTGCCAATGCTGGGAGGGCCCCGGGTGGCTGCATGGTTGCAGTGGTTTATTTACAATACTTAGAGTCAACCTTTATCCCTGAAGAAGACACACCAAGCACAGCTTTGTTTCCATGTGCCACTCAACATTCTGATATGTTCAACTTTAAATCGTGTTGGCATAAGCCAATAAATACTTTTTACCTTAGCAAGGGACTTAAGCAACCTGATAAAAATCTGGATAAGGCTGCCCTTTTAGATGCAAGAAACGATATTGAGGCAAGATTGTTTCTACATCTTTAACTAAGTCATGATTTTGAAGCCAGGGGTTGCTTACATTGCGCTCTTGTGAGGCTAAACTAGTCCCAGAGCAGCCTCAGGCCTATTCCAGCCACTTCCCTCCCCGTGGAGCCTGGAAGACCTGCCATGAATCAGGAAGAGCAGAACCATCTTTCATCTCCCCAGCTTGATATGTTATTAGGCTTCTGAAACCTGATAAGTTTCGAGGAAATTGGCTTTAGCTATGGTCCTGGCTAAATTTCCAGCTCATAAAGGAAAAAGTACCTGTTCTTTTTTTTATATACTTGCCATGAAAAGTGAAAAGTATACTGTAGATTTTTCAGTGTAACAGACATTTTTATTCTTATCTGCATATCATACTTTTTTAGAAGTACACACGGGTTGGGAAGGTGGCCCAGTGGTAGAATGCTTGCCTTGCATGCATGAGGCCCTGGGTTTGATTCCTCAGCACCACATAAGCAGAAAAAGCCAGAAGTAGCACTATGGCTCAAGTGGTAAGTGCTAGTCTTGAGCTGAAGAGCTCAGGGACAGTGCCCAGGCCCAGACCCAGGCCCAGAGTTCAGGCCCCACAACCAACTGAAAAAAAAAAGAGTACAAAGGTCCAGCTGGGTGTAGTGGTTCATGCCTGTAATCCTAGTTACTTAGAAGGTTGAAATAGGGAGGATCACAGTTTGTGGCCAACCTGGGGAAAAGTTTACAAGATCTTGTGAAAACATAAAATGAAAAAGCTATTATCCCAGCTGCGTAGAAAGCATAAATAAGAATATCACAATCCAAGCCAGGCACTGGTGGCTCACATCTATAATCCTAGCTAGGAGGCTAAGATCTGAGGATCACAATTCAAAGCCAGCACAGGTAGGAAAGTCAGTGAAACTCTTATCTCCAATTAACCACCTGAAAACCAGAAGTGGTGCTGTGGCTCAAGTGGTAAGTGCTAGCCTTGAGATAAATAGCTTAGTGACAGTGCCTAGCCGGAGTTCAAGCCCCAGGACAGACCAAAAAAAAAATCACAATCCAACCAGCCTGGATAAAAAGTGAGATCTTATCTAAAAAATAACCATAGCAAAAAGTGCTAGAGCATATATGGCTCAAGTGGTAGAGTGCCTCCCTAGCAAGCTCAAAACCCTAAGTTCAAACCCCAGTACTGGAAAAAAAGTCTCAGGCCTGGCAAGACGTTCTGCAACTTTCTACTCTGTTCCCCTTTCTTGTTATATTATTTTATTATTTAGAGAATGCCGCTTTATTTCTGTAATCAAGTCTATGTAGGCAGATTAAATGTTAACATGTATATACTAAATATATATGCATATATTTAATACACTGTGTTACTCCTACACAAATGGAAAAAATTAAGTGTCTAGACCAATTTGGCTATTATTTTTTGTACAACATGATAAATTGAGATACTTTTTCCAAGTTGACAGCACAAATAAAATTTTCAAATATTCAAATTTTACATATATATGGTATTTATATGAAAAGACAAATAATAGTAGTATGCTATGCATCAATAGCAGAAACTAGTTTATGGGTGTTTTTTTAAACAAACAATAGTTGATTATATTATGTTTAAGAAGGTTGAGGTATGGTCCTATCTCTTCTTAAACATAGAGTCGCCCCTTGCTGGAGGTTCTAAGCTGGGGGTTGGAATGACTTTGATTTTATGCTCCCGCAATGACTGGATTGCTTGGTTGGGGGCCATTGCAGGCCATGAAGAAAGCTCATGATTGGGTAGAAGAGGATCAAACCATGGCCCCTGTGGATATGACCAAGGAATCAGAAGAGGTGACTGAGAAGGATGAAAAGGAAGAAAAAGCTGAAGACCCTCAAGAAGAGAAAAGAGAAGAAAAGAAAACCAAAACTATAGAGGTAAGTTCATTCTGGATTGTCCACAGGAAGGATAATAATCTTTTATTAATTTTATTGGCAGCCTAATTTTAGTGAGGAGGATTTCTTTTTTATTTCTAAGCTGTCCTACATAAAAATAATTAGGAATCTAATAAACACTAAAATTTCTGTATGCTGAGACAATTTATAAATCAGAATAGATTATTGTAGCTTTTCTCCATAGCTTAACAAGTATAATTTAAACGAAGAAAGATCTCTTTAAGAACACAATTGATTTACATTTAGGGTAAGTATCCATCTTATATGCAAATTTTTATTATATAATGTCTTTATACTCCATAACTAACAATGTAATTGAAGGGTTTTTTTCAAAACTCATTTCTGTGCTTTTTATTCTATACTTTAATAAAATTTATATATGCACACTTTATGTCCTGCCCATATTCAAAAAAATAGCTTGCAATATATGTACCTTATGTTGAACTTAAATTTTAAAGCAAGTAGCTAAGTTAGGTAATTCTAAGGAAAAAAATGCTGAAGGAGTCTCTCATTCCACCTCCTTTCCACATACCTCAGTTAGCACCTGCCTCTTGTGAACTCATCATTGCTCTGAGTTCAGGAGACCCACCATGAATAAACAGGCACGTCACCTCCCTGGGAACCCAGAAAAAGTCTTAGACTGCCCATAATCTTGGTATAAACTTTTGTACATTATGCATTTTTACGAAGGATTCAATCATTTAAGTGCTAAGGATGAAGTTCAGTGGTAGAGTGTGTACTTAGCATGTGACAAGGGCCCAAGGTCAATCCCCAGCAGAAGAGAGAATTATATCATTTTTTAATATCTGCTCAGTGAATAATTCTCTGGTATTGATTCAGGAAGTATACATGTTGTCCATTGAAAGTCTGGCTGAAGTAACTGCGCGCTGTATTGAGCAACTTCATAAAGTCGCAGAATTAATTCTTCATGGACAAGAAGAAGAGAAACCAGCCCAGGACCAAGCAAAAGTCCTGATAAAGTAAATGCCACTTTTTATTCTTCATTTTTCAATTATAGATGTGTGTGTGTATTGTGTGTGTGTGTGTGTGTGTGTTTGTGTGCACACTATATATCCTAAGCAACTAAATAGCCAGATTCTGTGTCAACCAAACCGTTTGTCCCATTGTCACCTTAAGAAATACTCACTTAAAAATTCCTTATATAGGAAGAAGAAGCTGAGTAGGAAGAGAAAAAAGAAAGAGAAAGGAAATTAAGGAGGAAGGGGGGAGGATAGAGAAGGAGGAGGAAGAAGAACAAGAATTAACTAGGTACTTCAGGAATTCTTTATAAGGAAATTTAAGAGAAAGCATAGTAAATCATTCAGAACTTCAAAAGTGCTTATTTTAGTAGATCAAAGTCTTGGAAGTAAAGGCCTTTTAGAGTAGTTCTATGTTCCACATTGCACACAGAGAAGAACACTCTAATGTAACTACTCAGCTAGCTTCACAAAATAGACAAGGGCACTTCCAGTTCCCAGGAAGTTGTGGCAGCTCTGAACAGTGATGGTGGCTAATGTAAACCACTGCCCTGTGGGTTGTATTATGTCTCTGTTATAATAGTTTATGCTCTTTCACAAAGACTTGCTATGATTATTAGCTTAGCAGAAATAAGTACATATATATAGATACCCACCTGTACTAGCACATAATGATGGTTGACATGCAGTTGAAAAAATAATACACATGTGTAATTTAACATAAGGTAAAGTTATTACAAAGTACCTTTTGGAACATTGGCAGGATTTAAAGTACACATGTTTATGCATATGACTGTGTACTATAGCATAGAAAATTAACACATGTCCCAAATGCCTTCTCATTATTAAAACACAAACCAAAGTAAGCCCCTTGAAAACATATAGAAACACACAAACATACACACATACCTCAATATTTTTGCTCATTTTACCAGCTAGGTAAGCTTTACTTATTACTTACTGTGTTTGATAGAACAGGAAGGACATTTTTAGTTGAAGGACCTCCACAAAGTTAATGACTTGGTGCTGGTAGCATTTTTCTCAGTGATAAAGATTTGTCTGCTAGTCTAAATATTTGTATCGAAACATGTAGCAATAAAAGATATTTTAAGAAGTACATATTGTGGGTGTGTATGGGAGGGAAAGACTGGGAGAGAGCGAAGGAAGGGGTAACATTTTCCAAAAAGAAATGTACTCTTTACCTGACTTATGTAACTGTAACCCCTTTGTACATTACCTTTATAATCGTAATAAATTTTAAAAGGTACTCCCACAAAATAGATTAATATAGAGAGAAAAAAGTACATAATCACCCCCCTGTAATACTCCTAGAAAGATGTGTACTTGCTCAAAATATAGAACAAAGAAAGGACAAAACAAGAAAGTTTAAAATATTGAGGAGAATATCTGGTGATTATGTTATCTTTGAAGGAGAGCTGAAGTTATCGACCCTGAGTGTAGAGAGGAGGACTTCTTTCTTAGCTCTTTTCTGATTGTCAGCCCTGATTGCCCCACCTTTCCCAAGCTGCCCAGGCCCCTGAGGGCTCTAGCGTAAGTGCCCCTCCACCGCCTACTCAAAAATGTAGACAGATGGCTCTAGGCTGTCTCCTTGCCTTATTTTTGATGCTTTCTGCAGACAAGGTCAGACGGACAGATGCCACAGTGTAGCTCATCAGACCTGAAAACATAGGACTGAGTGTGTAATGCAGCAGTAGAGCACTTGCCTACCATGTGTGAGTCTATAGATTTGATCCACGCATGTGGGTATGTGCACACACGCACACACACAGGCAGACAAGAGGGAGATGGAGAGATGGAAGGGGAGCGAGAGATCCACAAGTCTAACTACAACACCTGAATAATCAGACAGACAGACACATAGACACACACACACACACACACACACACACACATACCATGAATATGCAAGCTAGATGGGGCTCATGTTTATCAAAAAACTTCTCTCCTGATTTCACTAGATCTTTAAGCATTTAAGATTCTGAACTTAGAGTTATAGTTTTTTCAATAGCATTCTCACCAGTATTCATAAAAGCCATATACACTAATTGTTAAAAAATCAGACAGGACCCATATTGTCAGGTAATTTGATTTTTTAGCTTTTATCATCATCCACTATGTTAGGAAAACACTATTTCAACTGAACTTTTGTTTCTCTCTTACTTTGTTTTCTTAAGATAAAGTCCTACATGTGGAATGGGCAAAAACATTGAGATTCTTTGATATATCATAAAAACATATTCTATATGATCTTTATTTAGAGACCTATAGGAAACACATAATCAATAAAGGCACAGTGGAGGGCCAGACATAGTGGTGCACAACTGTCATCCCGATATTCAAGAGGCAGAAGTAGAAGGATTAAAATCCATGGTCAGCCCAAGCAGTTAGTAAAAAACTAAATTGAAAGCAAAAGGATCAGGGAAATGACTGAAGTGGTAGAGTGCTTGTCTAGCAAGTACAAGGTCTTAGTTCACTCCTAGTTAGAGAGAGAACAAGAGAGAGAGACCTGAGTTTAAAAAAATCCCACCTCTACTCCTAGTCAGGTTACTTCATCTATATAAAAGGAAAGCAATAATACAACCCACAAGATTACTGGAGGACTGAATATGACCAGGCAAACAAGTATACTTAACATAATGACTCATTGAGTATTCATTATTATAAAGTGATCCAAAAGCCAGAGACAGGTCACCTGGGAAAATTCTATTTTCTATAGATGTGGAGACCAGGCTTCGTATTTTCTGCATGCTGCTTGACCTCAAAAGAGGTCAAATGACTTAAATAGTTATCCTTTCATTAAACGTGGAGAGAATTCTCTTCTTTGGAAGCTTGTTAAGAACTGTTTGCTTGTTTATTTCTGTAGACTAGCTTTGAACTTACATGCTTGTATGAAATAATTCATTGATATCAGTAAGTACCATGCCAGTTACTTTACTGTATTGAAGCCTCCAAACTCTTAACTTATTTCAGATTGACTACTGCGATGTGCAATGAAGTAGCCTCGTTAACAAAGAAGTATACAAATGTCTTAACCACTACTGGGGTAAGATTTCCTCATAGCCCTACTTTCCTTTAGAAGGTGAAAAAATAGCAATATTTTAAAAAGCAGGGAGTGCAGCACCTTTTGGAGTAGCTCCATAAACAGAGCCTGTGCCATGCTATGGGCTGAATTCAACCAAAAGCACCGCCTGTACTATTGGGCAACTTGGGGCTTGCTATGCCCAGGTTCTATGCCCAAGTCTGCTGTCTCACAGATCTGAGATGTTGCACAGGAGATGAGACTTTTACCAGCCTTTTTTCTTGTTAAAAAATGTCAGCTGGACATTGGTGGCTCACACCTACAATCATAGCTAATCAGGAAACTGAGACGTGAGGATCGTAGTTCAAAGGCAGCCTGGGTAGAAAAGTTTGTGCGACTTTTAATTAAACACCAAATATCTGTAAGTGGAGAAAGCTTGAGTGAAAAAGCTAAGGGACAGCACCTATATTCTGAGTTCAAGCCCCAGTACTAGCATATTTTATGTAGCAAGTCTCTACTGGGTGAATGTATATCTAAACTTCTTTTTGTACATGCAAGTAGTGGGCTTGAACTCAGGGCCTTGAGGTCATACTTTTAGTTCCACTCAAGGCTGGTACTCTACCACTTGAGCCACACCTCCACTTCTGGATTTTTGCTGCTTAATTGGAAGTAAGAGGTTCATGAATTTGTCTGCCTAAGCTGTCTTCAAACCATGATCTTCAGGTCTCAGCCTCCAGAGTAGCTAAGATTACAGATGTGAACCACTGGCATTTGGCATTTGTTCTTGAACTTAACATGTGTGTAATATATACCCCTATGTACAAATGCTTGTGTTCACAAAGTCAGGAGCACATATGTTATCATTTGGGAGAAAGAATAAGCTGGGATTATTATGACAGAATTTACTGGAATGTCATCTAACCACAACAATGCCCCATCTTGGGCTGTGATGAATCATTTGTATCAAGTCATTGTTTCTGCTTTCTAAAACAGCCATTACTCATAACTTGAAGTTAATGAGTGTATATTGTTCTCCAGACTCAGTTTAAATTGCTTGCACATCTCATTGATTCTAAAAACCAATGCCATTTTATTGCCCTCATTTTGATTATATTTTAGAGGTTATTGATAATCAAATAAAAAGGAAAGCAACCATAATGGATTTTGTGGTTACATTCAAAAATTCTTGGGGTTTTTAAGGAGGATTTTTTTTCTCCCCAAGATTCCATTATGGTTTCTTCTGTGAGACATTACTTTATCCTCAGTAATGCCAATGAAAGTTGGCTGCTCTGGAAAGATCTATTTAATTTATATGCCTTTGTTTGCCACAAACTCTTTCAAGTACAGTACGGGAAATAAACATATTACAATTGTCTCCTCTCTCCAGGCCTTTTCATGATTTATTGTGTAAGAATAGGTTGTGCATGTTAGGATAGGAAAACTTGATTACAGACCAGTAGCACAAATGAGGATAATGATACATTCTCTCTCACTTTGTAAGGACCTGTTTATACTAAATTTTGTGTACTGTGCTTTGTATATATTTCATTTTTCAAATTGTATTAACACGATCTGTCTCTAGGTTGTATTTAAGGGTACTTTAATTTTGTTACCATTTTGGAAAATTCTGTATGTCCAACCAATCATGTTTGCAGGTAAAAGAAGAAAGAAAAGAAGAGTTGGATCTAAGGTAGATAAATGAAGGACCTAACCTACCTGTAAAATTTGAGGGAGACCAAAAAAGAAATTAGGAAATAAAAACCCCTCAAGAAGCTAGATAAGGTATCATAATGCGGTATATTTTAAACTGAGAAATGCAAAGATATAACAAACTATTTATCAAAGTTATTTTTCCTTTCTCACATTGTCTTTCTCCTTTTTTAATTTTTATTGTTATTGTAAAGGTGATGTACAGAGGATTACAATTACATAAGTCAAATAAGAGTACATTTCTTGTTTTGTTTTGTTGGTCGTGAGACTTGAACTCTGGGCCTGGGCACTGTCCCTGAGCTCTTCAGCTCAAGGTGAGCGCTCTACAACTTGAGCCACAGCACCATTTCTGGTTTTCTGATGGTTAATTGGAGATAAGAGTCTCATGGCTGGCTTTGAACCACAATCCTCAGATCTCTGCTTCCCGAGTAGCTAGGATTACAGGCTTGAGTCACCAGCACCCGGTGTACATTTCTTTTTTAACAATGTTGCCCCTTCCCTCACTCACAATTTTTTTCCTTCCATCCCCATCCACAAGTTATATAGCTCATTTTCAACATCGGGTCTAGTGACTATGACTACTGCATTTGTTTACTCTTTGTCCTACCATTTCTATAACCCCCTTACCCTCCCAAAGACAGATAAACAACAAGACAAAAGAAAATGAAAACAAAAACAGCAACAAAGAAAAAGAACCTCTTGTTTCTACTTTGTGGAGTTCATAAGATGTATGTGATCTCCTAAGAATATTCACCTTTAGTCTAATACTGTATGAACGCCTAGAGACCTGTATCATTTATCATGTCCCAGTGTATTTTATTTTATTCTTATTGAAAAGGTGAGGTACAGAGGGGTTACAGTTACATAAGTCAGGTATTGAGTACATTTCTTTTTGAACATTGTCACCCCCTCCCTCATAAAGCAGAATTTAATCCCATACTTGAACAACCAGGCTTAATCTCCCCCTATTCCTGCATCTGCTAAAAACTTTAGTTAAAATGAGCGTAATCTGAGTTTACAGTTATTACTCTGTGACCTTACACAAGTTTCTCAATCTTCCTAGTCTCCATTTTCTCATCTAGAAGTTAGAGTACAAAGCCTGCATTCTACTTCTCCCTTCCTCTCAAGGAGATCTTCATTGAAGCTGGTGTCTTACATTTTATGTGGCAAGCCTTAAGATACAAGTCCCTAATCTGCCAATTTCATTCATTTGATTCCACAGAGCAACAAGAAGGCTGAGGTCCTCAACCCCATGATCAATAGTGTATTGTTAGAGGTAAGTAGCCCCTGGGGAAAGGGGGCTTCTGAATCAAAGCAAATGTTACAGCTATATTTTTCCCTTCTCTGTCTTTCTTTCCAGTGTTATTTCCATCCTAAATCTTAGCATCAACAGTCTTTTTAGAGTACATTTGTGTGGCCGAACCAGCTGTAAACTCTCTGATGAAGCAACAATACCTAATTTACAAGAATCCCTGATTATAAAAAGAAATGCAAAGCTTGCATGTTATTTCTGATTCCTGCTGCCAGTCTTGCACTGGATTTAATAGTGATTATTGGCTGTGATGAGGGATTATTCCTTGAAGATGATTTCTGTAAATCAGGGCATTTCCCTCTGTTCACAATAACCTTTGGTCTTAGCTAGGTCTAAGCTCCAGAGTAGCAAAAATGACAAGTGAGAGGCGGGAATGGGGGAATAGGAACCAGACATGGCCCAGCCTGTAAGTTTAGCTACTGAGGAAAAAGAGATGGGGAAATCATGGTCCGATCAGCCTGGGTGAAAGTTAGGGAGATTCTTATCTCAAAAACAAGCCTGACGCAGTGGTTCATGCCCGTAGTCCCAGTTACTTGGAATGTGAAGGCAGGAGAATCCTAGTGTCAGACCCTATCCAGAACATGAAGTAAAAAAGCAGAAAGATTGGGTATATGGTTCAAATGGTAGAGCACTTGCCTAGCAAGCACAAGGCCCAGAGGTCAGTACCAAGTACCATGCCCCCCACACACACACGCATGCATACATGAGACACAAACATAGAATGCTTAGACTCTGGTCATTCATCACTCTCTGTGACTACAGACTGCATTACCCACTTGCTCAAAAGACCTTCATAACACCAACTGTACAGGTGTAAGGTTCCTGTAGCTCCTCTAAGAACAGTGAGAAGAGACCCAGGGTTCTTGTTCTGGAGCGCAGGCACTGGATGTCTCTGTGGTTGGTATGGGAAGTCATCAGTTAGGGGCCAAACAATAAGACAAGGACATATCTGAAGCTGATGTCACAAGATGTTCACAAGCTGAAGCGGAGCCTGGCCAGGGTATATGCAGTGGTTTGCTTTCTAACGTAGTTGTAAATAGCAGTCTCTGGAAATTATGACACTTGAGCAGGGCTGCCTGATTTGCAGTAATGTGTTTGCGGGACTATACCTTAGCACTAAGAAAAATACCAAGGTACAAAAATAACAGACGAAGCCGGGCACCGGTGGCTCACACCTGTAATCCTAGCTCCTCAGGAGGCTGAGATCTGAGGATCATGGTTCAAAGCCAGCCCGGAGAGGAAAGTCCATGAAACTCTTATCTCTAATAAACCACCAGAAAACCGGAAGTGGTGCTGTAGCTCAAATGGTAGAGTGCTAGCCTTGAGCTGAAGAGCTGAGGGACAGCGCTCAGGCCCAGAGTTCAAGGCCCACGACTGACAAAAACAAAAATAACAGACAAGAAGCACCATGGTTAGTGTTCAGGACACAGTCACTCAGTGGAATAGTTAGCTGTAGGGACAAGAACTTAGGGACAAGTCCAGAGGGACAGACACAGCTAAGAGGAAATACTGGCAGGCAGAGGTAGAATAGCAAACAGGAAAATCCTTCCCCTGGCCTCCCATCCATTCACCAATTAGCCATCACAAATTAGGAGGTCAACCCATGATTCATTCATTCCTCCAGTAGAAGTTTTTCATATGTTTTAGTTACCTGAAGTTTATTGTTTGTTTGTTTGTGATGCTGAAGATCAAACCCAGGGCCTCACACATACTAGGCTCACTGGGTTGGACCACTGGGTTGGACTGAGTGGATAGAGCTACCACCAGCTCTATCCTAAACTTTCAGTGGCCTCTCTGCGTTTTAGTATTGTTCGGGAGTATACCACAGAGCCCAAGTTGTAATATTGCATATCCAAGCCCAGCAGAAGGTACCAGCACCCCGTGCCATGACACAGGGTGTGATGGGTTGCCGTGTATGCTTCTGTACTAATCAAATCTACAACTAGCTTTGTGTAGACCACACTGCTTATTCAGCTATAGGTTAGAATATGACTATTTTTCTGCATGTTCTTGTGGGATTTTAGAGCAGCATGATTAAGGTTGGAAAGGAATAGATAATACTTGGCACACTAGGTCATCTATGGTATATGTACATATACATGTGTGTATAAAAATACAAACTCATGCCCCTTAAAAGCCCATGGGAATGATTTGCCTCATTTGCCTTATGAGTGAATTCTTCTCTCTGGTAATACAGACAATGAAGAGCTACGCATACTTCATTTAAAGAATGTGTTTATAGCTGGGCACTGGTGGGTCATGCCTATAATCATAGTTACTCAGGAGGCTGAGATCTGAGGATTCAGGTTTGAAGCCAGCCTAAGCAGGAAAGTCCATGAAATTCTTATCTCCAGTTAATGACCAAAAGCTGGAAACTGTAGTGGTTAAGCCAGTCTTGAACAAAAAATAGCTCAGGGACAGTGCTCAGGCCCTGAGTTCAAGCCCCAGGCTCAGCACAAACAAAATGTGTTTACATCTCTTGCCACTACAAGCATTACAGGAACTTCATGATGTTCCAGTTTGCTAATGTTTCCTCTCAGATGAAAGGGATCATTAGCCAGTTCAGAGATCTAGGGCCAAGTGTGTGGGTCATGTCTTTTATCTCAGCCAAGCAGAGATAGGAGGATTTCAGTCAGATGAGCACCAGGTTAAAAAAAAGCAAAAAGGGCTAGGAGCATGACACAAGGGGTAGATCACCTGCCAAGAAAGCATGAGGCCCTGAGTTCAAAAAAAAAAAAAAGGGAGAACCATAGGTTGATGTATGAAAATATTCCTTCAACTCCATTTGTTTCCCTCTTGCAGGGCTGCAATAGCACCACATATGTCCAGGATGCCTTCCAGCTGCTGCTGCCCGTGCTGCAAGTTTCCCACATTCACACTAGTTGTTTGAAAAGCACAGCCATGACCTTGACAGACTCTGTCTAGCTCAAGAGCATGGCCAGCCATCACTTTGCTCTGCACCGCGTAAGGAGAAGCTATCAGCTGAGCCTGCCAGACACTCGATGGAGGACAGACAGCAATTTTGCACAGATTTGCAAGTTTCAAGAAAGTTAGTGTTTCCTTTCATGTATATCGCCATTTTTAAAAACAGTTGTGTTTTCTTTATATTAATTTAAGTTAATACAGCTTAAATCTCTGAAATTTACCCACAAATATTTGAATCTATTTCCCTAGTCAGACATGCTATATTTAAAAATTCATAGGCAGACCCAAGATTTTTCATGAATTGCTTAAATTTCTATCTTTGAATGTCACATACTATCAAGTGTCTCTTTAATACTATTATTATGTGGAACTTTGTTGTGTTGCATAAATGTTATGGGTCAAAAATAACACTACTTAAATTTTTACCTATTACAGTGACAGAAGAATATAATTATTCCTTTATAAGTCATTCATTCTTTCAACAAGCATTTATTGCACACCTAATATATGCTTACATTAAAGGAATGTAATCTCACTCTAGAGAGATACATATTCTGAAAGAGGTTTTTACAACAATTCTTAAAATAATTATTTAAAGTACTATTAAATTGCCTAAATCTAAACATTTGGAGAACAAGGCAATCGGTGCTATAAATGGTCTACCTTCAGTTACTTAGGTTTCTACCCCCCTTGAACTTTTTTATCCCACACTTTGTATATAGGATAAAAATATATATGAAAGGGGTATTTTTAAAAGTAAGTAGCAGGTCACTACTGTAATCCTAGCTATTCAGGAGACTGAGATCTGAGCATCACAATTCAGTTCCAGTCTGGGCAGGAAAGTCACTGAGAATCTTATCTCCAATTAACCACCAAAAAGCCAAAATGGAGATGTGGTTCAAGTGATAGAGTCCCAGGCCTGAGCAAAAAAGCTTAAGGAGAGTGCTTAGGCACTGGTTTCAAGCCCCAGTATACACACACACACACACACACACACACACACACACACACACACACGGAAAAAAGATACAGTTTAAAGTACATTATGATACCATCTCAAAGCTTAGATACAGATATACATAGAGATTTAATAGAAAATTTAAAGTGTTTCAACACAATAATATCACAGGTCTGCATTTTAGAACTCTGCTGATAAGATCTCATTCACTGGAGGAAAATCACAGGAAATACTGAGATGAGAGTTGACTTAACTGATATGTTGATCCAGGGAGATTGTACCAAAGACCTTGCAGCTTGGAGGGGTCTGGGTGACCTGCATGTGCTCTGAGTTCCATGTGTGTGCTGAAGGTGGGGAGTTTGGGTGATGCTATTTCAGAGCCTCATTGACATCCCTACTGAAGTGTCAGAAGACATCTGTCCAGTGGCTCTCTCAGAGCAAAAGAAGCTTATAGCTTAGCAAGTGTGAGAAATCCTTTATTTCCTTGATAACCATCTGCATTTGTTCCCTACTGGTCAAGTAAGGATATTTTCATATCATCCTACTTTTATTAGCAATTCATTTATCTTTGGTTTTTGTATTTCATTTGTTGATCTGCTGGAACAGCAAAGTAGAACATTTGAAGAAACAATTTTATTTACAGCCTGGAAAAATAAAATTCTAAGAGAGCTCTGTTGAAGATGTTTTCTTCTCCTTTTCTGATTGCCTGAATTGTTTTAATAAATCTAGAGGTGGTTACCTGATGAATATATTACATTTACTTCTTTATAAATTTTTACAGTGTTTGTGGGTAGAACAAAGAAAGTGATTTAGATTACAAGAGATTTTTTTAAATATTTGTTTTGGTTTTAAGCACTAGATGGATTTAGATATTACATGGAAATGTAAAAGAAAATTTTCTTTTTGTTTTTTTGGCAGCACTGAGGAGTAAATTCAGGGCCTCAAGTTTGCTAGGTGTGCACTCTACCACTTCTGCTATGCTTTCAACCCTTTTGTATTTTTAAGTTATTTTTCAGGTAGGTATTGAGGTACTTTCATCCAGGGCCAACCTCAGACTATGATCCTCCTACCCACAGCCTCCCATGTAGCTGGTATACCGGGGAACACCACTACATCCAGCTTATGGCTTGATTGCTCTTGTTAACTTTTCATCTGGCCTGACTTTGAACTGAGAACTGCCTGATCTTCATTCACTGAATAGCTGTAATTATAGGCAAAAGCCATCTTGCCTGGCCTAAAACAAGTATTTACAAAGGAGCTAGAATCTTAGCATCCAGTTCTAACTGTACCCTTTTAGTGATATAATGCATAGAAGAAGAAAAAACCTTACGGTGCTGGGGATCCATCCCAAGAGTCTTGCATATGTTGGGTAAGTGCTCTACCCCTGAGCTACAGCTACAGCCCCTCACATTTTAATTATAAGATAAAATAGCAATCCTTATCTTTTATGATAGAATGTTAAAGGTTGCCCGTGAGAATAGACTGAGAGATGTTTCTCTGTTTGATGGTCTGTGAATTGCATTATTTAAGAATAACTCCTTAACAGATATTCACCCTTCAAGATTACTCTTTCAATATTAGATTTCCCCCTCACCTTGAAATCCTTGCTCTTTCTTTACTTTGCTTTAAAAGCCAACAAAGTACAGCCTCTGGATCTGGGTAAATGTCAATCAATTGCTGAATGAATGACTGAGCAAACTAGCTGTGGAGGTTTTTATTCCTTCAGTAATCCTTTACATAAACTGAGCTCATTGCACTCTATGCCATTACCCTGAACAAGCATGTCAGGTTTCTCTTACCTCTAGTGCAAAGTAAGTTCTAGTCTACATAATAATGAATGTAGCTCTATGTCTATGCTTTATTAAATAAAGTGTCCAAAGTATATTTCAAAGTAAAAATGCCTTCAAGTGAAATCGGGGAGGGGGTTGTTGTATTGATACTTGCAGATCTAAAGAGCAAAACTGAATCCCACATCTTAAAGCTTCCACCTACACTTAAATAATCCACACCACTGAGGACAGGATTCGTGGCTTTTTCTGGGTCTCACACTGGACTGTGCTTCAAGCTAAGAGTCCAGTGAATAGTTGAGGCAGGGATGAGGGCCCTGGGTCACACCCAGGGAAGGAACTGCACACCTTAGCTGCAGAAGCTTAAAGAGATGGGGACACCCTAGCTATCACAGGTGGAGGAAAGTGTGAGGGATCAGGGAGCAGCCTGAATGGAGGAGTCAAGGGAAAGCATTTCCTATGCGCTTGGTAGCAATCGGCTGCCCTAGAAAGCTACTTCTGTGCATGCTGGTCATGCTAAGCCTGTGTTAGAAATGAAAGCAGCAGATCTCATTGGCAGCCATCCCAGAGGTCCAGAATATAACAGCTAAGGGGAGCAATGGACAAAAATGTGAAATAGCCATTGCACTTCTTTCTTTAAATTAAAAACATGTGTGTATAAGTGTTCATGCGCACTGAACTTACGGGGCTGATCATAATGCATAACTTCAAATGGTATTTAATTTTATAACAGTAATTCTGCTGGGCAAAGCTAGCCTTTTTGTAATGTAAAAAAATGTCTCTTTGATCTTCCTCTTAAGCGTGTCCTACATTCTAATGTCCACTTGGTTTCCTATATCCCCGTGTTATAAAGGCTTATCAGAAGAGATCATCCTGGAAATCCATCTTAAAGCTGCAATTTTGCTCTGGTTTTCATAGTTGATTAGAATTAGTAATGCCATAGGAGCAGATTCAGACCAGCCATTCTTCACATAAAAGAAAACAAATGATGTGGTTAACCATGTGTTTTATTTTTCTAGATATCTCATCCCTTAGGCGGGTTTATGTTCATTTCTTGTATGTTCATCCATATTAGATGATCCATTGCAATGTCTGCTACTCAACAGTTCTACTCACTTTTCAATTTTCTATTTCACTGGAAATAATGAGTCCTTCTACCCTTTGAACACTTATCCTTTGGCAAGGATTGAATGATTCCAATCCAAACAGCAAGTAATGTGTGGAGAGCATCTCTGAAATTTCTGGTGTCTGGAATCATCATAGACTAGGTAGAACTGGAAGCTGGTTGTGGAAGGTTCGAATTTTGTGTTGAATTTCAACTAAATTTACCTTTGTCTTGATCAGAGAGGATTTTTCTTTGTCTCCTTATTTTTCTTTTTGAACTGTCAGCCAACAGGATTATGTCAGCCTGGAATTGCTGCCACTCACCTGACAAAGGAATTGTGACCTGCAAAAGAATACTGTATTTCTTAAATGCCTTCCCTGAGTAGAGCAATGTGGAGTGGTCCACTGTACTTCTTCCTCCCCACACTTGGCTTCACCACCAGGCTGCTCCATTGCTATTTGGAAGAAAAAGGCAGCATCCGTGCCAAGGCCAGATGGGTGAACCCTGGCAAAAAGCAAAGCTAAGCTTCCACTTTTGGGACTCTGCCATCTTTATCCTTTTTCTCTCAGGATTTTTTTTGACAGTCATTAAGTATCCAGCTTCCAGGATCCATTTTTTTTAAACAATGTGCCCCTTTCCCACTTCTCTTATATTTGTATTACTACTCTAGTCTCCTGTTTACTGGCAAACTTATCTATCCAGTGACATGTGCCTGGCTCTGAACTGAGTGCTTTCTCTGCTTGGTGCTATTTAAGCTGTGGTCACCCTCCCGGGTAGATTGGGTTATCATCTCTGCTGCTCATGAGCAGATGACCCAGAGAATAGTACAAGTGGCCCAGAGTTAACAACTAGTAACCACAGAGACAGGATTGAAACCCAGATCAGTTTGCCCTGACTAACCAGCCTTTTGTACTCTTCTACAGAGTTCTCCAACAAACGAGAAACATGTGTTATTTTTAGGTATCTGAATGCTTAGATTTCTAGGCTTAGCTTCTCTTGAAGCTGTGAGCTAGATTGTAGCTGCAAGCTTGTGCTGTCAGCTTTGGTTGTTTCCATGCAACTGAGAACACACTGGGACTAAGGAGACCCAGAATGAAGCCACATGAGGTTATTTGGCCCCTGGGTGGTTCTCACCAAAGCCTGCTCTATCATTTCACAGACATTTACATCAAGCAAAATCCCGGTCTTCAACAGCACAGCAACCTGTCTCACAGGTGCCTTTGAGAGCTAGACATCTCCATTGCCTGCCCCGCCCTGGTCTCTAGTGCCAGGAAAACCCATTTGTCATTGCTGAAAATCCTGAGCCCTCTGTCCCTTTCTGGAACACCAGGTTTTAAAATACTTTAAAGATTCCAGACTTGTCTACAAAGCCTTTCAACTGCGTCTTTAATACCAAGTGGTGTGAGATACTGAAAAATGTTTTAAAGAAGGGTTAACAGATACCTCCCTACTCCTGAGCTTTACTAGTTCCATGCTACACTCAGTAAAGGATGGTGATGATGATGATGATGATGATGTGATGATGATGACAGTGATGGTGGCATATGCTTCCATATCTAGTCCAAGCACTTTACCTCTTTATTTCATTTAATCTTCCCTATCAATCTTATAGCATTATTACTGTTATTTTGTCCATTTTACAGATAAAAAAAGTGTGGCTTAAAGAAATGAAATAATGTGCCCATGATAGCCTAACCAATCATTAGAAGAGCTGGGATTTCTACCTAGACAGTCTATAAATTACTAGATAGAGCCCATAGACAAGTGAATCTCTTGTCATAAATAGAAAATAAGTTTGTTTTTCTTTGGAATGAGAGAAATCTTCCAGCTAATAATCCAAGGCCTCCTCTCTCTCAATTCTGTTGCCTCTAGCAGACATAGATTGCTTCACAAATCTCCCTGTCAAGGAGCTTACCCAGGTTTTTCCTACCAGTAACTTTGATCCCAGGAGATAGTGGGCAGCCTGCATGTCCACTCTCCCTGTTATAAACCTTACATGTTGATTGATTTATTTCTCATTGAAAACTTGGCTGCCTTCTGCCTTGAAGTCTACTGTCTGAGGGAAAATACTGCTGGTAGGAAGTGATAACAGACAAGAAACAAAAACAAGCAACTATGAGACACAGACTGGACATTTCTCTGTCAGAAAAAGACGAATTGGTCCGAGACAGCATCTTAGTTAGAAATGTACTTCTTTCAGCCACACTCACAACTCCCTCGCTGACTCTTTCAGGTCTTCATTCATTGTTTTCTCATGAGGGCATATCTGTACTAATACCCTTTCTAGCTTACTATTTGTCTTCGCTGTCTTGCAGTGTTTGTCTTATCTCTGCCTTACACTAGGATGCAGTTTCCATCCATGGGCATTTCTCAGTGTTTTATTTGTTACCAAGCCCCTAGCACCCAAAGTAATGCTTGGAACACAAGTATTCAGTACTTGTCAAGTGAACAAATATATCAAAGTTTAAATATGTCAAAATCTGTAAATGCTGAATGAGAGAGCAATCATATTGTAGAGTCATTAACAATGCAAAAAGAAGTGTCGAGTTGAGCTATGTTATGAAACATGAATGTTGTGGTTTGGGTATTGAATGTCCTTCAATGACTGTACATTGAGGGTTCTTGCAGCAGTGTTCAGAGGCGATTGGATCATGAGAACTCTAAGTTCATCCATGAATCAATTAATTAATGAAGTCATAGCTGAGTAGGCTATTAGGAGGTAGGGACTAGTTGGAGGAAATGAGATAGCTTGAGGTGTGCATTTAAGGGGTACATCTTATCCCTGGCCTCTCCTGTCTGGCTTTCTCTAACTTCCTGACTGCCAAATCCTTTTACTATAATGTGTCTACCTTGACGCACACCTGAAAACAATAGACCCAGCTGAGCATGGCCTCTATCCTCTCTGTGAGCAAAAGTAAACCTTTCCTCTTTTAAGTTGATTTTGTCAGGTATTTTGTTACAGTGATGACAAGCTGACTACCACAGTTAACTATGGAAATAATGGTGCCCATTTAAACAATATTTGGTGTAGCATAAATGACTATGAATTGGGAGCTTAGAAATGTATAAACTTTTTCCCATGGAATTTATAGAGTTTTTACTTCAAAGAATTCATGCTAAAAGAAAGCTTTCAGGACTCTTCATAGTAAGAAGACGATAAATGAAAATCTGAGCCACAAAAACAAGTGAATTGTGGTAACCGTACTGTGGAATGTTATGTAGCAGTCAAACAAAGAGGAATGAAATAACTCCAAGGTGCATTGCTAAAGGAACAAGGAAGACATAGGAAAATTCTCTAAAAGATGATACACATGCTCAGAGAAATACTATCCATAGCCCAAACTGTTAATACAAAAACAATGGCTCACACCTGTAATCCTAGCTATTCAGAAGGCCAAGAAGACCATGATTCAAAGCCAGCCCAGGCAGGAAAGTCCATGAGATTCTTATCTCCAGATAATCACTAAAAGCCAAAAGTGGAGCTGTGACTCAACTGGTAGAGTACTAGCCTTGAGAATAAAAGCTTAGGGTCAGCAGCTCTCAGGCCCTGAGTTCAAGCCCCAGGACTAGCATAAAACAAAAGACAAACAGATTGACAAGAAGTAGAAAGGAGTATAATAGGAGGGAAGGAATGTGAGAATATGACAGTAATCAAAAGAAACTCCAGTAGTATTTATAATATTAAGTTTTTAATTAAAATGCATTAGTGGATAAATATGTAACTAAATTTTTAAATATTAATATAAGAAGCAAAAGAAATTGCAATGGAAGTGGAGGTCAGAGGACAGAACCTTGCCAGAGATTAAAACTATAAAATGCCTGGATCATTTTCAAGAGCAGCCAAAAGTGCCTGTGTAAGTAATCAACGTGATTTTAATTTCTTGTAAATTTCTAACACAGTATTGATTGACTGTACAAATTGCTCCTCACTTTTCTCAGCAAAACTTCCTAGTGTTCCTTTCTCTTTTTTCTCTTTTTTTTTTTTTGAGATAAGTTCTACCTTCAATCTTGGCCTCTAGAGTGTTGGGATTACAAATGTGTATTCCTATACTTAGATGTGTTCTACCATACTTAATACTGAGTATTGAAAATGAATAATTTGTAAAGATTGTGATTATGTAAATAGAAAAAATTTATTATTTCTGCCTCACTGGATACAAAAAGCCTCCAACTTCCAATATTTGCTCTAATCCTCCTACTCAACCTGAACAGCTCTGGGATACAGAATTACTACAGAAGCAATCTCAGAAACTTCTGAAGAGAAATGCCGTGTAAATAAATGAGTCTGTGGTTTGGAGTTATTAGTTTGATGCCCAGATGCATATCATATTTGCAAGAGGTAGTTTGCAATCTGCTCATCTTGACAAATACAACATAAGGGAATTTAACTCTGCATCTGCAATTTCTGTCTCTCCCTCCCTGAATGTATGATGTAGTGGTAGATGCAAATAAAATGTCAGGTTGAACAAGGGGGGAGAGTGTCTCTGCTGTGCTCTTCCAGCTCCATTTCACTCTGAAGGGGAATAATAAATGGAAAGTAGAGGACAGTCTCAGCAGAGAACAAATCTGAGTCCTGATGATGTCCTGGAATCGCAAGATGGGTTTGTCCTGTCATTTCTTTGGCAGAGCCCACAGCTCATGACACCTGAGGTGAGTGTTAAAACCTTCTGATCATTTTATGCCTTTTAAAGTATTTCCTTGCTGATTGGACAGAGGGGGAGGGAAGAACTATGTTTCCATTTTCCTGTCAAGGTAAAAGTATCCATTAGTGGCAATTTCCACCCTGCCCAGGTTATTGGCCTGCTGATTGTGTGACTGATTACCAACAAGTCTTTGCAGCCCTGAGACTTTACAGAACCATTTAGGTAAGAATGGATGTTGAAAGTCAAGGCCTGCATCTCACATAAAGACAGACATCAGCTGGGCAGTAGAGGCTCAAGCCTGTAACCCTAGCTACTCAGGAGGCTGAGATCTGAGGATCACCGTTCAAAGCCCAGGTAGGAAAGCCTGCTAGACACTTATGTTCAGTTAACACCAGAAAATTGGAAGTGGTGGTGTGGCTCAAAGTGGTAGAGAGCTAGCCTTGAGCAGAAAGGCTCAGAGACAGTGCACAAGCCCTGAGACCAAGACCACTAATAACAACAACAACAAAAAAGAGATTGTGTGTGTATGTGTACCCACATGCGTGTGCACATGCGTACACCAGTACTGGGGCTTGAAGTCAAGACCTGGATGTTGTCCCTTAGCATTTTTACTGAAAGCTAGCACTCTACCACTTGAGCCACAGCTCCACTCCCACCTTTTTGGTGATTAATTGGAGATAAGAGCCTCATGGTCTTTTATGCCCAGGTAGGCTTTGAACTAAGATCCTCCTGTGTAGCTAGGAGTATAGTAGCCACCAATGCATTTTGAAAACAATAACCAAGGCAAAAAAAAAAAAAAGAAGAAGAACAAGAAGAATGAGGACTTCCACTTTCCCCAGGGAAGTCTTGCACAAAACAGTATGTGGCTCTCTGAGCAGTGCCCAGGCTGCCGCTCCGCAGCTCAGCTCCAGCTGGGCTTCCTGCAAAGGCAGCAGTTGGTCAGTCGCTGCATCAAATGGTCTGAAATTAGCAGGCTTCAAGAATGAAAGGCTCATTGATTTTTAAAACAGGAATAAGAGCTTCCATATATTGCATCTAAATGCTGACTTTCTACTTCTTAAAAGTAGCCACATTTTATTTTCATGCCAGAGGCAAAGCTGAAACATATTGTAAGATAAAGTAAGCGAACAGCTATTGATTTTCATGAAATTATGTCATATTTTTAATTGTATCTCCATCCAGTCAGTTCATAAGCATTTATTGCTACTGTCATGCACACATACATATGCACACAATTATCATACAAAATTATCAGTCTGAGCAAATCAATCCATTTGAAAGGCTGGACATTGGTGGCTCATGACTGTAATCCTAGCTACACAGGAGGGTGTGATTTGAGGTTCCGAGTTCAAAGCAAGTCCAGACAGAAACATCTATGAGATTCCTATCTCCAATGAGGCACCAAAAGCTAGAAGCAGAGCTGTGGCTCGAATGGTAGATTGTTAACCTTGAAAAAAGTTAAGGGACAGCATCTAGACCCTGAGTTCAAGCTCCAGTACAGGCAAGCACATGCACACACACACACACACACACACACAATATTTAGGTATAAACTCAGCAGAATAAATGGAATTCTGTAAGTCTCCAGACACAATATTCTTCCTGCCAGGACTTAAGAACTGAGGTTTAGAGAAAACCAAAAGAATATGGGATGTGTATTGGCTCTATCGTTGATAAGCTCTCTTTCTCATACCTATAAACATTTCCCAAGTCCTTTAGTTTGTTTAGGGGGCACTGGCACTCTCTAAAAAGGGGACAGGGTTTATGGAGTAGCTTTAAGAAAAGCCTGAAAGAAGCTGGCACTGAGTCCTGTCTGTGGGTTATGGGGGGTGGTGCTACTTACAATGCAATCTGGCTTCCCTGAATTCTAATAACCTTTGGGTAATAAATCAGTCTTTCAGCTATGCAGTAGCATTTCAGGCCTGCCTGCTTAATCTTTAATTGGTTAAGCAGCTACAAGCTCAAATTATACCGTTGTAAAAAAAAATCTTGCAATAGATCACAATACTGTCAATTTTCCTCTGCAGAACTCTGACATTCTCAAGCGTAACACCTCTCTGTCATACATTAATTATCTCTATGTCCTTGAAAACAGAGAGCCCCGTAGTTATTATTCACCAAGAGAATATCTCCTGAATGCCAGGAGCTCATGTATGTGCACCTGATTTGTGGGAGGGAAGACACATAGATCTTGAATATGTGCCCCCCCTTTTCTGTAAACTTTGTGTATTTTTCTCTTATCTTGGAAACTCTTCCAGGAAGTCTTAATTTCTGTCTTCTACACACTCTGATTTGCCACTAATACTCCATTCCTTTAGTAAACACTCACTGGGTATTTCTGTGTGCAGTTTGGTACTAGGAGTTCAAATATGGATCAAACTAGTCCCTTAAAAACTAGTCTATCGCTTGCCAGACTGCTTTGTCACTGTCTGAATTACTTGTTTCTTTGTCATAGTGTACCTGGCAAAGGATAAGTCTTATATTCAATGAAAGAGCTTCACTTTGTCTATATGTTATTAATCAAAAGGGAGTCCACGCATGGTTTTAATGAACTTTAATTTATTGAACTTTTTCACTGAAGGAGACTGCTAATAAACCAGATCTGGATGTTTTAATTAGGGAGGAGTTTCTATACTTCTCAGCTCTTTATGTTGGTGGTGCTTTTTTTTTTCTGGTTATTTCTGAGATATTCCTGCTTGAGTATGGACTCAGTCAGAACTGCCTGTGTTAGGCCTGGCAGTAGGTAGAAGAACAGAACCAACGTATCCAGCTTCCTATTGAAAAGGGATCTCTTGAACTTTTGTGCCCAGGCTGGCCTAGAACCATGTTTCCTCTAATCTCAGCCTACCAAGTAAATAGGAATACAAGGTGAGCCCCCAATGCCCAGCTCATTGAAATCATTTTGACTGAGACCTTCATTGTTTGTAGATGAAAGGGTCTTTTCATTTTTCTTCAGAGATTTTTTTTATTTTAGTGTAGCCAAATCTGGCCAAATAACCAAAATGAATACAACTAGTGGTGGTCTTTTCCTCCAGCCTCAGCCTCCAAATTGATAACTTTTCCTGGGAAGAAAGAACTCATTTGCATGATTGTTCTAATAACTGTGAAAAGGACCAAAGGTAGAAAAAATATGTATCTGGAAAGGCTGGTTGAAATTCTCAGAGATCGGAGAAACTATTTCCAAGGGCTTGCTGCAGAGTATAGCCTTCTGCAGAACCTTCTCCTGATTCCCCCTACCAGAAATTACTTTATTGCCTGTGAATTCTCCCAGGAAGTCACTACAGATGACACTTTTCTACTATGTTGCATCTACCATTTTCACAAGTAGCATGTGAGTTCTGTCTCCTGTACTAGCCTCTAACCTTTTTGCTGTGTGTTCCAACGGCCATTAAAGTCTTTCACTTTAATAAATAAGGGAAGTTAGCGCCTGGAAAACTGCCACGATCTAAGTGAACTTGAAACTTAATTTATGCCTTCTGTAAGCCAAGTTCCCACTGATTTCCAAGTCATTTGTCAGAACATAATAAGTGATGTGTGAGGAGATAATAATTTGGCTTTTCAGAAGTTGTATAATAGTCATACCTCATGAAGTGTGGCCCACCTAAGCTCCTGAAAAATCCCAGACCTGAGCTGACTCACCAGCTAATTAGGCTGAAGAGCCAAGAAAAAGACATGTAGAATTATTTTTGCCAAATCTTCCATTCCCAAACTTTTCAATTAAAATTTCAGTGTATGATCTAGAATAAAAGGGAGCCAGGGGGGTGCACTAGTAAGTCTTCTGTGTACAAGAACATTCATTCCTGTTAAGATTACTTACTTAAGACGTAAAAAAAAAACATATCTTTTCTTTCTGCCCTTCTAAATTCATGGCCAAGGCCTCTACAACACAAGAATAACAAGAGAAAAGCATACTAACTTATTTAAATACATTTTAATGTCTACAAAACGCTTCCTAAGGAATGAAGATCCAAAGGGGGTGTTAGACTGAGTGGTTTTTGTTGATTTTTATACTGGTCTTGGGGCTTGAACTCAGGGCCTCATGCTCTTGCTTAGCTTTTTTTTGCTCAAGGTCAGTGTTCTGCATTTTGAGCCACAGCTCCACTTATGGCTTTTTGGTGGTTAATTGGAGATAACAATCTCACAGACTTTTCTGCCTGGGCCCGCTTTGAACCTCTCAGATCTCAGCCTCATGAATACCTATGATTACAGGAGGGAGCCACCAGCACCCAATGGCTGAGTGTTTGTTGTTGTTGTTGTTTTATAGTACGTTTGATGAGAAATGGAAACTCATGGGAAAATATGATAGTGCAAGCCAAATTGTTCAACTTCTCTGTGCACTTGTGTGTTTGGGCATAAAGATCCTTGCTCTTGCGTACTGGAAAGGCACCTCTCACATGGATGGGGTCTTACCATCTGTGGCAAAGAGAGGCCAGAACAGGTGTTATTACTTGCTTCAGGGAAAAATGGTGGTGGGGAGAGATCACAGGGGCCTTCTTGCTTCCGTCATTTTCTCAAACACATTCACCTTAAAATATTCCATCTGTCAAGTTGCCATATTTTGGGGTGACATATCCTGAACTCCATCACTTAGTATGAATTCGAAACAGCTGTTAAATTCTAGAAATCTACTCAGATAAGCAATTTTACTCATACATAAAGATGGCAGAAAATAAATTTGCCAATGGAAGCAAACATCTGCATAGGAAAAGTTATCCAATCAGTATGTGGAATGTGGCTCAATAAGAGGGAAAGAAGATTTTCATCCTTGACCATTTTTTTGCTTCCTTAAAATTAAAATTTAAAAAAAAATAAAATTAAAACCTTGGGCAGGGCACTAGTGGCTCATGACTATAATCCTAGCTACTCAAGAGGCTGAGATCTGAGGATCCTGGTTCAAAGACAGTTCTGCCAGGAAAGACCATGAGACTCTTATCTCTAATCACCAAAAAAACCCACCAGAATTAGAATTATGGCTCAATAGTATAATGTTAGCCTTGAACACAAACACTCAGGGACCATGCCTACACTTTCAGGGCCAGCACACTCACATACACACAAAATTAAAACTGTGAGTCCACTCTTAGCTTTACAATGATAGAATAAAAGGGGAATTAGTATTGTCTTGCTTTTCCCATGGGTTTTCTCAGCTGTTTTCCATGACTCATTCCATCCCTTGAAACACTCGTTTTCTTCATCTCCTGGGTCAAATGCATGTTCTCCAGCTGCTTCTCATCAGCTAGTTGCCATCCTTGCTGCTGCCCTATTGTGCATCTTCACATGGTCCTCAGTTACCAGCCCCCTCACTCCCAAAATAAAACTGGATGCGTGCTCTTCATGAGGTTTAGTCCAGATTGCCCAGCGATAGTCTGAAGATTTAAAAAAAAGCAAACATGATTCGAACAAAAGGCTTGTTAACAATGGCCTAAAATAGAATTGGTAAATGATTTTTAAATGGTTTACTAAAATTGTGTCTTAAATGAAAGCCTAAGTGTTCATGCAAGTTTCTTTCATTTATAACATTCCTCCATGCTAGGAGAGAGAGAATTGAGAGAATTCTTTCAGTCAACAGATTTGTTTAATTGAGCATCCAGTGAATGCGAGGCGTCCTTGTCCTCCGCATGCAGAGGGTCTGTCCTAGTCCCTTGGGAATGCCTGTCACATCACCTGACACTCTTCATGGGAACTGGAAGTTTCCTATCCTGATCTCTTTACTCACTGTCTATCTGTTTGGCCAATGTCTAGAAGTCTTGACACACAGGAGGTGCTCAAGAGGCATTTGATGAATCAAGTGGAGCTCAATGTCAGCAAATGGGAACAATCTAGTGTGAGCACCAGCTTGAGAAAGAAGCAAACCTAACGCCCAGTGATACTTCTTGGTCGCAGTCACCTGACTACAGTACATCCTACCATGAGATGTCCAAACTAGCTACAGACCCTGACTACACTAAGAGGCAAGCACCAAATAAGCTCCGCCTCTCTCAGCCTGAACACAAATGGAGCCTTGATGTGTAATTTCCTGTTGACATATGGACCACCGATGCTCCATCCTTCAGTTGCCCCTAGGTCAGCCCGCCACTTCCTTCCACCTGCTTGGTGCCCTGTGAGACCAACCCACATGAACTATCTTAAACAGGCTCAGCGGATCTGGTCTGGTTTCAGCAATTGGGTGGGGAAGTACTCCTGCGTTAACAAATGCCCACTTTCTCTGTTCTCATGCTATGACTGAATTATGGATCACTCCAGAACAAACAGTGCCAAGGGATGAGCTGACATTTCAGGGGCATTTTAACAGACTAAGGGATTTGTCTAATAGGCTGAGAGATTAGTTTATTGATCCTTCCTGGATCTTGGAGAAAAAGGCAACATTAGTTCATGTCTACTAAGTCAGATGAGCTGACAGTAACAGCATCACTTCCTGACACTCCTATAAACCAGACAGAAATGCCATTTGGGATCAACTATACCTCCCCAAATCTATTCACAGTCATAGTGAGCACGCCAGTCAATGAAACCAAGTCTTCACTCACCATGTGTGCAGATCTTCCTGATCTACTGAGGAAGTAGCTTCTAGTTCTGGGATGGGAGGAAGTATTTCCTTGACCCCAGCCAAGGTTAGCCTCTGTGTGGATTCTGCTATTAAAAAGAAGAACTGGGTCAGCCTCTATGTAGTCCAAGCAAAATAGGAAGGAACAAGGCATGAGAGGTGAGAAGGTACAGTGAGAGGGCCATGTCTACCTCTAAAAAAGACTTTTGGCCATTTGCATCACTTACTACAGTTCCTTTCTGCAATTCTCTCACCTTGAACCTACTTCCCCCACCCTGTTTCTGTTCCCTCCTTCTTTCCCTCACCTACCTGTCATTCTATCTCCTCTACAAAAGACTTGAAGCCTAGTTAAAGAAAAGCAATGCAGGGGGAAAAAGATTTTTAAGCACAATGTCAAGTAGCAAGAAAAGATCTTAGTCTGGACTTGTACTGCAGACATTTCCTTCTAGTATGTATTCAATTTCAGGGACAATTTTATAAAGTTACACAAATTAGGGGAATTATAATTTGTCTTCCTCTATGACTTTGTGACACTATAATGTCCTTCTTGTAATGCCCAGTGATACTTCTTGGTCGCAGTCACCTGACTACAGTACATCCTACCATGAGATGTCCAAACAGCTGTTCTAATGGAGGGGCTAACAATGTTCAAGAGGAAGTGTACTCATTACCTCACTCATGTAACTGTAACCCTCTGTATAGTATCTTTACAATAAAAAAAAAGATCAGCTGTTCTATATCTTAGCATACTTTTCCTAGGACCTGGAGTCTCACTTTTTAAAGCTTTTTTTGTGCTGGTCCTGGGGATTGTACTCAGGACCTGAGCATTGTCCTTGAGCTTCTTTTGGCTCAAGGCTAGTACTCTACCACTTGAGTCATAGCACCACTTCCAGATTTTTCTGTTTATTTGGTACTGAGGAATTGAACCCAGGGCTTCATGCATTCTAGGCAAGCACTTTACCACTTAGCTACATTCCCAGCCCTTTTTTAAGCTTGTATATTGAAGAATTTTCTTCACATGTCCTTATTAAGTTTATTCTTAGGTATTTATCTCCTTATATTGGGTTTAAGTATAGTATTTCTTCTATCTGATTGTTGTTTATATAAATCATTATGTTTTTATATTAATTTGTATGCTACCCCTTGTGAAATTTTTATTTTTTATACTTTTTTTGGAAATTATCTTAGATTTTTCAAGTACAAAATTATATTATCTGCAAAATAAGTGATCCTTTTTGTCTTTTGAATTTTAAAACTTATTATTTCTATCTTGTATCTAATTGTGTTGGATCATATTTCTAATAAGTCACAAGCAGAGTAGAATAGTAGACATCCCTGATAATTTGTGACTAGGCATGTTTTCAGTGTTACCCTATTAGGAAGGTTTCTATGTATTTTGTTTGTGTGAGACAAACATAGTTTATCATGCTAAGGAAATATCTATTGATCTTATTCTTCTTACAATTTTTAATCAAGAATGGCCATCATTTTTTCAAGTGACACTTCATCATCTATAGAGATAATGAAAACATTTTCCTGTTCAAACTAGAAATATATGAGTGACATTAACAGATTTTTCTCATGTCAAACCATTCTATGTCTGCAACAAGACTCAGTCATTATAGTGTGTTGTGTTGTGTGTGTGTGTGTGTGTGTGAAAAATCTTAAAACTATTTTATGGGGGCTTTTGTTGTTATTTTGCTTAATGTTTTTTCATGGATTATACATAAGTAAGACTGCTCAATGGTCTCATGTTAGACTTATTTTGTTGGGCTTGAATATTATTACTAGCATTTATTTCAATAACAGAATTGGGAAACAGCCCTTTTCCCTTTGGTCTGTGGTATGGTTAGATATGGTTTCTTTTTACAACTAGTTCATGTGTTGAAGACTAGGACCCCATTGTGGTGATATTGAGAAGTGATAGAACCTTGAAGAAGTGAGGCCAAGTGGAGGTACTGCTCCCAGGGGGATTAAGTAGTTCCTGGGGGACCCTGGGGAGTTCTCTGACTAGAATTGTTATGAAAGAGAAAACGTGACTCCTTTGGTTCTCTCTTCTTATCTCTTGTGTTGTGATCTTTCCTCTTCACACTCATTCCTACCACTCTAGTATCATCTGCCAAAAGGCAAGCAGAAATCCAAGTGATGTCTTGATTGTCCAGAAGTGTAAGCTAAACAAATCTCTTTTGAAAAATAAAAGTACCTAGTTTGAGGCACTTGATTACATTAACAGGAAACAAAAAAATCTCGTCTATCATAGCTCAAATCCACAGGGAACATGTATTTATTTGAGAATGATAAAATTCTCCTGTGAATTGCTCTTCCTGTTACTTTTTGAGATATAATTGACAAACTTTCTGGTTTTTCAATTACAGTTTAGACTTTTTAAAAATTTTTCCCCTGGTGTCAAGTTTTATATATTTTCCCCAGAAACATTACCTATTTTAACTAAAGACTTAAAAAAATAAGATAAAAACTACTTTATAAGGGGCATGAATAAATGGATGATTTTTCTTTTTTTAAACTTCCCTTGCTAGGTACTCAACCAGGTGTTGTGCACATTAAAACAAGTACTCTACCACTGAGTGACACCTCTAATCATAATAGATGCCATTTTCAGTCATTCCAGCAGATATTGAGAGAGTCTTTCCATATTTGTGAATCCTAAAACCACTAATAAAGTTAGAATATTTTCTTACAGAGGACTTAATCTTCTAAAATCTTCCTTTCTGAATTATTTTTCTAATACTCTCTGGCTGATTAGAACAAAGATGGAAAACAGTTGAGCCTCGGCATTTACCTGGGCCCCATCGTTCCCAGCTCCTTGCTCATCTCCTCACAGACCCACTGCATCTGAGTCTTAGCATCCTTTATTTTTTTTATCTTATTGCCAGTAAGTACCAACTACATCTATGGTTATCAGACTCATCCCACACTGCACGCTCCTAGAAATCTCTGATTTCTATCTTTAAAACTTGTGCATCTCAGTGGATCGTTGTGGTAGACAGAATTTTACGATGGTATTCCAAATTCCTACCACCTGGTATACATTCTCTTTATAGTCTCCTTCCTTGAATGCAGATATAACTTTAAATAGAATGGAGTTTTACTCAGAAATGAAGAGATCTCACAGGTGCAAATCAGCTCTCTCTCTCTCTCAAATCAGCTGATTTTGAATTACTGAAGACTACCTTTAGTAGGCCTGATTTAGTAAGGTAAAAGCCATTGAAAAAGAGACTGAGTTCTCCTGCTGGCTTAAGAAAGCATACTGAAGCCTATGTCCATGGCTGTCGACTGTAATTCTAGCTACTCAAGTTGTTGAGAGCTGAAGACCACAGTTCCTACCCTATGGAGGGGTGACTGCAGGTGGCCTCCAATAGACAGCCAGTTAGAAGCCAGGCCCACCCTCCACAGTAAGTGAGAAGTGAATTCTGCCAATCATCTGAATGAACTTCTAAACAGAGCCTCCTAAAGAGAATCCACATCTTGGTTTCAGCCATGATGGTCCCTGAGCTAAGCCACTCCCAGCTAAGGTATACCTAGTATACCTTAGGTATACCCCAGGCTCTGACTTCTGACCATCAAAACCTGAGATAGTGCTGGGAATGTGGCTTAGTGGTAAAGTGTTCGCCTAGCATGCTTGAAGCCCTGGGTTCAATTCCTCAGTACCACAGAGAAAAAGCTGGAAGTGGTGCTGTGGCTCAAGTGGTAGAATGCTAGCCTTGAGTAAAGGAAGCTTGAGGACAGTGCCCAGGGACTGGCAAAAACAAAAAGCAAAACTGAGATATTAAATATATGTGTTTAGTCAGAAAGTTTGTGGTAATTGGTTACACAAAAGAAAAGTATTGCAGTCATCAACAGATCATTGGCCTGAAAATCACCAGAGGTGGTGCTTTACAAACAAATGCTTGAGCTCTGTTGGCAGATCTGTTGAATTTGAATCTCCCTTCATAGAAACCTGGGATCCTGAATGTTATAGATTTCTAAGTTGACTTGAATGCACAGTAAAACTTCAGAATGAATTTACTTTGCAAATAATTTCTTATACTAACACTTGGTAAAATGCTTTGGCAAAGCATCTCATAACTTCTAGAATTCCAGATTTGGAAACTTTTTTTAGGACATCTTTAGGCTTTTTTTTATTGTGAAGTTACTTTATTTTTCATTTATTTTATTTTCTTTAAGGAGCTGTACAAAGGGGTTTCAATGCAACATAGCAACTTATGAGTTCAAATGCATCGTGATCCATGTCCCCCTTTCTAGCCTTCTCCCCCATCATCCCCAACCCCACAAATCCCATCCAGTTACATTTTCACATTTGTGCATGGAGCATTGTGACTATCCTCACCCAGAAGTCCTTTCTCCATTTATCTGCCCCCACTCTTCCTGAAGCCCCACCCTATCTCAGACAAAACATGGTTCAGCTCCATGGTATTCATTTTGTCAATCTGTCAGTTAATGGTTCAAAGGAGTTACACTATTGGAATCCATCTCTAAATGCCATATTTTAGTCAGAAGCTATTCTTTTTAAAGGACATAGTATCAAAAGAGCCAATTCATAAAACTAATTGCCAATGAAAATTAGCAAATTTCTTTAGGTTGGAAAGCCTAACTGCTTATCATTTGCTTATTCATTCACTTTGCTGATCTTATCTTCTGTTTTTCCTAGGAGCTAATGTCATATAACTTACAAGCTAATGGCAAAACTTCAAAAGAATTGATTTTTAAAAACCCCAAAAGGTAGGATAGCTGTCATTTTAATACCTTCTTCAGAATAGCTGAAGCAGATGGATTTATTTTTTTGTTCTCATGCTACACTGGGAAATAGTTTCTTTTACTGACAGTTTAGGCAACAGAAGCAGTGAGAAACATTTGAAAACTTCACAAATGTCTTTCTATGAATTTGTCAAGTCTCTGACCAAAACATGTTGACTTTTTCCCCTAGAGCCTCTAAAGAACTCAAAAAGTAAAGAAAAAAACTTCTGTGTGAATTTTGCCCTGACTGCATATAACAGTTTGAGTTCCAGCAGTAGAAACAGTGATTACATGAAACTCCATGCCTGTGTGGTTGAATAAAAACCCATATCACTCTGTCTATAACAATGGTAGGTTGCCTTTCAATGCTGCTACTATTTCTTCCTTTCAAGAAAGATTTCTCTCACTTTTCATAGTTGCTTTTCTATCTATGATCTGTGGTATCTGAACACAATTCAGCTTTCCAAAGTAATTTTATATTTTTTCAGTCATGGGGCTTGGACTCAGGGCCTGAGTGCTGTCCCTTTTTTTGCTCAAGGCTAGTGCTTTCCCACTTCCAATTTTCTGGTGGTTAATTGCAAATAAGACATGGACTTTCCTGCCCTTGCTAGCTTCAAACCTCAATCCTCAGATCTCAGCCTCTTGAGTAGCTAGGATTACAGATGTGAGCCACAGGGCATTTCCCACCATGAGGATATATCTATCTAAGCCTTCTGCATTCTAGCCAGACTCTCTTCTCCAACTAAGGGAATTTGTCCACCAGTTTTTGGGGAAGGGGGACAATACTAGGATTTGAGCTTGCTTGGCTTGCTTGCTCAGCTGGCCCTCTACCACTTGAGCCAGCAAGGGTGAGGCCCTAAGTTCAAATTCCAGAACCAGCAAAAAGACAAAGTACTTTGAAAAGTAGAAAGGACTACCAAGTGCAAAGCAGAATGTGTGCGCCAGCATTGGTCTACACTCTGTCCAGGGTTCTGCTCCAACTCTACTAGGATCATGGCTGCTCAGGAGGGGAAGATTGAGGAAGGGCAAAAGCCCTCTTTCCTTCTCTCATACTCTGAGATATTCAGCTATCATGGTTCCTTGAAGAGACAATGGCCATAAACACAAACTGTTACCTACCACCTACTTGGTTTCTTCCAAATGGAAGGAATTGTGCTTAAGCTTTACTGGTTACCTTAATCAAGACAGGTATTGGAGTTTTTCCACTCATTTGGGGATTCTCATTCAATTCTAATCTGGTTTCATAAAAATCTTCCTGTCTTAATGATCTCTTATTGCCGTGAAAATGTGGAACTTCAGCATCACTGGACATCATCTGACCTTTGTATCCCATAAAAACCTCAGCACTCTCCTGCAGGCTCAAAACAGCTTGGAGCCCTTTGAGACTAACAGAACCAATTATGGAAGCTTAAAATAGACTTCTATTATTTAAGGGGCTAACTTCCTACTACTTCAATACCGTGTCTGTTATTAACAGTGATCCTGAAACTACTCCACTGCAGTGAGAAAGTCAAATGAGGATGGAAAATACATGACTGCAGCATAATCTAAAGTTAGAAATTATAGAAAGAGCCTTGTTGAATTGACAGCTGCCAATACTCTGGGCCATTGATTCGATTCCCGTTACTTCACACTGCGGACATCTATAATGCTCCAAAAGATAAAACCAATGGAGTGCTTCACTGTTTTTTTTTTGGTGGGGAGGGGGAGGGCTGTTTGGCCTTTTAGTGTTGTAGACAGACACTATTAAAGGCTACAATGTGAGGAGCTGAGGGAAGTGGCTCATGCTTGTAATCCTAGCTATTCCAGAGATGGAGATTGGGAGGATTGATGTTCCAGGCCGGCCTGAGCAGAAAATTTATCAAGACCTTTTTTTCAACTCATAGCTGGGCACAATAGCATATACCTTTCGTCCTAAACTATGTGGGAGACTGAGATTGGGAGGATCTTTGCCCAGGTCACCCTGGGCAAAGATGTCCATGAGACTTGAACTCAGTTGAGGAAAGATGGATGCCATGGCATACACCTGTCATCCCAGAACCTAGCAGATGCCTAAAATAGGTGAATGGTGGTCAAGGTGCATGCTCAGGCATGAGATGAGACCTTACCTTAAAAATAACCAGTGAAAAATAAGGCTGGAGATCTGGCTCAGCAGTACAGCCCCTCCCTATCAAGCATGAGGCCCAGGGTTCAAACCCTGGTACTGCAAAGAAAATTTTACAACTACTGATCAGGAAAGAGGAGAAGTACTTGATAGGTCTTTGTACATAGAAATAGCCATTCTTTCAGCATAGTTGAAGGAAAGTTGTATATATTTGGCAAACTTATTGGTTAACTACTGTGTACTCTCATAACTATGCTGTGTTAGTCTAGGTTTGCAGGCACCAATTTCATCAAAGGATGTCCCTGACTTGAAGGAGCAAACTGGCTCTTGTGAAAACTATCAATCAGACTCTAACACAAAAATAAAAAGGGCCACAGTGACAGTTGCTACAAGGAGACTCATGGTATTGACTAGAATCCTAGACCTATTTCCCTGAGGATGCCTTGAGCCCAGATCTAGAGGGAAGGATGAAAACAGACAAAGCCTGGGAGAGGGGGAGGTAAGTGGGAGGCAAGGGTAGCAAGATCGTGAGGCAGGGACCATCTAAGCAAAGCTGGAGAAGATGCTTGAATGCATGTGTTATCATCAGTGCTTCCAAACCTGGTATAAATGGCTGCTGCATAAAGGCAGTCAATGAATGGACAGAATAAATCATCCTATCAGCGAGTAGATCCTTCACATGTAGGAATTTCCTCCTGCGGAGTCACCCTCTGCATTTTGATCTGTTCTGTAATCAAGTAGAGGGCTATAACCTTTCTGTTTTATGAACCCAACTCTGGATTTTAAGAGTCATAAATATTATAGTTAAGCAAGTAGGAATTAAATTTTCATGTTATCTTGTTGGGTTGCAAAACATCTGGCACCAGTAGTTTATCTTCTCTTCTGCAGGAAATTGAAACTTGCTTAGTCTTTATTATACTGACCATAAACATGTTGCAAATTATAATTTTATAGAGCCATTAGTTTTATTTGAGGGGTAATAAAAACTGGGTCATCCACTTACTTTTGACATTTACTGATTCTCTTACCCAATAAAATTCCATTTTTTCCTTGCCCTAAGTTCCTTTCGAATTCACCAACACAGCAAAAAAAAAAAAAAAACCATTCCAGCCAACGCTGACATGTTTCTTTGTCGATTATTCACATCACCGCACAAGCTGCTATTACTTTATATAGAGAAAGCGTTGTATCACCGTTTCCATTGTGATTATAAAAAGCAAGAAGAGTTCTGATCTGTGGCCTTACCTAGCAGCTGCCCCATTTGCCATCATGCTAACACATGCTTTTGGTCTGGACATAACTGAGTTTGAATTCCCACTACCAGTAACCCATTCTGTCAGTTACTTATTGTAACATTCTACTTTCTTTATGTTCCCGAGAACCTTCTCACACTAATTAAACTAGCAAACTTAAACTCCTTCAGCTTCCATTTTCACATCAGAAGAAAAGTAAGGCCTTGTGAAATACCATGTGTGGATGGCTGGATTGTGCATGGGAGAGAGGCCTGATGAAATACTTGTTGTCCTTCTGAAGCAGCCGGGGACAGCATCTCCTTAACTGTGTGGGTAATCCTATGACAGGAAGGCCTGTGCTATACCGCAGGCCCAATGTTGGTGTAATGGCTGGCCTGTAGTCAGACTTCAATACAATTTGGTTGAAGAATTCAGTGTTGAAAGGTGAAGAACTCCCAAGTTGTAAAGATTTATCTATTTGGGATTTGGGGAGGATGGTTATGAAATGACCCCCAGCTGTAAGAGGCAGCTCTAATCCCAGAAACTTATGTTAGAAATATTTATGGCCTGCCTGCTCTCTGGGCATATGAACATCTCAAGACATCTCAAGTACAAGGAAAGCCAGAGCAGGCGATAATTCCTCTCTCTTCTTTCTTCCACTCAGAATTCCATTCTGTAGTCTATACTCAGTTGCCAGATGCTTCTCCTTGGGGCTTGCAATTCTGAGAAGAGAACAAAGCTCCCTCTTTTTTTGGGGGTTAGTGATTTGAGGAAGGGGCACAGTTGCTCAAAGAGAGCCACCAATGGCGGCAACAGCAAGGTTGTTCTTGTTAGGCTATTTCTGAGATTGACACTTGGGTTGTAGTTTTTTACTTTTTGGCCCCTTAAATTCCTGTCTATTCTAAGCTTGGATTGCCTGGCCTGCCTATTGTTCTATGGTATCTACTGGTTTTCCAGTACTTCACTTGTCTGTAGTCAGTTAAGTGGGTTTTTAGGATCTGAAGCCAATGATTTAGATCTTAGTTCACAGCTCTTAGAAGTGCTTTCTTTTTCCCCAGGGCTAGTATTGAACCCAGGGTCTTCTCCATGCTAATCAAGCAGGTAAATAAACTATATCCCAGCTCTTAGAGATACATTTTAAGATCAATTTTATACAGTTTTCTAAATGCCTTCTTCAGGATGGTCAGTGTTTTTCATTATTCTTTGACATACTTAGCAATTGTATGAAATTGAATTCTAGATTCTTCAGAATTTTTTTTGCCAGTCCTGGGGCTTGAACTCAGGGCTTAGCCCCTGTCCCTGAGCCTCTCTGTCTTCAAGGCTAGTGCTCTACCACTTGAGCCACAGTGCCATTTCCAACTTTTTCTGAGTAATTTTTTGGAGATAAGGGTCTCACAGACTTTCCTGCCCAGGCTGGCTTCAAACCAAGATCCTTCAATCTCAGCCTCCTGAGTAGCTAGGATTACAGGCATAAGCCAACAGTGTCCAGCTTATTAATATAATAATTATTATTATTACTATTATTGCTTGTACCAGCATTTGAACACAGGACCTTATGATTGTATAGCTTAGGCTCTACTACTTGAGCCATATCTCCAACCAAGATTTTTTTTTTTGCTTGATGTTTTGGAGATGAAGTCTCAAAGACTAAACCTTAATTCCCTGGACCTGAGCCTCCTAAGTAACTAAAATTTCAGGCATGAGCTTACTGGCACCTACCCCAAAGTTGAATTATGTTCTAACGATTCCTGCTCTCTGCATTTGTTTCCATCTTTCCCAATCCTTAAGATTGCTTACTTGCTCACCAGCTCTTTTTTTCCTCTCCAACTTTTATTGTGCATGAGCTACATACCAACTGTTATGCTGGGGACGTGAATATGAAGATGAATAAGACAAGGTCACTGCTAGGTACAGATGACCATTGAACGAGTGAGATGCTAAGTAGATTCGTACCAAGCTGCCATGTTTCTCAGTCAAGGCGAGCATGAGGGAGGCATAGAGTCATTATGTTGAATGATTTGTGTCAGTACAGTGGTGACTCCTTTATTCTGTAATGTTCCCAATTTCCCCAGGTGAGCCAGGCCTTGTGAGGTACTGCTGGGCTGTACTGGGAATCTCTCCTATTGCTCTCTCATACAATAAACACATTTGTGGAGGTGTGACCTGTCTACACCTGTGTGTGTGTGTGTGTGTGTGTGTGTGTGTGTGTGTGTGAATGAGTGACAATACTGACTTTGTAGTCCCCAGACAACTGGAAGGACACTGGGAAATGAATAGCTAGAATCACCCAAGACTGTTAAAAGTAGCACAGAAGTGACAAAGACATAGTGGCTTCTTTGAACTACATTTTTCCCCTCATGTTACTGCCTTCCCTCTGAAGCACACGGGCACACTTTCCCTTCCATGCTCACTGCGGCCTACAATCCATCATTGCGAAGAGCAGCCTTAGAAATGGCACCCAGATACAGTTTCTTTTCTCCTTCTCACTCAGAAAGAGCAGCTGGATGGGGTGGGGAGGGAGATTGCATTCAGGTTAAAGGAGTAGAAATAAGAAGCCATTGTCTTCCTTCCCTCTTGAAGATGCTGAGCCTCCTAAGGTTACTTGGTTTTAAAATAGACTAAGGCCCCTTGGCTTGCACTGAACATTAATATTATATACTCAGTCAAAAAGCCAGAGGATTTTTAGTGAGAGCTAACAAAGGAAAACATGGCTGAGGCAGGCTTCGTTGGGTGAGTGAAAGTCCTAGGCTCATAAACACACTTTGTGAAGGTAGTACTGTGGTGTGCTAGGACTTAAAATTTATAATTCCCATGCCAGGTGCTGGTGGCTCATGCCTGTAATCCCAGTTACTCAGAAGGCTGAGATCTGAGGATTATGGTTCAAAGCAGCCCAGGCAGGAGAATCCTTAAGACCCTTATCTCCAATTAACCAACAGAAAACTGGAAGTGGTACTGTGGCTCAAGTGATAGAGCGCTAGCCTTGAGCTAAATAGTTCAGAGACAGCGCCCAGGCCTAGAGTTCAAGTCCCATAACCAACACCCCCCCCAAAAAATTGTGTGATTCCCCTGATTATATGAGTTGACAAGAGAACTGTTGAATTTTTCTCAGGCAAGACTTCAGTATTCAATATTATGACTGGAAACTAGAAATGCCCAGAATTTCTAGGGCAATCCAACAGTCCAGGAGAATTGCACAAAGCTGTTCCTTGTATCTTGACACAGGTATAAGATAAGAGAGCACCCAGGAGAAATGCTATTTCCTCCTTTTGGTCTGTAATCCTAACTACTCCGGAGGCTGAGATCTGAGGATCGACGTTCAAAGCCAGCCTGGACAGGAATGTCCATGAAACTCATATCTCCAGTCAACCACCAGAAAGCCAAAAGTAGAGCTGTAGCTCAAACTGGTAGAGCACTAGCCTTGAGCACACACACACACACACACACAAATAAGTTTTCCACTTAAAACAACTCAGTACCTTTTATTAACCAACCACCATGTTCACTAACCACTCAGAGTTCCCATCATCTTAGCTCACAGGTAACAGGAGTTTCTTAGCAGCCCTGGCTTAGTCATTTGACTAACACTGAGTACAAAGTCTATTTTTTTAATGGAACTCTTCAGGTGCATCCTATTTTTCCCCAAGTTAAGGGTCTGATTCCCTGCTAATTTCAGTAGCTAACCAACAGTAAAATGTCAGGCAGGTCTCCAGGTGCCTATGGCTGTAGTTTGGGGACAGAGTATTGTCTGGTTTCAGCTCTGAAAAGTGTTTCCACACCAGACCTGCAGCTTCCTTTTGGATCTTCTCATGGAGTATGGAGGGAGACAGTGTGAGTAATAGCCACAGTAATTCTGTGCTTTCCAGAATCCAAGATGAGGATTTTGTCCATATGAAAAAGAAATCCACCCTTCTTTCTTTTTAATGCAATTTGACAGCATGAATTCAAATGGAGGCTTCCTAATTAGAAAGAGATGAACCCCCCCGAATCTGTACCAACAGCTCCCTTAGCTACTGTAATTAGGGGCCCATGATTCCATTTCTGCTTCTCTGGAGAGGACAGGGGGCTTTTTAATTGGGGCTATTAGAAGTTCTCTTTCCACAGTGACACCCTCTGCAAAGCAAAGACTCCGGCAGAAGCCATGCCCACTCTGCAATTACTTCCTGCAGTTCTGAGGAATAATGGTATCTTGTCTCATTTCAAAACAAATCTGAGACTTTTATTCCTCATTGCTTTCTCTCCTCTGCCTACTCACCCGAGTTTCTTCTTACCAATTAAGCCAACTTTCCATTATTTAAGGAGGTCGTTTTGATTGCAACTGTCCTCGGATAATAAGACATATTAAGCTGGATTTCATTTGCCTGGGGTTCCTTTATAGCAGATACAGGGCTGATGTAAATGAGCTGAGATCTTGAGCTGACTCTCTACTGAAATGATACAGCATTGGAATTTCCTGAGCATGCTCCCTGTGCAGACAGCCGAACTCACCTGGAATAACCCACGCAGTCAACGCCCTTCGTTTCTCAGAATCACCTCCTCCAAAGAGACCAGCCATAGACTTGCAATTATCACCTATTCCAAGAAAAGAAATGAAACGTTCAGATGAGAAACAAGCTTATTCTTACCACATAATTCCTGGGTGGACACAAGGGTCACAAGGAGCAAGAGCCATTCACAGCAAGATGTGGAGTAAGGAGTTGTCAAGAAGGTTTCCCTATTCCATTTTGTCCCATCTTCTAAAATCTGTGATTTCTCCGCTACCATAGATACCATTCTTTCTCATGCTCTGTGAAATGTACCTTGCTCAAGGCTGGTCCTGGCATAAAAGTTTTAGAGAGTCCATCTCACTCAAAGGCACAGGCCTTTATCCCAGCTACAGGAGAAAACAATAGCTGGGCAAAGTGGCATGTGCATATCATCCAAAGTGTCATGGGAAGCACAGGAAGAAGACTCTAAGCGAAGGCTGGCCCAGGCATACAGAAAGACCCTACCTCAAAAATAACCAAGGCCAGAAGGGAAGCATGGAAGCATAGCTCAAGTGATAGAGTACCTGCCTTACAGGCTACGAGGTCAACCCCAATACACCCAAAAATATCAGAGACAAGACTTGATAGAAAACTGTTCTCAAAACTATCTGCAACAAGTTCTTAGCCAAAAGAATGAAGGGTCTTCTTATTCAAGCCTAGAAACAAGCTCTTGTTCTGCTACTGAAACAATCTGGTAATAAACTTAATAAGAACTTTGGAAATAAGCAATCACCATAATGCTACTACTCTTTACTGAGAGCTAACTCTGCACTAGACACTATGTTTAACGTCTTCAATCACCTCTTTTTCCTTTTTATTTTTGGCTGCTTGGATTTGAACTCGGAGCCTCGCATTTTCTAGGTAGGCACTCTACCATTTGTGCAAAGCCCCAACCCCTTTTGCTTTAATTACTTAAGAATGTTTTTAGTTATCTTTCTGTAGTTGTACAAAGGGGTTTTAATTCAACATATCAATTGGTTTTTAATTGTTGTTATTATAAAGCTGATGTACAGAGAGGTTACAGTTACATAAGTCAGGTAATGAGTACATTTCTTTTGGGATGATGTCATCCCTTCCTCAATTAGGTTTAGGGTGATTTTTTTGTTTTTTTGTTGTGTGTTGTTGTGGTTTTGGTTTTGGTTTTTTGTTTTTTTTTATGTCAGTCATGGGGCCTGAACTCCGGGTCTAGGCGCTGTCCCTCTACTCTTCAGCTCAAGTCTAGTGTTCTATCACTTGAGCCACAGCACCACTTCCAGCTTTTTCTGCTTATTTGGTGCTGAGGAATCGAACCCAGAGCCTCATTCATGCAAGGCAAGCACTCTACCACTGAGCCACCTTCCCAGTCCTGTTTTTGTTTTTGTTTTGTTTTGTTTGTTGGTCATGGGGCTTGGACTCAAGCCCTGGAGGCTGTCCCTGAGCTCTTTTGCTCAGGGATAGTGCTCTACCACTTTTAGCTACAGCTCCACTTCTGGTTTTTCATGGTTAATTGTAGACAAGAGTCTCATGACCTTTTCTGCCCAGTCTGTCTTTGAATGTCGATCCTCAAATCTCAGCTGCCTTGATAGCTAAGATTACAGGTGTGAGTTACTCGTGCCTGGCATCAATTAGTTTTTAAATAAGTATTTATACCTGGGCTACACTGGACTTTGATCCTCCTGTTTATACTTTGTGAGTGGTTAGGATGACAGGCATGAGGCACTGTGTCCAACTTTATTGGTTGAGACTGAGTCTTTCCCAGAATGCCTCGGACCACCATCTTCTCAATCTCTGTCTCCTAAGTAGCTAGGAATACAGGCCTGAGCCACCACACCTAATTACAGAAGCTCTTTGTTTCGATCCTTAACTGAAGAAGAAGAGCATATTTAGCTATGTTAACTTGCTCAAAGTCTATAGCTAATTAAGGTAGTACTGAGACTCTCACATCTGTCTTTAAAGCTATTCTTAAGCTGATGCATTTTAAGAGATCAACTACTCATATTATAAACTGTCCATCAGACCTTACATTCAGCTAGTGTATGCTGACATACACACCAGTATCATCATGCCGCTCTCTGACAATCCACTCTGGTGGGTGCCTATGGCAAACTACTGAGAGAGAGAGAGAGAGAGAGATCTGTAGATAGATAGATCTATAGGTATATAGAGGGGGGGAGATCCTTTAAGACCAGGTCTAAATATGTAGTCCAAGCTAGCTCAAACACAATATCTTCCTGTCTCAGCCTCCTGTGTACTATGATTATAGACATGTAACATCACACCTGGCTTTGTTAAATATTTTTAACATTGTTCTTATTGTCCTGACTTCCAGTTATATCTGCTAAATCTTCTCTTTCCAGGATCTACTGACACCCATTCTTGTGTGTGTGTCTGTGTGTCTGTGTCTGTGTGTATTGTTAGGGATTGATCCCAGAGCATGGCGCCTACTAGGCAAGTGCTTTAACAGTTAGAGGGGGGAGGGGTACTAGCACCTCTCTCCCTCTTCACACACACACACACACACACACACACACACACACACACATTAAAATTCCACTCATACTTACCATCTGGGGCCACTCTGCTCAAGATTGTTAACTGAAGCTGTCACCACTTCCTAGCCTTCTGCCTCTTTTCCCTGACCTCCTTGAAGCCCCATTCAACTTCTTATTCACCCAGTCTTCCTTATCCTCCCATTCACTTCTCTGGATAAGAAAGATACATGACTGCTGGTGCTGGGTCTTCTGGATTATCTAAATTTTCCCTCTATTTCTTGGAGTACCTAAAAATCACCATGTACCCGTAGTAGGTATACAGCAAATGATACATTGAATGAAAAGAAAATGTAGTCCACAGAGAAGTTCTTTGACTTACAATAGAACCTCTTACACGAAGGATTTCTTTCTCAGTACTCACTCTGCCACTTCCGGCCTGTTCTGTGACCTTCAAGTACTTTGTAGATAATGAAGAGGATCAAAAGTATGAAAACTAATAGAACTAAAATGTACCAAGTGATCTTCATGGCGCAAGTGACATCTGTGAAGAAAACAACGTATGATAAAAATACAATAAAAGGTAAAGCAGATAAGGGGCAACATGGGGGTACATTCCCTTCCTGGGGAAGCTGAGGGTGTAGCTTTACTCATCACGAGTTACTTGCTGCCTTGAGTTCCTTCCTGATGTATTAAATGAGGGTTTTAAATAAGGAAGCTGGCCCAGGTGGCTTTCAGGGATTTATTTAGTTCCAAAATTCTAGCATTCCTTTCTCATACAAGCAATGCTGATATGAGTTTCCCTGTCAGTGCCATCACTAGATCAAGACTACCACACAGCAGTCTCAGAACCAATCGGTGGAAGTGATGGCAAGCACGATGAAGAAGACTGAGGCCTATGAGGGGCCAGGACAGGTGAGTGATCAGACCCTCTCCTCACCAGGTAAGAGATGTTCAGTTGTTTACAGGCCTATGGTCAGGTCACAGTGAACATAACAGTTTCCCTGGTCTAAATTCAACCAAGATATGGTATAAACTCAGAAAGAGGGAGCCATCCAGCAAATAATAAAGTATGGTTTCCCTTGGCTGTATGAAAGACACACTGGCTAGCAGACCCAGGGACCAAAGATTCAACATGGATGACCACAGCTAGTTCAGGACACAGTCATGTACAGACTTTGTAAGCCCCTCTGTGTACCTTCTTTCTTGCTCTGAACCAGGGAGAATCAAGTCCTTTGTCAAGATCTTTTCAGATCCTCTTCCATGCCCCCCGACACTCACATTCTATTATACCCCTCACTGTAGTAACTGTAGGGCTCTAGGCAAACTAATCACAGGAGAAATTTCTCTAAAGTCACAGTTTACCTAAAAAGGGCATAAAATGACATTTGTGTTTGCTTTAAATGCCTTATTTCTAAAAGAACTTCTAAAAGAATTAAGCTTTAGAGAAGCATTCTAAAGCAATATATAAGCTTCCTATGGTTGACATGTCGAAAAACACAGCAACTTGCTCTTTCATAGCACCTGTAGCTCTGGAATGTGTGTGTGTGTGTGTGTGTGTGTGTGTGTGTGTGTGTGGTGTTTATGTGTGTGTCTTCCTCTCCTAGATATTTAAATTGGTCTAGCTCTGTCCCCAGTGCCTGGCACATGATGTGACATTCAGAAGGCATTCATTAAATAAAGGCATCACAAAATGCTAAGAGTAGACCTTATGGATGAAATGCACATGACTTTGCACAAAGGACTGAGTGAAGTCATTCAGAGTAGTGTGAGTAGGAAGCTAATCAGCCTTAAGCAGAAGTAAGACATATGTAAAATTTATTTGTCTGCTTTTCCTAGAATCATCTAGTGACCTTAAGTGCCTAATCTTGATGGTGTTATATATCAAAAAGCTCCCTTTATCTAGGTCTGGTTCTCAGTTCTGAGAGAATATGCTAAGTCAACTCAAAACCAAATATAATAACACATGGCAAAGAACATGAACCTCTACCCCTTGATATCCATGTGTGATGACTTTACATCACACACAGCTAATAGACGGGCCTGAAATCATTCCTGGGATCAGAGGACCTTCATAATTCATCTCAAATCATGGCCCATAGAGAATAACTCTTCCCAGATGAAGACTGAAACCCATAAACAGCTCATTTTTAAAAAGAAAAAAACACATAAAAAGACTAAGATGCCTTCAAGTCTTACTATTTAATCACTAAAATTCTTCAACTTGGGTAAATGTGATAGGCCTTCTTTATCTATCTCTGATTTCTTCTTTTTTATTATAACTTTATTGGACTTACTTTTTACATCCATTTCTAGATGCAAATAAATGTGAATACAATTGTCAGCATATTCCACAGTTCTACAAGTATGGTTTAAGGACTCTTCCTGGGCTGGCTCCTTCTCCATAATTGTTGTGGTTCCAGTGTGAGTTTTTAGGTTGCAGCTTGTGTTATATTCTTCCAAGTTGTCAACAATAGGTGTTAGGGTGACATTAAAATGTTGACAAGGTGCATAAAAGTCACTGTCTTTTACTGCCATTGATCCTTTTGTGATAAGACCTAGGAAAAGATTAAAAAATTGACTTGCAAAATAGTAACTACACAAGAAAACATAATTCAACATGAATTCTACTTCTTTCTATATGAGAATATAGAGACAAGAGATGCCCACATTGAAAATAATTGTAAAAATGATTTCATACTTCAAGATTACAAAAAAGCCAGGCAAAGATAGGGCTGAAATAGGAATGTAACCTGTAAAGAAAAACATAGACTCACAGGATGAATCATAGTTTCCAAAAGCATTCACAATACTTTCCAGCTCATATGACTGTTGCAAGCACTGCAAACTAGAAGCTTTGTCTCATAGCTCTAGAGGCTGGAAATGTAAGGCCACGGTGCGGGCAGGCTTGGTTTCTTCAGGGTATGAGGAAAAATCTCTCAGCCTCTCATGAAAGAAAATATTGCCAGATTGCTGGCAATCACTGGTATGTGTTGCTTTGTAGACTCCAACCTTGTTTTTTGTTTTTGTTTTTGTCAGTCATGGGGCTTAAACTCTGTGCCTGGGCGCTGTCCCTCAGCTCTTCAGCTCAAGGCTAGCACCCTACCACTTGAGCCACAGCGCCACTTTCGGCTTTTTTCTGCTTATGTGGTGCTGGAGAATTGAACCCAGGGCCTCATGCATTCAAGGCAAGCACTCTACCACTGAGCCACCTTCCCAGCCCTCCGACCTTGTTTTTTGCCTTCCTCTTCACTTGGTGTATGCCCTGGTATGTCTCTGTACTGGAATGCCTTCTCTTGTAAGCTGGAAATTATGGCTCGTGCCTGTAATATTACCTACTCAGGAATATGAGATCTTAGGACTATAGTTTAAAGCCAGCATGGACAGAAAAGTTCATGAGACTTTACCTCCAATTTAGTAAAAACAAAAAACAATGCAAGACACAATGTTGAAAATTACAAGTTCCAGGGTGGCGGAGTAAGGAGTTGGGGAGGTGGGAAGGGAAGGGATGATTGGGGAAAAACAAAGGAGGGGGTAACAATACTCAATAGGAAATGTACTCATTACCTTACTCTTGTAACTGTAATCCCTCTGTACAGTATATTTGCAATAAAAAATACATATTTTAAAAAAGAAGTTGGAGGTGTAGCTCAAGTGATAGAGTATCAATCTTGAGTGGAAAAAAGCTAATGGATAGTGCCCAGGCCCTGAGTTCAAGCCCAAGCACAGGAAATAAATAAATAATCAGACATATTGGTCGAGGGCCATCCTAAACAAAATTGTATGTAGAATGACTATTTCTAATATCATTATTTTTAAATATTGGTGGCTAAGACTTCAATATCTAAAATTTGGAAGGACACGATTCAACATAAAGCATATTATTCTAAAACTTTGCTACACCCATAAGTAGGTGCCATTTCATTCCTTCCCCTTTGACCCTGAGAGGGGTTAAGACTTACAATCCATCAAATGCACAGCTAATAGCACTGTGAAACTAAGCCAGACAAAAACAAAGAAGTGATTTCCATTTTGTTCTTTGGAACACTAACACAGTAGTAGCCTTGAGTCACTATGAAACTGTCTGACCATCAAAGTCATCTTGCTGTTGAAAAACCCCAAATGAGCACAAGTGCAATGATGACATCATAAATGACAGCAGAGTAAAAGGGCTACCTGTGGCATGGGAGGGAATAATTGTAAGCTAGATTCCTGATGAAGAGTTAATATCTAAAATATAAACACTGTTGATAGGAATGTAAAATAAAATTTTTGATAACATAAGTTATCAATAAAAATAGAGCTACCATATGCTCCCATGCAATACCATTTCCTGGTATATATCCAAAAGAATTGAAATCAGATCTCAAAGAGAGAGCTCTGCTCCCATATTCGTTGCAATGTTATCCACCATAGCAAAGATAGGGAAACATCCTAAGTGCCCATTGATAGATAAATAGATAAGGAAATTTGCCAGGTACATGCACACAACCACCACACATGTGTACACTTGCATGCACACTCACACAATGTTATTTAGCCTTGACAAAGAAAGAAATTCTGTCACTGTAGCAACATGAATGAACTCAGGGGACAGTATGCAAAATGAAGTAAGTCAGACACAGAGAAAATACTGCATGATTCTCCTTATCTGCAGCATCTAAAAAAGCCAAAGTAGAGCTGGGAATGTGGCTTAGTGTAGAGTTCTTGTCTAGCATGTAAGAAGCCCTGGTTTGATTCCTCAGGAACACATAAGCAGAAAAAGTTGGAAGTAGGGGTTAGGCTCAAGTGGTAGAGTATTAGCCTTGAGCAAAAGAAGGTCAGGGACAGTGCCCAGGCCCCAGGACTGGAATGAATAAGTAAATAAATAAACAAATAAATAAATAAAGTGGCCAAACTATTAGAAACAGCAATTAGAATAGGGGTTGCTAAATGTGGGGGGTGGTAAAGGAAAAATGGGGAGCTGCTAAAGGTTATATAGTTTCAGCTATGGGAGAGATCAAGTTTTAGGGCTCTGCTGTCTATACTGTTAACAATATGGAACTCTACACTTCGAATTTTGTTGAGACTAGACATCATGATAAGTGTTCTTAGCAAAATAACAGAACTAAGAGACCACTTATAGAAAAACTTCTGAGATTTCATGAAGAGAGAGATGCCCACTTATTGCAGGCTACTCTGCTTCCCTCTGTTTCAATCTCTGCCACTGTCTAACACCAAAAAGATCAAACACCCCAGGCAGAAATGCCCAACTATGTCCATATGCCCGTTCTGGATTTCCTTCCAAGGAGAAAGAGGCAGGCAGGCAGGCAGGCAATGTACATTACAATAGTATTTTGAAAATAGATCTTTTGTTATCGATAATCAACCTAACCTAAAAACAGTCCTGTGATACCATTCATCCAAAGTCACACTACTGAGTGTGTCAGTGGCACTGGATTTTTAACAGAATAAGTTAATTCACACTTGGGAAGTTTTATTCTCCCCTCCCCGCCCCCGCCATCCCCCTTCCAATTCAGTTTGGGTTTACCTTTTGACAATTGTTCCTTAGAAACGAAATCCTTGTTTCCTTTGGATTCACAAACCAAATACAGGGAGCACGTTGTAAATTTACTTGTGATGTTTTGGCAAGCCTTAGTGACATTTGGGAAATTGGAATATTTTGGAAAGATTCCCATAAGAGTCTGGTTTTCCCTTATTGGTAGCAGGAAAGTCACAGAAGAAAAATTTAAAGACAGTGAATATGTGAAATTAGAGAGTACACACACTTCCAGACAGGATAGCTCCAGTGTTGTTCCTGTTAAAAAAAAAAAAAGAAGAAGAAGAAGAAAGAACTAAAAAGTACTTTCTTTACTGTGGAATATTTGAGGCTTGGGCATTTAAATATACAATAAGATTTCTTTCTTTCTTAGTAATATTTTTAGCTTATTCATGACAAGATTTTGTTTTGACAAGATTTTGTTTTTACATGAGTTAGTATCTTAGCATCTACTTCATTTATTTCTTTTTAAAACTCATCAACATTTCCTTAATTTTCAGAGGAAGTTATCTATTAGAGGAATACTTGGAGATCCTAGCATTTTTACCAGTCTCTGTTTTGGAAGTTTTTCAACAGCCAGCCCTTGGGTTTTCTGAATCCATCTGTTCCAAAATAAACATATCAATTGCATAGAGTTATTTCTCTGTAGTTTCCCACATTATTTCTCTGTGGTTCCTAACCCCACTGTAACAAATTGCCACAGTCTGAGTAGCTTGAAATAAGAAAAACTCATTCTCACCCACTTCTGGAAAATAGTTCAACACAGGTTACATTTGACTGAAATCAAGACATCTGCAAGACGATGATCCAGCTGCAAGCTGTAGGAAAGAAGCGATTCCTTGGCCCTCCCCCAGTTTCCCGTGGTTGCCAGCATCCTTTGGCTTCTGGCCTAACACTTCAAGGCCTGGCCATTGTTTCTGGGTCACCTTGACTTCTTCTCTGTAACTTTCTTTTACTCTTCTGCCTACACTAATTCTCCCTTTTCCTCTTCCTTATAAGAATATTTGTGATTGGAATTAGTGCTCACAAACGTTTGTTTTTTACAAAAACCAGTAGGGATGCTGTGTCTCAGGTGGTCGCGTGCTAGCCTTGAGCACAAAGAGGCTCAGAGAGAGTACCCAGGCCCTGAGTTCAAGCCCCATAACAGACCAAAAAAAAAGTGAAATTTAATCAGGTTATTGCTATATTTTAGATTTGGAATGTCTCCCAAAGGCCCACAGTCCCCCAAATGACCCCCTTAGGCAGCAGGTTGGCAATGTTGGGATGTGATGGAATCTACGAAAGGTAAGGTTTAATGAGAGATCTTAGGTCATTGTAGGTGTGTCCTCAGAGGGTGGAATGGAACTCTAGCTTCTTTCTTCCTTTTTTGATCCCATCTGTGAGGTGAGCTGCCTTTTCTGCCAGGCACTCTGTCCTGATTATCTGTATCAACACAGACCCAAATAGATACAAACCTCCAAAATGCTGAGCAAAACTAACTCTTCTCTTGACAAACTGATTAAGCTCAGGTATTTGTTACAGTAGTAGAAAGCTGACTACAGATAAGCATCACATATGGGGATTATGTGTATAACAAAAGAACACTGAGTTCAGAAACCACAGAGACTCTGATACTGTGTCTGTCTCAAGCCAAGGCACTGGGACAATTTTCTTCATCTGCATGAAATGAAAGGAATAACTCTGGGTTTCATGGTTAATAACTCTGCTATCAACCACATGGATTTATAAGAGTATCGAGGGGTATTTTACCTATAAAATGCTTTTGATATTTGTGTGCATAAATGTGTGCATATTATTTAAAATGTAAACCTATATTCCAAAGTAAAAATTAAATATTTATTCTTTAGCTAGGAAAGACTCTTCTGTAACTTAATACAAATAAGCAAAGCTCACTATGAAAAAAATGAGAAGCAAAAGGTAAGCCAATTCAACAGTTATACTTACTAAACATTATATTAGAAATGAATTTTACAAAACTGGGAGAAAATTAGGAAGTGACATGGTTCAAAAAGAAACGTTCTCATCTCTGATTTATGTAACTGTAACCCTTCTGTATATCACCTTTATGATAAAATTTAAATTAAAACAAATGAGAGTCCTCACAAAGCTATAATGATCAGAAAGAAACAGGAAATAGATCTTCAGTCATTTGTTAGCAGGAGGAAATAAGTCAAAGGGCCAATTCCACCTTTATGTGGCTTATTTACCATCTCTCGTAGCCATAGGAGACAAAATGTTTGACAACTGCTAATAAAAACAAGAAACACAATAAAAGAGTATTTCATTACTTCATCTTAGTGCACACTTAAAGTCAAACTAGTGATTGATATTAAGCTATTTTTAATTGGTGGAATTCATATTTTAATAGCTGTCCCTAAGTGTTTACTTACTGGTAATTTTTATTATTATTTAATAAACTCAGTTTCTAGCCCTCTATATTTGAAATTGCTTGTGGAATAATTTGCATATAATTTGCAGCTATAAAGAAATTTCAAAATCGAGTAGTTATAAGGTCTTTGAGAGGAAATGGAATTTTACTCAAGTATACAATTTTAGTCTTTCTAACATAGTTATAGTCAAAGTCATAACCAAATTACAACTGTTATGAAAATATTGCCTTCAGTAATAATGTCGAAGGAAGGAGAAAGAAAAGCATCATCTGAAGGAACTCTGTAAATTTTTTTTGCTTTTATAATATTACTAAACCCCATGAAAAACTTATTTCTTTCCATCTTTCCATTTTCCTTACTAGCCTTTTCTAGCTTATGAAAATTTCAGTTTCTTCAATTTATATTGCTACAATGTGACCTAGAGAGGTATGGAAGACAATTTAACTGTCAGTATTGCAGTCTCCTTCTTCAATAGATGACCAACTGGGTTTTCTGGAATTGATAGTATGTCCTTTATATTTAACTATCAGTACCTTTTATTATGGTTTTCAACCTTGGTTTTAAATAATTCCATCAGAAAAGAAATAAATACAGAATGTATCCTTTCCAGGAAAGGATAATAATAATTCTTCTCAAGCCACTTTTGGTCATTGGGTGGACTATATGTCCTCATCTCCATAAACCAAGATTTATGAATTTAACTACTACCATTAATATTACTGGGAGTCTGACATCTGAGTTCTCACCCTGGGAGATAGAGGACAGACATCCCAGAATTACTTCAGGACTGGAGCTATGACCTCTTAGAGGAAGGACCCAAGACACTAAAGAGAGTTAGGAAACTACATGAAAATAGAGGACAAAATCAATTGCTTTTTCTTATTTTATTTTGCCAAGCCTGAGGCTTAAACTCAAGGCCTGGGCACTGTCCCTGGGCTTCTTTGTGCTCAAGGCTAGCAAAAAAGTGGTGCTAGCCACGGAGCCACTTCCAGCTTTTTCTGAGTAGTTTATTGGAGGTAAGAGTCTCACAGACTTTCCTGCTCAGGCTGGCTTTGAACCACAATCCTCAGATTTCAACCGGTGTAGCTAGGATTACAAGTGTGAGCCACCAGGTACCAGCTTATTTTTCTTTTTAAAGAAAAGCAAATAAGACAAAAGAAATACCAACTATCTTACTTATATAGTCTTTCCCTCCCCCCGCCCCAGAGCTGAGGACCAAACTCAGGACCTTGCTCTCACTAGGCAAACACTCCTCCACTGAACTAAATCCCCAACCCCATAACTATCTTATTTTATTTCTGAACTTCTATTATAAAAATATATGCATTCATAAGATGTATTATGTCACTTAAAGATGAATGAAAATAAACAAATGCCTGTGTACTTATTGCCCAGATTAGTACATTTTAGAACTATCCACATCTAGGTATGAATAGATGGTGTGTTTTTATTGTGCTAGTTCTAGGATTGGAACACAGGGCCCAGGTACTGTCCCTTGGCTTTTTTTTGCTCTTTTTCCACTTAAGCCACAGCTATACTTCAAGCTTTTTGGTGGCTATTTAAAAATAAGAGTCTCACTGCTTCTTCTGCCTGGGCTGACATGGAAATGCAATCCTCAGAACTCAGCTAGGATTGCAGGCATGAGCCACTGGCATCCAGTTTCTTTTTGCTTTTTTTATGTTTTAGACATGTTGATACATATAGCTGTAGTTAATTGTTTGTGGTATTCTTATGGAATACCATATATTCACACCATAGTTATTATTCATTTTGACAGTGAATAATTGGGTTGTTTCCATGGTTTAGCTGTTATGAATAATGCTGCTATGAACTGTAATTTTTATATGTTGCTGATAGGAATGTAAAATAGTACAACTTACTTTAGGGAACAGATTTTCATTTCTTATAAGTTAAATAGCATACTTTCTGTAGAACCCCAAAATTCTACTCCAAGGAATGTACTACACAAGAGAAATAGAAACATATATCCATACACAATGAGATGCCTGAAGATGAATTTTTAATGGTAGTTTTAAAGATTTATAAGCGCCAAGAACTGGAAACGATCCAAATTTTCAACATCTAATGATTATACAAGCAACTTCGAACATATCCATGCAATGGGTATCACTCGGCCAAAAAGAAAGGAAGCAGACGGAACAGTATGATGAATTCTAAAGGCATTAGGCCAAGTCAAAGAAGCCAGCCACAAGTGACTACGTACCACATGTCTCCATGGGTAAGCAACTGCTAACATGCAGTGTGTTGGCCTAGAGAGAAAGCTCTTCTGTAAAGGAGCAACAGGGGAATTTTACAAGTGATGGAAAGTTTTATATTTTAATTTTAGTGGAAATGACACTGGTGCATACACTTGTGAAAAATTATCAACTTATACCCTTCAAATGGAAGCATGTCGAGAAGTGTCTGTTCAAATCTTTTGCCTACTTTTCCCCTTTGGATTATTTGTGCTCTTGTTATTGAATCTTAAAAAAGTATATTCTATGTTTTGGATCTTAACTTCTTTTTTTACTAGGTGTCTGGCTTGCAAATGTTTTCTCCTGTTTTTGTTTTTAACCTTATTGATTGCTCACTGTAAAGAAGCCTTTTAGTCTGAGGCAATTCCATTTGGGTTTGGTTTTGCTTTTGCTTTTTGCTCATACCAGGGTTTGAACTCGGGCCCTTGTGCTTGCTCAGATGGCTTGTTCAGCTGGCACCCTACAATTTCAGAGATGGCTCCAACTTGGATTTTTGCTAGATATTTTGGAGATAGAGTCTCTTGGACTTTTCTGCTTATGTTGCTTCAACCCACAACCACTTGGATCTGACTGACGCCTAGCTTTCACTTTGGGGATCTATACAAAAATCATTGCCTAGATTAATCAAGGAATTTTTCTTCTATGTTTTCTTTTTCTTTTTTCTTTTTTTGGGCCCAGATGCGGGCCTGAACTCTGGGCCTGGGCACTGTCCCTCCTCAGCTCTTCAGCTCAAGACACAGTGCCACTTCCGGCTTTTTTTCTTTTTGCTTATGTGGTGCTGAGGAATCGAACTCAGGGCCTCATGCATGCAAGGCAAGCACTCTACCACTGAGCTACCTTCCCAGCCCTCTTCTATGTTTTCTTCTAAAACTTTTAAGTTTCTAATCCATTTATAATCCATTTTCAGTTTATTTTTTATCTGTACTTTTTATTCATGGGGAGAAGAGTCTGTTTTGCAAAAGATAGTGCTCTATCACTTGAGTCACAGCTCTACTTCCAGTTTTTTGATAGATATAAGAGTCTCACAGGCTTTGCTGCCTGGGCTGATTTCAAACTGTGATCCTCAGATCTCAGCCTCCTGAGTAGCTAGGATTAAAGGGACCCCACTTAATTCTGTGTGTTTTTCTCTTACCTGTTAACATTATGTTTTCTAATAGAGACATTTTTTAGTTAGATTCTCATGAATTTTTGGCTGCGCTGGCCTAGAACTGTGATCCTTGTGATCTCAGCCTCCTAAGTAGCTGTGGTTACAAATGTGAGCCACTGGCTATTATTAATGTTTTAGAGAAAGTTTTTTTGTGTGTATGTGCCAGTTCTGGGGCTTGAACTCAGGTCTTAGGCACTGTCCCTGAGCTTTTTTGGCTCAAGGCTAGCACTCATCACTTGAGCTACAGCTACACTTCCAACTTTTTAGTAGTTAATTTGGAGATAACAGTTTCACAAACTTTCCTGCCCAGGCTAGCTTCACACTGAATCCTCGGATCTTAGCCTCCTGAGTAGCTAAGATTATAGGAGTAAGCCACCGCACCTGGCTTCTCTTTGAAATGTTTAAGGAAGGAAAATGAATTATTATATATAAAAATATTTGGCATAGTACTTAGTGCCTAGTTCCTATAAATAATTTGTAAATTTTTCGTAATTATGTACCAGACCACCTATAATCCTAGAACTTGGGAAGTTGGAGTGATAACATCACTTGAGCCCAAAAGTTTGAGAACAGCTTGGGCAATATAGTGAGAACCCATCTCAAAAGAAAAAAAATTAAGCAGGGTATGGTGGTATACTGATGTAATCTCAGCCATTAGGAAGATGGAGAAGACAGGAAGATCTCTAGTTCAAGTTAAACCCAGGCAAAGTAGTGTAATCCTGTCTCTAAAGTACAATATAAACAAGGAGCCCTCATTCTATTTGAACCTGACAAGCACAAGGTCCCAGGTTCAATCCCCAGTACCATCAAAAAAAAAAAAAGAAAAGAAAAGAAAAAAGAAAAATGAAGTCATAATGCTAGGGCTCTCTCCTCACTAGAGATAACACATTATAATTTTATTAGCTAGTCAATACGAAAGCAACATGTCCATTTTGAGAACAGGAAGATTGATTGCCATTACCCTTGATGTACCACTGCTCTTTATAATAGAGATATAAATACTATGATCAGCTGTTACCATACTTCAGGGTTTATCCTGTAATTTGCAAGTCAATTTCCTTTATCCCTGTTGTCTCCAATTTTACTGTTCCTTATACTACAACTTCTCTCACCAAGAGTTCAGGAATAGGAAGTGAAAGCTGGTAAGCTTCGTTTATGATGTTGACTCTTCAAAGTAGGTGAAGAAAATTAGACCAAGGGGCTGGGCTCTGTCCCTCTTCCTGTCCTGCATTGCTGCAAGTTCCTTGTGAATCCCTTGTCAACACTGCTCCTGTGCCTGGTTTCAGGAATTATTGAACTATTGATTTGAAAACATACTATTTGAAAATCAGTAATAATCATGGCTTCTCTACTAAAGTGCTTCTGTCAGCAAGTAAGGAGGAATCATTTGAGTTCTGCAAGTTGTTATTTTTCTTGGCAGGTGGAAATAGAAGGATCATGTATTCTAGGCAACTCTGAAAGCAACATTTATATTCCCATACCCTCCTTTTCACAGCCCTAGTTTCGTATCTGCAGTGCTACATTTAATTGCTTGTCAATCCGTCCACGGCCTGACTCAAAGCACTGGAAGGAAGACTTGACTTTCATTTTTGTACCCCAGGGTTCCTGGCACAGTAAAAGTTCTTGACAAGTGAAAGAATAAATAAGTAAATGGTCATCAGGATTTATATAAGATTAAATTTAGTCTCTTAAGTACTTAAGTCCAACAGAAGTAGACTGGTGAAGGGGTTTTTGTCTTGTTTGTGTGTTTTGTGTGTGTGCTAGTACCGGGGTGTGAATTCAGAGCCTCTCTTCCTCTGCAGGTACTCTACTGATTTAGACACACCTCCAATTCCAGTTTTTTGGGGGGTGTTTTTTTCCTGGTTAACTAGAGATCTCATGGATTTTTCTGTTTGGGCTGGCTTCAAACCAGGGTCCTTAGATCTCAGTCTCCTAACTATCTAAGATTACAGGTGTGAACTATCAATTACCCAGCTATGGATTGGTGAATCCTCTAATTGCAATAAATTGCTCCTTTAAGTGCAAGAAGCTCTGAATATATATATATATATATATATATCTCAGTTGCCATCTGTATCTCCATGTTCTGCATTCAGTATCAGTGTATCAAACTATGACATTAACTGTTGTAACTCAGGTGCCTTTTGAATGACCAGGAAGGTTAAAAGCATTGCTTTCCAGTGCATACTAATGCCAGCCTATAAAAAGATTCCAAAACCATTTCAAAAGTTTCTTTTCTTAAAGTTAGACTGAGTAACCTTACAGTGTAACATCATGATAGTTCAATATTCCTACTAATGATTATTCTGCAGCTCAGAGATATTCCAGATGAAAAATTATCAAACATGATGTTATGTTTTTTAACTTAGGACACCAGAAGATTTATTATTTCACAATCAAATATATTAAGCCTTGCGACTACATCGTTCCTCATTAAGATTCCCTTTGAATCCATTTGACACGTTAAAAATAGGGAACCAGTGAATAACTTATGAGTAAAAAGCATTTTATGATGTTTAATCTCAGAAATCAAAGTGAATAGAACAACAAAAAAATAAAAAAGGAAAAAAGAATTCAAGTAACTGACAGGATAAGACTAGATCAGAAAATCCCAAAGTTAATTTTCCTTCTTTTAGAATATTTATGTTGTTCTCTAAGTAATTTTTCTAGAGACTTTATTCTATGAAATTGACTACTTGACAACTTATTTCCTAGACTAACTAGTATTGTGATTCAAAGCTAATTTGTATCCTGGAACAGTGGCTCAAGTCTGCAATCCTAGCTACTTGAGAGGTAGAGTTGGGGGATTGAAGTTCAAATCCAGCCCAAACTGAAAAAAAAAAAGAGTTTTTAAAACTTCTTCTCATGGATGGGTATGGTGGCCTAGACTCTCATGTGAGCAATGCAGAAGAGCACAAATAACAGAATCACAACCCAGACTGTGATCCACTTCAAAATAACCAACACAACCAGGAGCAGGTGGCTTGTGCATGTCATCCTAGCCACTCAGGAGGCTGAGATCTTAGAATCAAGATGCAAAGCCAGCCAATGCAGAAAAGTCTGTGCGAGTCTTAGTTCCATCTAACCACCAAAAAATAAAGAAAGAGAGAGTGAGAGGAGACAAAGAGTGATCCAGAAGTAGAACTATGGCTCAAATAGTAGAGCACAGCAAAAAAGCTTAAGGACAGTTGAAGACCCAGGACTGGCACAAAAATAAAGTACTATAAAATAAACAACACAAAAAAGGGCTGGCAAAATGGCTTAAGTGGTAGAGCACATACGTGCCTAGCAATTGCAGGGCTCTCTGAGTTGAAACCCCAAAGGGGAATAAAAAAAGCTCAATTTATAAAAGCAATCCTTACATTCAAATTTTCTTAGTTTAATCAATATAGACTATATCAATACATTTCTGGTAACACATAAACCATTATTATTATACTATTACATATGTGAAAGATTCACCTAATATTTATGGTTGCTCTGTGTAAAATTCTTTCTACCACTAACTCAAGAAAAGACATGAAGAAAAGACAATAGTTTTCCAACATTTTTGTTTGTTGACCCACAATAGGGATCATTTGAATCAAAATTCCCAAAGAAATCTATCACCCCAAGAAGTAAGGAAGAATGTTGTAGGCTATATTGTGTGTGCATTTGTGTGTGTGTGTGCATATACATGCCAGTACTGGGGCTTGAACTCATATTATTGCCCTTGCTCAACTTTTTTGTGCAAATATGGCATTCTATCATTTGAGCCATACCATTACTATCTGTGTTATTCTTGAACCAGGAAAAGAGAAAGGATTCTTTTCAGCCTGGGAAGGCAGCAAAAGTAGAATTGTGAGTTTGTGTAATCAGTTATGAAATTAAGAGAACAAACATCATCATAAATGCTAGCTGATCATCGTCAAGATGAAGAACTGACATATTACTACTAGGCCAAGGTGGATTTTATTTAAAAAGCAAAAAAAAAAAACCCCAAACTAACCTCTTTTTTTTCTACCACAAATACAAGGGCCATCTCTCCCTATGAATTTCTATGAGCTTTCTGGCTTCTTTATATTAAGGCCCTGTGTCACACTGTGAGAAACAACACCAGAACAAACAATGTGTCTGCCCCGCCCCCAAAAAAACACTTGAACAATTTTGTGGAGTTACCAATTTCCATGAAACCCTAAGCAATAGTTAACAAGTCATTCATTAATCTTCTCTGAACCAATTACCTGGTTTTTAGTCAATTTAACCTAAAATTTAGGAAGTGATACATATAAACAGAGAGAAAAGTCTGCTTTAGATGATTTCTGAATTGGCTTTCAGTCCATGAAAGCTTACAAATACACTTTGTTTACTTCATTCTCTTTATAACACATTTTCACCCAGTGAAATCAAGCATTAAACATGTATGTTAGGGTTGCTTGATCTGAGCAGCACAATAACAACAAACAAAAAAGAAATGTAAAAATGCAGTCATTTGCAAAATTACAGTCACTGTGTTTTTGGGCAAAGATATTTTTGTCTGACTTCTTAACAGCACCTAATATGCATCACTAAATGATCACTGCAATGTGTTATCAAATACAATTAGCAAAAAATACTTTTATCTGGCTACTTCCCATCACATATAGGCAACAATAAATATTCATTACAGCAATTCATCAAATGGAAAATTTCCCCTAATTTTAATAAATCCATGGGGTTTCTATTTAATGATAGACCACAAGCGTTTTCTTTTTCCTTTACTTCTTATTAAACACTAAAGGGTGCAGTGCCATCCAAACACTCACATTAATGAGTTTTCAAATCTTTTACTAAGATATAAAAATAGTTTAAATTTACCTTTATTTCTTTTCCTAACCCAAGTTTCAATAATCATACAATTATCTGAGTGTTCAGAGATTCAGTTCTATTTTTCACTAGTCATATACACATGTCATTTGTGCATACATCTTCTTTGCTTTAGATTTTTAAAATACCTAAGCACTTCTTTTTTCAAAAATAGTATAGTCACAACATTGTTTTGATAGAGGGAAATTGATTAGAAACTCAACATAGAATTTAGTACAGAAAATGTTACTTCCTTTATTAAGTAACTCCAGAACATAAAAACAAACTTAAAACTTTAGGGGAGGAAACTGTTTCAAAGAATGAAATAATGTAATGATCTTATTACAAACTCAATGCTGAAAATCTAGACTACACATTTTAAATACTTCTTTCCATTTTGGTGCATGCTACAACAAAGTAGGATGAATCAGATAGCAGAGCTGTGTAACAGACATCTAACTGCCATCCATTTTCCTTTGCTTAATTCTCAAAGGCAGAAGTTCAGCTGAGACAACATGCACCCAGGAAGACCTTTTCTGTCACTGTAAGCTGGCAACCGTTAAAAATTAGGAAGGAAGAGCTAGATTGCATAGATTTTTATACTTACCTTGTGGTGTCTTGAAATATTCTGGCAAAATTAAAATGAATGTGATCGCTACTGCCACAAATAACTTAAGGAGCACTGTTTGGGGCATGTCTGTTCACAGGGTACAAGTGTGTTTCCATTCAGTACATTGATGCCATCTTACTTCCTGCTTCAACTTTCACCTCCACAGGACACTAAGTTACTGCAACTCACCCACACTCACTTCCTTTTGGGTAAGACAAAAAAAAAGTCTGAAGAGAGGCTTCTTCGTTTTGAGTCATTTTCCAGTAAGCAGAGTATCCTACACAAGATAAGTAAATGATCTCAAGGAACAAAGTTGAAGCTGATTTCCCCTGTATTTAACACTGTTTGGGGAGAAAGATGAGCCCACACCGTTACCCCAAATCAGATGATGAAAGTCAGTAATGGCCAGGGTTACAGACATCATTCATTCATTCATTCCTTAAGTGACTTTTGCCAGATGCTTATGCCTAGAAGTTAATGTACACATGTAAAGATAAGCTAAAAGCTCTGTGTTAATAGAATGGAATTCATTAATGATATGCCCATAAACACTGGGATTATTGTTATAGACCCCACATTTTCTGTTTCCATTGTAAAAAAAATTAATTACATTAGTCCCAATGACAGAAAATACTTTGTTTTGGAATATAAATGAAGGATAGGAAAAAAATCCACTGGAGCAAAGCATAAATTCAATGTGAGCAGAGCATATGTTCAAACAAATATTTTTACTTAGAAAATCCAGAGAGCCAGCATTTTCATTGTTTTTGATTTTTTATTTAAATAAAATGGTACCAAATATTTCCAATATCTCCAAATATTCTACAACCTATCAATTGCCACTATTCCTGTTTTTTTTTTCCTTCTCAGCCACCTAGTCGTGGGCTTTATGGAAGAGTAGGTAAACAGCAGAGGGTATGAATAGTCAGTATGATGGATTAATTAACTGACCTTTCTGATTGGATACAGCAATTAATGGGCAGGTGGAAATATTCTTGCCTGAATGTAAGAATAGTCACAATGGGAGTTGGAATCCAAGCATATAACTTACCTTAAGAACAGCATCAAGGACTGTTCTAAGAATGAGAGTAACTAGGCTGAAGGTGTAGCTCAAGTGGTAAAACTTTGTCCTGCCTAAGCAGGACAGTACCACTGAAGAAGGAGGAGGAGGAGAGGAAGTGGTAGAGTAGGGAGGGGAAAAGAAAGGGAAGAGAAAGGGAAAAGAGAGAAGGAAGGGGAAGAGGGAAGAGAAGAAGAGAGGAGGAAAACAAGGAAAGAGAGGGGAGAGAAGAGAAAAAGGAAAAGAAGAGACCCACCAGTTATAGCTTGTGTTTTACACCCAATTAAGCTCTACTGAAGGTCCTGTTCATTCTTCCCTATCTTATAGGCTTCACTGAATAAATGGTGAACAATCTTCTATTTCAACCCTGTTTGTTTTCCTAAAGGAATATAAGCATTCCAATCTTAATTTTGCCCAATTTTTCAACCAAATACTTACTTGATATAATAACATTATCAGAAGTTAGTTATTCCTTAATCAATTTTCCCTAAAAGTCAGCTAGCTGAACCACCTCTGTTTTTCCATTTTAATTTTAACTGAAATTAGTTCTATTACTACCTGTTCCTTTCCATGTATATTTCACAACACGCTGACTCATTTGTGAATTCTTCATTTTACTTTTTTTGTTGTTATTATAAAGGTGATGTACAGAGGGTTACAGTTATATAAGTCAAGTGAAGAGTACATTTCTTTTTTGGTGGGGGGAGGTCCGGTTGTGGGCCTGAACTCTGGGCCTGGGCGCTGTCCCTCAGTTCTTCAGCTCAAGGCGCTATAGCACTCTACCACTTGAGCCACAGCACCACTTCCGGCTTTTTGTGCTGAGAAATCGAACCCAGGGCCTCATGCATGCAAGGCAAGCACTCTACCACTGAGCCACCTTCCCAGCCCATGAGTACATTTCTTTTTGGACAGTGTCACCTCTTCCCTACCTTTCTCCCAGTTTTTCCCATCCATTGCCACCCACAAGTGTATAGTTCATTTTCAACATAGTGTCCAGTGAGTACATTTGTTAAGTCTTATGTTTATATCAGAATTGGTTGACTTCTCAGGTTGTTTTGTATTTGTTTTTTGCAGTACTATATCAGATCTGTTTGTGTGTTAGTCAATCTTCATTGCTATGACAAAATGCCTGAGCTAAACAACTTAGGAGAGGAAGTGTTTATATGAACCCATGGCTTCAAACATTACAGTACTTGCTCACTTGACTCCATTGCTTCTGGGGGTCCATGGGTGATGAGTAAGCACATCATTATGAGGAGCATGCAGTGAAGCAAAGGTGTTTGCCTCATGGTGAACAGGAAGCAGAGAAAGACAACCAGAGTGGAGACAAAGTATTCCTTTCAAGCACACACCCTCAGTGATCTACTTCCTCCAAGTAAGCCACACCTCCCAAAACCTCTACTCATCTATGAATTCATCAGTGGATTAGCCCATTGATGAAGTTAAAGTCCTCACGATCCAATCGCCTCTCAAAATCCCATCAGCTGGTATTTAAATCTTTAACAGTTAAGCCTTGGAGGACATTCTTAGGTTCAACTCATGACAACACCCATGCACACCTATACCAGTACCACCACTACCACCATCCTGCTCTTTCATGCTGGTTATCTTATTCTTGAGTACTTTTCTTGAGTACATTTCTCTCTAGCAGCTCCATGGGTTCTTTGTCCTAGCCTGGCTCATATGTTCTAAACCTGACTTCTCTGGTGATGTCCAAATGGCAGAGATCATGAGAGGACTCGAAATTCCACACCAGAGCCTGACTGCTCTAAAGACATGAGGGAGCAGCATTTCACAGCCAGCCTACAATTTAACTTGCTGGACATTAGTGTGTTAACTCTGACTTAGCACATTTTGAGAAAATTAAATTTTTCCCCAGATATGTCAGGAATCTTATTGTCTGTGACTTGTTTTCATATTGCTAATCTACTTTTTATAAATGTTTCCAATCATTCTTTCTACAGGGAAGTGTTCACAGAACAGCCACCAATGACAAGTTCTGAATATTTACTGGAAGTCTTTCAAGGCTCAGTGGCAACTCTGGTGAGCCCAGTGGCTTCCTCCTGTAATCCTAGCTACTCAGGAAGCTGAAATCTGAGGACTGTGGCTCCAACAGGCAGAATAGGCAGGAAAATCTGAGATTCTTATCTCTGATTAACCCCCCAAAAGCCTGAAGTAGATCCAGGGGCAAAGCACCAGCCCTGAGCAAAAACGGCAAGTGAAAGTAGTATGTAGTTGCCTATTGTTACATAAAATAAACACTTTCATATATTACTATGGCTGGAGCTCAAGGTATTTTGCTCTTGTTTGGCTTATTTGCTCATAGCTGACAATGTACCACTTGAGCCATGCCTCCAGTCTAGCTTTCTTGCTGTTTAGTTGGAGATAGAGTCTCTTGAACTTACCTGCCTACGCTGACTTTGAATTGAGATCCTCAGATCTCAGCCTCTTGACTAGGAAGGATTACAGAGATTAGTCCCTGGCACCCAGCTTCAGTTGTATATGTGTACACAAACAATATTTTCCATTGAATGATTTCAATATTCTATTTGAATGCTTTCAAATCCCTTTATTATATCCTGTGCAAAGATCTATTGGGGGTCAAAAACAACATCATTCATCAATGACAGTTGTCAAACCTTTACTATGTGCTGCTGTTCAGTGTTGAATGTTTTTTTGTTTTTTTTTGTTTTTTTGGTCTGGTCTTGGGGCCTGAACTCTGGGCCTGGGCGCTGTCCCTCAGCTCTTCAGCTCAAGGCTAGCGCTCTATCACTTAAGCTACAGCGCCACTTGTGGCTTTTTTTCTTTTTGCTTATGTGGTGCTGAGGAATCGAACCCAGGGCCTCACGCATGCAAGGCAAGCGTTCTACCACTGAGTCATCTTCCCAGCCAAGTGTTGAATGTTTTATATGGATTATTATATCCAATCCCTCCACAACATTAATTAATTACTTTAATCCAATTTTATAGACAAAAATATGAGGTACAGGAAAAAATGAATCAAGTAGCATGTTCAAAAATCACATAGCTAATGAAGGGTAATTCTGGGTAAATTTTAAAGACAGTCTTGACTGCAGACAATGTCCTCCACCAAGTTTTCTGTCATTCCTCTCCTCTTACACTGTGTGAGAGAATGCATCAGGTGGAGACATTTATAAAGTAATAATACGAATACAATGCAGCTCCTACTATGTGCCTGGCACTGTATTCAGCCAGGATTTCTCACCGGCAGCATTTTAGAGATGTTAGGACAGGTGAGTAAGGAACTTTCCTGAACATTCTGGAATGTTCAGCAGCAGGTACAAGTAGCAGTCCTTCCCATTCCAGCTTTGACGACAACACAAAAAGTCTCCAGACATGCCAAAGTCCTGGTGGGGGAAGAAAGAGGCAGGATAAAGGTGGAAGATAAAATAGCTCCCAGTTGAAAACCACTGCAGAAAACACTTCACTAATGTTAAGTCATCTAATCCTGTAATAACCCTACAAAATAGCTACTATCGTTTTTTCCATTTCAGTCACTTGAGGTCAGTTCCATTCTGGGTAATGTAATCACCCAGAAAGTGAGTTGAAAGGACAATTGATGATCTGGATCAGCCTAATTGCTTGTAATTGTCTTACTTCAAGATAATCATCTCCTTTGGCTCCAGAGCAATACTTAGATGAACACATTTTATAGGGGAAAAGATAATCTCTTTTTAACAAGGTCATTCTGAGTATGGAGAGGATCCTGGGAAGTTCCAATCTCTTCGTCCTTTTTGCAGTTCACTCAACAAATATTTACCGAACACATAAAATGTCAGGCTGCATCCTGAACCCTGCAGATACAGGAGCAAACCAGCAAAATCCTCATTCTTACGTCCTCGTGGGAGTGAACACTCCAAGGAAAGATATAATCAAATAACTATTGAGAGTAATTTATCCTCAGGTAAAACAATCAGGCTAGGTATGAGCACATGCTAGCAGGGAGCCAGCACAGGTTGGGTTAAATCCTTAATGAAGTCCCTATATGATGCTATTTACAAGACACTTGGGGAAAAGCACAACTTCAGGGGCAGAAAATAGATCACTCAGTTGCCAGAGGCTGAAAGGAAAGGGAAAGGTTAACAATAAAGAGACACGAGGGAATTTTGAAGATCATGGAAATGTTCTTGATAACATCTCCATTATGCAGGTAATTATGCAAGTGCATTAACAAAATGTGCGCTACAGAGGGTGGATTTTCATTCTAAATCAACAGGCATTATTCTCTGCCTCTGTGTGTGTGTGTCTGTCTGTCTGTCTGTGTGTCTGTCTCTGTGTCACACACACACACACACACACAGAGCACAGACCATTGTTTTAGAAATGGAGATTGAGAAAATAGCTCTAATGTTATTTTTTATAGTGGCAAAGGCAGGTATCTCCCCTGGGCCACAGCTTCCCAGAAGAGGAATTCAGAGAGAGAGAGAGAGAGAGCACGCGCACATCCCAAGCAGTCTAGCTGCCTCATTATCATCAGTGGCTGTGGTCCGTTGTAGTGTAAGGTATAGCAGGGCACCAGGACATACGTCACCCTCCCACAGTCAGGCAGCCGCAGGTTGCTGCTGGGTGCCTCTCTCTCCCACAGGGAAGGAGATCTGCCTGATCAGCCCATTACTATTGAGAATGTTCAGAACTGAGATGTCACTTGGACCTCCACACTCAGGCCTCCTCAGAGCCTGGCCTTCTCACCTTGCCCACACATGGCTGCTTTGCCAACACTACCCCCATGCCAATCACTGAGAAAAGCCTATGCAGGAAAGAACCTGTCGGAGCTGTTTTCCATAAAAGAGCTATGAGTCAGCCCTGCCTGCCCAGAGGGAACCCTCAGAAAATACAACCACCCTGAAATACTTTCTCCTACCACATTATGCCAGGTGCATCAATTAGGGGCATAATGAAAGGGGAAAGCATAATCCCAATACTCTTCATGTTGATAGAGTAATCTAACAACCTTTCGATTCTTTGATAAAGTAGAATCAATTGCCCTGACTGAAAGTTTCGGACCTGATAGATGGCAGCCTCAGATTTAAAACACAAACCAAAACCAACAACAACAACAAACAGACTGCAACAAGAGAACCCTTCTGAATCTCAAGTATAGCATTTCTTGATTTTTCTGGAGTGGAGGAGAGAGAATGAAAAGATTGTTTCCTTCCGTCTTTGTATTTCATAGCCGGCTATATTGACATTGAATATATTCAGATAGCAGGCACGCAGGATCTTCTGTTTATCTGCTGTGTTTGTAGCTCAGGTCAGCTGTTTGCTATGCAGCCACAATCTCTCCCCCAAGAATTCGGTGCTAAGGATAGTCACTGAATATAGAAGCAAGTGTGAACACAAAGGATGTGTGTTTTTTAAAAGATAAACAAAGCAGAAAAAGGAGAAGCATAATGATTGAAAGAACTTTTTGGCATACAAATCAAATTCAACATGTTTATTCTTTTCCCCCTAACAAGTAGCTGTGTTTTCTATGCTCTGGACATCTTCAAACTATTAGGTAAATATTGCCAAATGAGTATTCTACAAGCAAACCATCAGCACAGCAACAAACTTTGTGGAATGGTCATGAACTTGTTCTAGGAACACAGAAGCCAGATTGTGTGCTTCCTGTCTGTTAGGGAACAGGAAGTAATATATCAAGTGAAAGATGCATCCTGGGATTTTTTTAAAAATTAATACTAAGGTTTAAATTCAGGGCCTTGCCCTTGCTAGGCAGATGTTCTACCATTTAGCCACCTACCCTACTCGACTTTTTTTTTTTTTTTTGGTCATTTATGGGGCTTGAACTCTGGGCCTGAGCTCTGTCCCTCAAATCTTCAGCTCAAAGCTAGCGCTCTACCACTTGGGCACAGTGCCACTTCCAGTTTTCTGAGTGGTTTATTGGAGATAAGAGTCTCACAGCCTTTCCTGCCAGAGTCTGGCTTTGAAACTCCTCAGATCTCAGCCTCCTGAGTAGCTAGGATTATAGGCGTGAGACACCGGTACCCAGCTCCTACTGGACTTTTTGCCTTCATATTTCTCAGGTAGGGTCTTGCTTTTCTTGCCCAGGCTGGCCTGGTCTGCAACTCTCTGGCTTTAAGCTCTTCATACAACTAGGATGACAAGCACATGCCACTAAAGTTTGTGTCTTACAAACCTTTTGTCTGGGTTAGCCTCAAACTTCCATCTTTCTGACTTCTGCTTCCAGAGGAGCTAAGATTACAGGTATAAGCCACTAAGCCCAGCCTGAAACATTTCTTAACCCATAAGAATCAATGTCAGTTAGTAATCTGCTGTTAATCTCTTTTATTCTTTTTTTTTTAAAAATTTTTTACCAGTCCTGGGTCTTGAACTTAAGGCCTAGGTGCTGTCCATGAGCTTCTCTAGACTAGTGCTCAAGACTAGTGCTCTACCACTTAAGCCCTAGCGCCACTTCCAGCCTTTTCTGAGTAGTTTTTGAAGATAAGAGTCTCACAGACTTTCTTGCCTGGGCTGGCTTCTAACTGAGATCCTCAGAGCTCAGCCTCCTTAGAAGCTAGGATTATAGGCGTGGGCCACTGGCACCCAGCTCCAACTGTTAATTTTTAAAAATATAACACGTTTATTGAGACACTAGTATCATTTTTTAATACATGAAAATAAACATAAGTATTTTTTGGCTATTCCTTTGCCCTTATAAGTTTATGGAATACTAAACTTAAAGCCTTCTGAAATTTCATGAAACCAGTGATATAACACTATAAATTAGAGGAAAGTCCCCATCTGCATGTTCTATAATACTTAGGGAAGAAAATAGTCATCCTCCAATAAATTGATATTTCTCTTGGCTTTATAGCCAAGTGCGTTTTCATCCTTCCATCCATGCATCAAATATTTATGAATGCCTGTAGCAGGCACTCTCAATTAGTCAGAGAGACAGACAAGCAAAGCAACATTTACACTCAGTAACTGTTACAGTTAAGAGATTCCTAGTGTTCTATAGAAGCACAGAAGAAAAACATAGGCTGGAAAATTCTAAATAAAGGTTACCAGAGTAGCTCTTTCATTTCCTAGTGGCAGCCATGGCTCATGGTCCCAAGAAGCATCTGAAGTGGGTAGCCACTGCCAAGCATTGGATGTTGGACAAACTGACTTGTGTGCTTGCTCCTCATCCATTCACCCACCCATCCCCCACAAGCTGAGAGAATGTCTGCCTCTCAGCATTTTCCTAAGAAACAGTCTTCAGTACTCCTTGACAGGAGATGAAGTCACAAAATTCTGCATGCAGTGTTTCATTAAGATTAATGGCAAAGTCAGAACTGCTATCACCCACCCTGCTGGTTTTCTGGATGTCATCAACATGAACAAGACCGGGGAGAATTTCTGTCTAATCTATGACACCAAAGGTCTCTTTGCTGTTCACCACATTATACCTGAGGGTCCCAAATTACAAGTTGTGCGAAGTGAGAAAGATCTTTGTGGGCACAAAGATCATCTGGTGACTCATGATACTCAAACCATTTTCTAGCCAGATCTCCACATCAAGGTCACAGATTTCATCAAGTTTGACACTGATAACCTGTATATAGTGACCAGAGATGCTAAGTTGGGAAGAATTGGTGTGATTAGCAACAGAGAGAGAAATCCAGGCTCTTTCCATGGGGTCCATGTGTAAGATGTCAAACAGCAAAAGCTTTGCCTACCCAGTTTTCCAACGCTTTTGTTATTGGCAAAGGCAATAAACCTTGGATTTCTCTTTGCCAAGGGAAAGAGATCTGCCTCACCATTGCTAACAAGAGGCTGGCAACTGTGGGTGAATTTCACCCACAGTCTTTATGTGCCATTGGAAATAAGAATCAAGGCATTTTACTTAATGAAATGGTCTCTGTGACATTAGAAATAAGAATCAAAGGATTTTAATTTAAAAATGACCTGGTATGATTTTTTTTAAAGATTGCCACAGGAGATGCCTCTGAATTTGAGTCTTCAGGGCCAGCAGATCTTGGAAAGAGGTGTGAAAAAATAAAGGCCTAATTGTGGGAGAAGTAAGATGTTCTAGACACCAAATCATTCAGAGAGGCAGAAAGGGGTGAGACCCTATGAAGAGCAATGAATGCTACTATGGTGGCCTAGAAAGTAATAGGGAATCACTGCTGTGTATTAAGTTGGGTCCCAGAATTGGGCTAGTATTAGGAAGGATGGTCTGATTGTAGGAGACCTACTTGTGAATGGGTGAGTGAAAATAAGGTCGTGAGAGAATGCCATTCTTCCCATATCCACAGCACTGTGTGGGTCTGTTCTTTGGAGTGGACTGGCAGTGTGGGCCAGTCTCACCAGAAGATAGAAAGCATATCTTAGGTCAGTTACCATAGTCCTGACATTTGGGACTATGCAGTATCCATCTGACCAGATAAAGCACAGAGAATAAGAAAGGCATTTGGCCTGGCTTGTGGGGAAGTTAAACTCTGAGACTCTCACATGAAAGTCAGAACAATGACCTTACCTGTGGAGAAAGAGAAGGACTTGGAGGCGAGCAGACTAGACAGCCTGCCTCCACAGTTACATCTGCCCTATGGGATGTCAGTGTGCTCCCGGGAGGATGGGACCTCGAGAAGCCTAGCTGAACAAATGAATGAAGGTGTTGGTGTTCGTTCTGTTTTCCATCATAATTTCATTTTCATTCTCCTTTAGATTTTAGTCAAGTTCCTTTTGAAAATTCTAGATTGGGTTGCCTGTGGTAGAGTGCTAAGGAAACTTAAAAAAAAATTGGTATTTGAGCCAAGTTCAAGTTCACAAAGGGAAGAGCTTACTCCAGGGAATCAGAGAAACCAGAGAACTTCAGGTAGACACATTTAACAACTTATGCCCAACTCTTCTGAGCCAGAGATTCTTCTTCCTGTGGGATCCAGGAAAACATTAATTTTACAGTTGCTTTGATGAGGCAGGGATAGTCATATAGAAATGTGATTGAACAAAAAAGGTCTAATCTGCTAGAAACCAAGCAAAACCCATCTGTTCAGATCCTTCTTATCTTGGTTGTAACATTTCTTCCTCCCAGATATGGGACCTCTGTGGAATAAGAGTCTTGTGAACTACGTTTGAATATGGTAAATCAGACAATTTCCTTATGTTCAACTCTTCTTACACATAATTGTAAGTTATGTGACTAACTCTAGGAAAGGAAATTCTGGTCTCTAAGCCCTACCCTAGGGAAGGAGATTCTCCTTTCTAATGCTTGCTCTGAAAAAAAAAAAAAAAAGAAAGATGACAGACAGGAAAGGGAAAGTTCAAAGAGAAACTGCTTATGGAGCCTTCACTTTAGAACATTGTTTTCTGAGCCCCCACAATTGTCAACCTATCCCAGTCACTGTCAATTAAAATTATTTGAACACTTACAAAGGACACTGTGTTAATACTGTCTGTAAACTTATCAGTAATAAAAGTATTCCAGTCCTGATCACAGCTATATTATGCTTTCCCAGGGACAAATACTAAGACTTTCACAGTTACTATCTGAATCTATGGGTGCGTTTACAAATCAAGTTGTAGGACCTCAGCATAAATTAGCTGTAATTGTTCCTTCAACTACTACTGCTAGTCAGTATTGCTAGAATGAGAGATAAAAATAGCCCTTTAAATTCTCATTTTAGATAGAGTATAACTGGGCTACGTGTTAGACTTCCTAGTATATCTAAGTCATATGACTCATACAAGGCCTATGAAAGCCGTTGGCCATTACAAAAGAGAAATACAATCTACCCCACTGAGGTTGAGTCATTCATCCATTCAAAAAATGCTTGATTATCTACTCTGTGTAGGCAGGAGAGTGTACATTCCCGAGAGAGTGAGAAGAGAATCAAACAGATAAGCCAGGCGGTGGTAATGCTGGGAGGTGAGGAGATGGGGGAGGGGCCTGCAGGTGTCACCCTATAGTTAGGAAAGGTGACAAGGAAGAGTGAGGCAGTTGTTTGCCTTCCCAAAAGCTTGCCACCAACGGGAGGCCCTGACGACCAGCGCTGGCCCCGTGGCCCACCTCCTGGAGGGGGCGGGGCGTTGAGGCTGACGTCACAGCTCTGTGGACTGAGGGCTGCTGGAGGGGGTGGGGCACTTAGCCCCACCTGGCAAGCTGTCACAGGAGTTTCAAGCGCTGTCAGCTCTCAAGAAGTGATTGGACGGTGGGCAGCTTGGGGGAGGGACATGAATGGCGGTTGGAAACCGTTAGACCTGTTGGAGTGGGGGAGGGGTGCAGCCTCTGGATAGGCTGCGTGTTGAAGTGGGGGGGGGGCGTGCGTGGAGAGAGAGACAGCAGGAGGGGAAAGACGAGCAAGAGGCGACCCCGGAGCAGAGCAGGGCAGGCCTGCGGCGAGGCCTCCAGCGAGGCCTGTGGAGCGGCCCCTCCCGGAGCAGGGCAGGCCTGTGCAGAGTGGAGAGGCCTGCAGAGAAGGAGGAGGAAGGAAAAGGAAAAGCCTTCCCTCTGGAGGTTCGGAGCTTCGGAGGTCTGGGGCTGGAGGTTTGTAGTTTGGAGGGTTGAGGTGTAATAACCCGTGGGGGCCCAATAGTCTGCGTGGCCGCGTGGCCTGCCGGAGGGGGCGGGGCCCCAAGAGGCGAGCCTCACCGCTCCACCAATCAGGTCACGGGACAGAGCAGGGCTTTGGGAGGCTGACCTCGCCGCCCCACAGGGCGCTGCCGCGGGAGGGCGGAGCCGTGCCGCCGAAAGGGGCGGGGCATGCTACTGGATGGGTGGAGCGTCGAGCCCACATGGTGGGCTCTCAGGAACTGATTGGACAGTGGGCAGCTTGGGGGAGGAGCATGAATGGTGGCTTGAAACCGTTTTTGGGGGAGGGACCCAGCCTATCTGGGTATATATAGGCTGCGTCGGGGGATGCGGGGGGGGGGGGGGGGAACCAGAGGCGGGAGGAGCGGTTAGGGAAGGGTTAGGAGAAAACAGGGAGTTAGTACGGAGTTAGCTCGGAGGGAGGGGAGGAGTAGGCGTGGAGGAGAGAGAGCGGGAAGGGAAAGCTGGCCGGAGCAGGGCAGGCCTGTGGAGGACAGGGCAAGCCTCGGGAGCCCATTTGGGGCCTCCTCCGGAGGTCATTGGGGCCTCTTCTGGGGGCCATTTGGGGCCTTCCTCCAGAGAGGCCTGTGGAGAGGCCTCCAGGAGCAGGCAAGGGCAGGCCTGTGGAGAGTGGAGAGGCCTGCGGTGGAGGAGGAAGAGAAGGAAGGGAAAAGCCTTCCCTTTGGAGGGTTGGAGGTCTGGGGTTGGAGGTTTGCAGACCCACTAATAAAGGTCGGGGGGGGGTCAGGACTGCCTATTGGAGGTTTGGAGGTTTGGTGGTGGAGGCTGCTCTTGGTTCTGGGATCTAGCCCAGGACAAGATAGTCTCAAGACCCTTTTCTGGTGTACATAGTGTAAATAAACTTCTTTTGTCCACCTTTCACTGTCTGTGCCTTGATGGATTGTCTCGCTCTTGGGAGGTCATAAGTGAGGTTGATGGTTTGCAGACCAACTAATAAAGGTCGGGGCTGCCCACTGGAGGCTTGGAGGTTTGGTGGTTGAGGTTGCTCTTGGTTCTGGGTATCTAGCCCAGGACAAAGTAGTCGCAGGCCACCTTTCTGGTGTAGTAAAAAAAAATTTTTTTGTCATCTTTAACCATGCCTCGATGGATTGTCTTGCTCTTTGGAGGCCATAATTATAGAGGGACACAGAGATTCACCAGTGTTTGTTGCCTAGACAGAAATAGTGGTGTGGAAACTGAAAAGCAGTAGGAACTCAGGCTGTTGGCAGAGAGCCAGAACAGAGTGGCTGTTTTGGTTACTTTTAGTGGGGTGATGGAGGAAATAAGCTGAAAATCCAGGTTAGTAAATCAAATGAAATGGATTTCAGAAGAGAACAATGAATTAGAGAGACAGAGACAAAGACAGAGAGACAGAGACAGACTATATCTTTTTTTTATTTTTAATCAGTCATGGAACTTGAACTCTGAGCCTGGGTGCTGTCCCTCAGCTCTTCAGCTCAAGGCTAATGTTCTACCACTTGAGATCCAGCACCACTTTCGGTTTTCTGGTGGTTTATTGGAGATAAGAGTCTCATGGACTTTCTTGCCTGCCCAGGCTGGCTTTGATCCAGGATCCTCAGATTTCAGCCTCCTGAGTAGCTAGGATTACAGGTGTGAGCTACAGATGCCTGGCTGATACACTATCTCTTCAATTCGCCTTTTACAGTTGTTATCTGATTTGATGGCAATGCTTTTCTAGAATACAGATTCAAAACTTGATTAAGAAGTATCTATAAACAGGAAGAAACAAGAATGCTATTTGCTATTAATGGCACACAATGGTGAACACTGAAAAAGCAAATGAAGATTAAACAGGAGTACTAAATTTCAAAAATTCAGGCTTTAGGTTTACATAGACCTTTGTACTTAAAAGATAATGCTATCTAAGGATGTCATTTTATGGGGAGTATCTTCTCCACAAGGCACTGATAAAAATTGTATCGGAAGGCTTGAGATTATAGCCAGCCCAGGAAGAGAAACAATTGTAAACAATATTAAGCCATAACAATTGCAACAACATTAACTCTTTCCATCCTCTTCCATTTGAACTAGCAGTCTAAGTACTTCATGGTTTTATATTATGTTATGTTATATTATTATGTTGCTTTTTCTAACCACTTCTTCCAAGCAGAAGTACACAAAGCATTCCTAAATCCTAGTCACCCTAAGCAGCTACCTCAATTTGGTTATATTATTCAATTATCAGTTTTCTGGACCACTTGCTTTCCAGTGGGTTTGGCTTTTTTGTTTTGTCGGCCATAAGACTTGCCTGGGCGCTGCCCCTGAGCTCTTTTGCTCATGGCTAGCACTCTACCACTTTGAGCTACAGTTCCACTTCTAGTTTTTGTAGATAAGAGTCTCATGTGGACCTTTCTGCCCTGGCTGGCTTCGAACAGCGATCCTCAGATCTCAGCCTCCTGAGTAGCTAGGATTGCAGACATGAGCCACTGGCCTCCAGCTGCCAGTGGGTTTTTATTAGGGAGATATACGGAAGATCTCCTGAGCCACATTCAACCCCACTCGGTAAGATTTACAACACTGGATCGACTAGAAGTGAACAAATGACTTACTGTGGGTACCAAATGCATGGGGGTCTTTTGGTACACGCGTCTTTGAGACAAGCAGGGAAGGATGAGGACCCACCCCTTCCTCCCCTGAGCCCTCGGGGGAGGAAACCATAGCTGCTTACTCCGACCTAATAATGTGGTCACTTACAAGGTGTTTCAGTGTTGTGGCACAGAGGCGTTTGATACATTATTGTTTCAGCACTAGCATACAGGAGTTCATTGCATGTTTGCTACAGGACTTCATAAAGACCCTGCTTTTGCAGATTCTTGGTATCCCACCGAGGGAAAACTGATAAGGGCCAAGGTTCATGACCAGACACAACGATCAGATTCTTACAAAAGGAAAGGAAATTAGATTATTGCAAGAAGGGTCTGGAGCACAGAGGTAAATCTTGGTGGGTTTCCACAAAGCCGAGACCCACTGGCAGGCTCCCCATCATCTCCCAGCCCGCAGAGGGACCTCGTGCAAAACTTCCACTCCAGGAATCTCCCTAGCCCGCGCGGGGAACAGCTGGGAACAGCCCGGACCTCAGTCAGATCCGCCTCCTCTTCGGCCCAGAGCCCGCCCCAGTCTGACGTGTCCCGTTCCCCGGGAGCCCCCAGGCCGCCGGCAGCTACCGCTCCCTCCAGCCCTGGCTCAGGCCAGGGAACGGAAGCTGCAGATCCGCCCCGGCCCTCGAGAGGCGGGGTCTCTCGGGGGCGTGGTCCCGTTGTGGGCGGGGCTTCTGGGGGCGGGGCTTGTTGAGAGGGGCGGGGCGGGCAGCCGCTCGCGCCGCGCCGGGTCTGACTGACAGGCGGGTTCCGACCCCCCGCCCCGGAGCCCGCCCCCTCCGGAGCTTCCTGACGAGTTTGGACCCCGGCCTGGCGCAGCCCGGCGAAGGGGAGTCGTTCGCTCCCGGTCGGCCGCCGCCAGGGGTGAGGCTGCCGGGAAGGGGCTGGGGGCGCGCGAGGGGCCGAGCATCCCTCTCAGGGACGCGCCGGCCTCCGGCCCCCGCCTCCCT